>NW_017566992.1:1038891-1476293 GCF_001661265.1 Saitoella complicata NRRL Y-17804
AATTGCATCTCGAACCGTCTGGCAATCAAAGTCGATGTATTCCGGAACTTTGGTCTTGACATAGGCTAGAAACCCGTCCAAATCATCAGCAGCCGGCCCTTGAAGAGGGCTCGAACCCCTGAGCATTTGCGGGTCAATGGTCGTGGTTGTTGGGGTTGGGGTCGGAGTAGGCTGACTCGAGGGAGGGTTAGGGAGTAGATCGAATCGAGGCGCAGTCACTGGTGTAAGTAGTTGAGGCATACCGAACGAAGAGTGCCTGCTTTCAGGTGTTTCCGATTGATCTGTCTCCTTGAATGGTATGAGCAACCCAGCGAATAGGGGATCATGGATGGGTGGTTCCTCAACGGTAACCCCATGTTCTTTCGCGACCAAGTACTTAGACCATAGATTGAGGAGATCATTGGTAATGTATCGATGTTGGTGAGAAAAAGGATGAAACATAGCAGTACTGCTGGTGGTGCTTGGCGCATTTGTGCTTAGCCTGTAGGGTCTGAACAGCAAGGATCCTTTTGTAGCGTTGAGGATCATTCGCAAGTTCATTCGAAATGCCCTGGAGAGCAGTGTTGGTAGCACTGTGCCTAGGTCGAGGGATGAGAGGCTTTCGGGCCCAGGACTGAGTCTGAGAGGGGTGCGTTCAGTGTGTTCAGTGTGGACGGCATCAATGAAGCCTTCCCAGTCGTCCTCCGTTCGTAGTCTACACCATGGTGCATCCCGGCTCCTTCCACGGCAGACTTTCCAGTTGATATTGGGCTTCAGGGAGTATTTGTTGACGCCTTCGACGACCATATGATCATGACGGAGCTCCTCGAGGGCGACATCGATCAAAAGCTGCTCTTGGTCGGCCCAAGACTTGACTGGATTGACCGTCCAGGGTGCTTGAGGATACCTGTGGCTCTTTTGCCTAGTGACGAGAACGAAGACCTGGAAGTCGTCGAATCTGCTGATAGTATCAACCGGTACGTCTTCGTCTTCGAGTTCCTTGACTGTCTTAGGCCGTTTTTCCCTCCGGACTGTATCTGTAGGTGGTGGTGAGGCTGCATCTTCGAGGAGACGGGAGGGCGGTTTGGGGGTACGAGACGATGCCCTGCGCTTATACGAAGCCTTAGCAGCTCCTTTCAGCTTCCTTGGAGGCATTTTCAAGGTTTGGCGGCGTGTTTGGTGGATTGGTCGTGTCCTGCACGAATATGCGGTAAAATGATGCGCGTCAAGAATTTTGCACACAGCAGTAGCACATGTCACGGATCGCTCAAAGGCGCGCGTGTTCGCAACAGCTGGGATTGCCAGTCCAAATGACGAAGGTAGCGGTGATAACAGCTCTGGCTGGTCAGCTCAGTAAAACATATAAGACAAAGTTTCTGTTTTTTCTGTCATCTTGAGCAGACTTTGTCCCTTCGTTGTTCGTGCACCGCATGATATTGCCGCTGCCTGCATTAATTGGCGTCCAGTTTGTTTACATTTGGCTCGAGCAGTAAACACGAAAGCTCAGAAAACACCAACAACGACACCGGTATTGCAACTGAACGAAACGAACCGGAATAGACATTTTGCGCTCTTTATTTCTCCTATTCCGACTCCGCAACGCCTTCTCTACAGCAGATATACCCCGGATCACGACCAAACATTGTCTAGACGACTGATACGGCAATGGCGTCTGCCGGAGTGAACGGCATTCAAACCCCTGGAAAGGGAGGCTACAACGATGTTTCTCACTCTATAGACGCTGCGGACATAACCTTCGGGTCCCGCGAGCTCTCTTTCGTCGAGCCCTCCGACAGCAAACTCGCACCTCCACGAGCATCCAGATTTCAGTCTCCATCCAAGGTCGTTTTTGCTGATCGTACCAACCGCAAACAAGAATTCACGCCACTGTTGAAAAGTGCACGAAAGGGTGCAACCGGACGGTTTTTGGCCGGCAACGAGGCTACGCCTATGGCAAGGAAGTTAAACTTTCAGCAACTACAGTCACCATCGTTGCCCAATCTCGACCAGAACTCGCTTCAATACTCGATCAGCGGCGAAGACCTTCAGGGCGAGCAGACTATTGCTAGTATCAGAGAGCCGGAAGTACCTTCCAGTGCAGTATCTATGCGAAGCATTCCTCCCCGACGCAACGGCGATGCTACCGACGCAGCTCAATACACCTTGAAAGAGCAGGAGAACCTGCTGAGCGAAATGAAGAAAGAGAACTTCTCGTTGAAGCTCAAAATCTTTTATTTGGAAGAACGCATGCAAAACATGGCGCCTGAAAACATTGATAAGGCGTTGAAGGAGAGTATTGAGTTCAAGGTTGAGCGAACGACATTGCAGAGGGAGTTGCAGCGTCACAAGAAATTCTTGATGGAGGCGGAGAAGAGTGTGGCCAGACTCCAGGAGGAGGCACGCTCTCAGCACGGACAAACCTGCACCCTTCAGCACGGCATGTCCGATGAACAGCGCGAAGAACTCAACAACGCTATTCGGGAGTCTGAGGATGCGCGAGCTGAGCTTCGTGATGCCCAGGTTGTCATTCAGGAATTGCAGGAGGAGATGGAATTCGTGAAGCGTCGTGCGGAGGAGGACCTCGGAAATGAGATCGAAGCTGTTGAGCAGGAAAAGGACCGCGAGATCCGCGCAGTCCAGGAAACGGTTGACCAGTTACGAGAGGAACTCGCTGAGGCGCAGGAGAAGGCTGGTCAGGCATCAAGCGAAGATATCGAGAAGCTCAAGGAGGAGGTCGACAAACTCATGGGCGACAACGAGGATCTCCAAGCCGAGCTCAACGTCAAGACCGAGACGGCTGACCGCTTGCAGGATCAGAATGAGGACCTTCAAGACAAACTAGAAGAATTCAATGAGCTCAGGCAGAAGGTCGATCAGTTGCAGGACGAGAACGAAGACCTTCAGGGTCAGCTAGAGGAGCTGAATCAGTTGAAGCGCAAGATTGCACAGCTGGAGGAAGAGCAGGGGCAAGCCGAGGCCGACCTTCGTGCTAGGGCAACCGAAGTTGAGGAGAAGGATGATGAGATTGCTGTTCTTCAGGACGAGGTCGCTCAGGAGCAGAAGAAGGCCTCAGGTCTTGACGCTGATCTTGAAGACAAGAGGTCCAAGATTCAACAGCTTGAGCAGAGTCTTGCAGAAGAGAAGCAGAAGCACATGCAGCTCGAGAGCGAGCTTCAGGAGGTGCGCAGTAAGCTTGAAGACGTCGAATACGAACTTCGCGAAGCACGCTCAAACTACGAGCAGCTCGAAGAAGAGCGCGACGAGCTCCGGAGGACCGTCGAAAACTTGGAGCGTAATGTTCAGCGCAACTCTGCTGAGAAAGACGACAGCCTTAAGGAGGCCGAGACGCAGATTGCCGAACTGGAGGCTATGCGCGATACGCTTGAGAAGACCGTCAAGGAGCTTGAGAGGGAAGTTCAACGCGCTGCAGACGACAAGGCATCTCAGGCGCTTGAGACTCAGTCTCGCATTGAGAAGTTGCAGAGCGAGCTCGAGCAGACTATGCAGCGGTTGGAGAAGGAAGCGCAGGTCAGCACGAACAGCTCGGATGAACATGCTGCGGAACTTCAGACTGCTCGCAAGCGTATCGATGAGCTACAGCAAGAACTCGAAACGCTGGAAAGCGAGAATGCCTCGAAATTGACTGAAGCAACTCGTCGTGCCGAGGACTTGGATCAGGAATGCGATGTCTTAGAGCAGAAGGTCCGAGAGCTCGAGGCTGCGGCTGAAAACCAGACACCAGTTACCGGCAATGAGGACGAACTCCTCGAAGCTGTCGCTGAAGCTGAAAGGTTGCAGAGCGTTGTCGAGGATCTTGAATACGAACTTCGTCAGGTGAAGAACGAGAGGGAAGAATTGTTGCAAGCTCGTGAAGAAAAAGCCGAGCTTCAGCATGCCGAGGAAGACTTCGCCAGGGAGCGTGAGGCTTTGGAAGAGCAGATTGTCGTGTTGAAGACCTCGGAGGATCGCCTGATGAAGCAATTGGGAGCTGCCAACGATAAGCATGCCGCTCTTGAGAAGGCGCAGACCGATGGTCGCCTGGAATTGCAACGCGTGAAGGACCAGCTCGCTGCGTCTGACACGGGCAAGGATGAGGCCATGGCTGCCTTGAGGAAACAGCTCGACGAGCAACGCGTTGAGGTGTCGTCTCTGGAAGCTCGTCGCTTGCAGGCCGAAGCCGAACTCCGAACTGTCCGCGAACGCTTGGAGACAGTGACTTTTGAACGCGCTAATCTGGAAGAGCAACTATTGAAAGCTCAAGGTGAACGAACCGAGCTACGACGACATCTCGAGCAGCTTGAGTCAAGATTGGCTGACACAGAAGACTTGTTAGCCACTGAGCGCGAAGCTAGTGTCCAAGCTGAGCATGGTTTGCGTGAACAGTTGAGAGAGGAGAGGGCGGCACTTCGCGTCATGAGTGAGGACGTAGAGCGTTACGAAATTGAGGTCAAATCGGCCAGGGAAGAGTCAGATCGTCGCGTGGAGAGCCTTATGAAGGAGCTGGCTGATGCTCATGAGTCTTTGAGGGAGGCCCAGGAGCAGAAGTCTGATATGGAGAAGACCGTTCGCCGACTTACAGAGTCTGAGGGGACGATCTCTGGTGAGAGTATGCGCATTCGAGAGGCAATGCAGATTGAGGAGGAGCGTCACAGGAAGCGCGAGGCTGCACTTCAGGGCAGAGTCGACATGCTCACCCAGGAACTTCAAGCTGAAAAGGCTAGTCTTAACGATCACATTGCCGAGCTTCAGCAAGTTCGTGAAGAAGTCCGCCAGCTTAAGAAGACGGAGGCGTCTCGTCGCGAGGAGTTGGATGCTTTGAACAACGAGATCAACGAAATGCAAGCCCAGCTTGATGAACAGTTCGTTCGCAATGGTGAACTTGATGAACATGCCCACAAGTTGGAACGTGAGTCTGAAGGCATCAAGCATGAGCTCTCGTCTTACAAGACTCGTGTCACCGAGCTTGCCTCGGACAAAGATCGTATTGCTGAAGAGCTCAGCAGTATCAAGGCACGGGCAGAAGGTGCTACTGATCAGGAAAAGCGATTGGCAGGTGAAGTTCAAAACCTCCAGGCTCAATTGACTTCCGTCAAGAACGAACGCGACAGACTGCAGAATCACGTCAAGGGACTGAATGCTGAGATCGATGCGTCTAAAGAAACTATTATCAACCTTGAAGCTGAACGTGAAGGCCTCATGGACGAGCTTGACGTTGCCCGCAGTCGCGCCACTCACGCTGGCGAGGCTTCTGACGAGCGCGCAGAGCTCCTCCGTAAGGTGCGTGCGTTGGAGATGAAGGTCGGTGTCGTGGAAGGCGAGAGGGAGCACCTGCTCGCGAAGGTCGCCGAGCTAGAAGCCGAGCTCCGTGATGCCGTTTTCAACAACGAAAACGACACTGTCAAGCTTGAGGTGGATTACAAGAAGCTAGAGTCCGACCTCAAGTATGCTCAAGAGCGTCATGAGCGTGAAAGCGAGAAGGCAAAGAGAACCATCCAACACCTTGAGGATGAGCTCAATACCCTGCGACGTGAACACGATGAAGAACTGAATAGACTGGATGACGAGATGGCATCGCTGCAGGAAAACGTGCATCTTGCTCGGGAGAAGGAATCCAGGCTTACGAAGAAAATTCAAGAGCTTGAGCGCGAACTGCAGGAGCCTCGCGTTGGCGCTGGTACGAACGCTATCCCTCTCTTTTCTGAGCGTGAATTGGGTTCGCTTCGCGAGGAGAACGCCTTGTTGCAGAAGCAGATTGGTCTTTTGCGCAAGAGTCAGGATGAGCTTGTCGCTGCCAAGAACACTGCGGATGAAGAAGCCTCCAAGCTTCGCCAAACTGCATCACGATTGGAGGGTGATCTTCACACTTTGAATGTGACGAAGGCACTCAAGGATGGAGAAGTTACGCGTGCCTTGAGTCAAAGTACGCAGGAAGCCGACCGCCTCCGTAGCCGCCTAGAGACTGTTACGCAAGAGCTGGAACAACTCCGCACTAAGGCAGCTACTGAGCAGCGTGCTCTGGAAGACCAGTTGCAATATGTTGACGAGGAAAGTCTTGGCATGAAGAAGCAGGTTACGAAGTTGGAGATGGAGCTTGAGCGTACGCAGAATGAATACGAGCGTGCTACAAGGAAGGCTCACGAGCTTCGTCTCGCACTGAACGAGCATCGCGAGGAATTGTCAAACCTTCAGCGTCTTGCAGAGTCAAGGTCCAGACATGCTGAGGAGCAGCGCGCGAAGTACGAAGCTGCTAAAGCCCAGTTGATCCCTGCTCTCAGGCAGGCCAAGGAGTACCCGAGGCTTGAGGAAGACCTTGAGCGCGCTACTCGCAAGCACCAGGCCGAACTTAAGGGTCTCGGTAAACAGATTGGATATCTTCATGCGAAGATTGCCCGCGAGGAGACCTTCCGCGCTGATCTTACCTTCTCCAAGAAGTACTTCCTCATGCAAATCAGCGGTTACGAGGTTTGCAATGAGGCGAACTTGGCTCTTTTGGAGCAAATGGGCATTTACCCCGATCAGACGATGCGCACGAAGCGCCCAACGCTCAAGAACGTCGCTACGCTCGTCCTTGCCACTCAGCGGATGAAGCTTTTGCAGAAGAAGTGGTCGAAGAACAAGGAGGTGAAGGCTGCCTTGTCTCGGGCGCTGCAGCAGGTGAAGGGAAGGTCATCAAGGAACTGAAGGTGTATGGTATTCAGGCATTCGTATTTTTACAGGCAGTGTTATTCTATGGTTGGAGTTCCTGTACGGGGAGTGTTTCTTGGGCGGTAATTCGGTTTAATGTATAATTAACTTGCGTAATTGACATGCATGGTTCATGAACATGATTTGCTCCATCCCAAAGTATTCTTCTGCAAATTACCTACGCGGATTCCTCTTTCTCCTCTTCCTGGGCCGGGACTTCTTCCGTTGCTCTAGCTGGTTCTGTAGTCTCCTTCTCCTCTTGGGACTTCTTGATGTTTGCTTGATGAATTTGGTCGATATTGAAACCCTTCAATGTGTCGAAATCCCGGACAACGCTCATACCCACGATGTTCTATATACGAGTCAGTACACGTTCAAAATCAGCCCTGAGATATACTGGACTGACCTTAAAGACCTCCACAATAATCAACACGTCATAATTCTTCAGATCCACCTTATGGCCGTGCTCATGACCAACGATACCAGCAATCATCTTGATCACCTCATCACGGTTCATCTTGGTGTGATTCCTGAAACTTGGTCGGATGGCATACTTCAAGGGCTCCTGACCCTCATCCTTGTGGAAATGAGGTGCCAAGATTTCCTTTGCCAGATCATATAATGGCTGAGGCTCGGCAATACCAGTGCGTGTAATGGGAGTCATGCGTTGAGTGTATCGTGTTCTCTTGATACCGGTGGAAGAAGCATCGGCGCAGATGTCGTGGACCAACTGTACTGGCTCGATGTTGCCGCGTGTTTGAATGTAAAGGACGCAATCTGCTCCAGTATCGACCTTGTTCAGCCTCCTCTTGATCTTGGTACCATCCTTCTTCACTCTAACCTTCTCCTTCATCCCAGCCAACTCCTTCTGAATCGAGGCCTCAATGTCATCGTCTTCATCATCCTCATCCGAGTCCTCTAGCTCTTCCGGCGCAGGGAAAAGACGCTCGACGTACTCCTCCATGATGTTTGAGATCTCATTGAAACAGTTGCGCTCTTTTCCGCGAGGGCAAGTCACGAAGACACCGGAAGTCGCAGGCTGGAGCGACGAGTTGCCCGGGGCCTTACGGCGCTTGAAACTTCCGCCTCCGCCAGACGAGTTTCCGCGCTTTTGACCCATTGTTTATGAAGATGTGGAGGTCGGTATCTGGAATACTTGGATTTTGCTTGTCGTTATCGATAGAAGAGCAGCTTGCAGGTGGCGCGGCTGATGGCGGTGCACGGTCGAGCCCAGAGTTCACCAGCACCCGCGGCCGCTACGTGAGAACATGAGCCTGTACGAACAGCAACGAGTTGTACTATTGTCAGCGTCGAGGGGATGTATACCACTCCACACGAGTCTCGTAGCAATTAAGCTGCAACTTTCACACCCTCCTCGACAGCCTCCACCTTCTCCTCATTTGGCTGTGCCTCCTCCTCTTGCTTAACCTCTTCCTCCTTCTTCACCTCCTCCCCAAGCGCCAATACAGTCCCATCTGCCCTCCACATATACCAACACACAATACTCCTATACGGCCTAAACTGCTCCGCATACGCAACCATGTCCTTCTCCGCCATATACTTCCACTTCCCCGTGTTCTTCACACCCTTCACATTTCTCCCCGTCCACGCCGCCATACCGCGTTGGATACCGAGGTCACCGGTTGAGAGGACATCGGTGCGTTTGAGAGCGAACATGAGGAACATCTCGGCTGACCAGACGCCGAGGCCGCGGACTGCGGTGAGGGTTTTGATGACTTCTTCGTCGGTGCCATCGGCGAGAATGGAGGTGGAGAGGCGGCCGTCGGCGAAGCGGGCAGCGATATCGAGGACGTATTCTGCTTTTCGTTGAGAGAGACCAGCTGTTCGCAATGTCGGGATATCCTTCTCGAGCACCTGCGCCGGCGTGGGGAAGAATCCCTCCTCAGCTTCCTGTTCGTGACCCAGGAACAGCGCAACGAACTTCCTCCCGATCGATTTTGCTGCTGCTCCGGACACCTGCTGTGACAAAACACCCGTAACCAATGTGCGGAACGGATCGATTTGCTCTCGTAGTGCTTCGTCCGTGAACGGACGACATGGATGTGCCTCAATTAATTGCGCGAACCGTGGATCAATCTTTGTTAGGTGAGCATATGCTTGTGGAAGGCATGATGCGTGAGTTAATGGTGGTAGATAGGTTGGTCCATGGCGAGGGAGGGGTGAAGCAGCGAACAGCGGGTGTTCATTCGGTTCTTCTTTGGCAAACGAAGATGATCCTGGTCGCGATGGCTCGGCCTTGATCACAGCTATGACGGGTGTAGGTATCGGCTCAGACTTGACAACCGCAGACTCTGAATACTCTTTCTTAATTGCAGTTGTCGTTGCCTTCTTGGTAATTCGTCTACGAGCTGTGGATTAGCAACCGTCATCCCTGCAAGTGACGTCAGTTACACTCACGTCGCCTTCGTCGCCTTGAGGACTGAAGTGATGTTCTGATCTTTTACTCTTGGTCTGAGTTGCATTTTGAATCTTATTTGTAATGATTGATATCCGTGCGTCAGTTGTTACTTCAAGTCCTGCGAAATGTGGCGGAAAGTGTACGACATGAAGCACAACAGCGCGGGTGTGGTCAGTTTGCAGGCTGCTTTACATGACGGTCTTGTCAAGCTTGCGATTGCTCTTCAATAAACGTTTGAATACTCCAAATCCTTAATGTCATCCGGGTATAGCTATAGTGTACAAATGAAACGCTCCTCATCCCTATCGTACATCTGTCATGATCAATGACCCAAGCCAATTATCCGATAATAGCGTCCTTGATCTTTCCAAAAATCCCCGAGCTTCCCGACTTTCCAGACGAAGTGCTCGACTTCCTCCTGTTCGTCTCCTCGACCCCCAACGTTTCCTTCTTAGCCTCAGCCGTAGCATAAGTAGCGGTGGTAGTGGATCCAGATCCAGCATCTGTCGTCGGCGGAGCAGCCCAACCGGCAGTGGGAGCAGTAGCGGGGCTCTGCTCGGTCTTAGCGACGAGGTTGTCAGTGGTGGAGGTCTTGGAGGTAGGTGCATCGACGTGAACGCCCTTTCCGCCCATGGCATTCTTGCTTATATCAACATCACCCGTGGACCTCCACGGCGTTCCCGCACCAACGTCCGTCGCAGCGCCAGAACCAATGTTAACACCCTGAACACCCTTAACCAACTCCTCCTCCGTCCTACGTCCAGCACCTGCCCCAGCCCCAACAGCAGCCTCCCTCGCCCTCGCAGTCTCCGCAACGCGGGTTTGCTCCGGGTTTGCATGGACCCCGGAAGCGGAGCTAGGGATGCGTTCGCCAGTTGCGATATTACCACCGAGGGAGGGGTTTAAATCCTCCGTCGGGCGCCAGGGTGCGCCTCCGGTGGCCAAGTTGGCGGAAGAAGTGGTGGAGGTGGTGGAAGCGGCAGTGGACGTGTTACCCCAGTCCATGCCAGTTTTCTCGACGCGAGGAGTCGGGATGGCATTTTGACGGGCGCCCTCGATGGTGGTGTAAGCAGTCGCTGTCTCATCAACAGGCTCATTCAAGTCGCACAGAATGTTCTTCGTGTCCCTCGACTCAAGCGGTGGACGGGGAGGCTGCTCAGTGATCGGGCAGCGGTGACCGACGCGAGAGTGAGCAGTGTCGACAACAGCGGCGGGGACGGGGTGGATTGCATGCTTGTCACCGGGTTCGCCGTGGTAAAGCGCAGTAGTGGAGGAGGCGGTGGAGAGTTCAGGACGTTCGTCGTTAATGGTATACGTAGCCATAGTAATTAATGCGATTATGAGTTGATCTGGTGGTTGACCCGGAAGGCAAAAAGTCGGGGATCATGCCCTTATAAGCCCTGGGATTCGATATCTCAGGGTTCGGAGATTGCGTAATTGGGCGGGCACCCCAGACGCTTCCCAGTCCACGCGCTCACTTCGTTGATCATTGCATCAGTCTGCAGCAAGCCAAAAACCTTAAGAGCGCCAGCTGCTGGCAAGGAGTCGGAATTTCCGAGGTTCACGTGACCCAACGATGTTTCCCTTCAGAATTGATCCGCATCTTTAATTCGGAGAGCAGTATTACTAGAGGCTTCATCCTAGGAAGTTAACTCGACGCAAGCGAAGACAAGCTTTCGGCTAATGTCGGTTAAAGCTTGCAATTGAGGCGCGTGCATCTAGTACGATAGGCGGGTGCGGGGACCCCGGCAGAGACGGAGGGAAGAGGTCCGTGGCTGCTTCATACACTGCGGATCGATATGAATCCCCACAACTCCAAGCGAACGTATGAGGTGGGGAGAATGAATTTGTGGAGATCATGACCTATCCTATAAATACCTCGAGGATTCGGGGTGGGACCAGGTAGCAAACCACCAATTCAAATGGACAAGAACGAAGTTGAACATCTCGAGAACGCACAGCGTGATCCGGTTGCGGATTACTTGAAGAACCCTGCTATCTACAGGGTCGACGCTGACGACGCCGCTTTCGTCCTCATAACACCCGAGGCCGAGAAGGCGCTCCTTCGCAAGATCGACAGGTGGATCATCCCTTTCCTCGGGATGTCATACGCCTGGCAGTACGTCGACAAAACCACTCTCTCATATGCCGCTTTGTTCGGGATCAGGGAGGACACCCACCTCAAGGGCACCGAATACTCTTGGCTCTCCGCCCTCTTCTACTTCGGTTACATGTTCGCCGAATACCCCACAAACTACTTCCTGCAACGTTTCCCCGTCGGCAAATATCTCGGCGTAAATGTCGTCTTGTGGGGCGGTACCCTCATGTGTCTCGCTGCTTGCCACAACTTCATCACCCTAGCCGTCGTCAGAGTCATCCTCGGTGCCTTCGAAGCATGTGCTACCCCGAGTTTCATGCTTTTGACCGGGATGTTCTACCGCAGACGTGAACAGCCCGTGAGAATTGGCTTGTGGTATACATGTAATGGAGTCGCGATTGCGTTCGGTGGGTTGTTTGCGTACGCGATTGGGCATATTCATGGGAGTTTGGCGTCGTGGAGGTACCTGTTCTTGATCATTGGCGGGATCACTGTGCTTTGGGGCATTATCCTGATCTTGTTCCTTGCGGATTCGCCGATGAAGGCAAAGTGGTTGACGCCGGAGGAGAGGGCGTTGGCTGTAGCTCGCCTCGCCGAGGAGAACCTGGGAGTGGAGAACAAAGAGGTGCGTGTCCTCCTGACCCTCACGTCCCAACAGTACTGACGTACTTCCGCAGTTCAAAATGTACCAACTCAAGGAAGCTATCACTGACCCCAAAACCTACCTCTTCTTCCTCTTCGCCCTCTCCTCCAACATCCCCAACGGCGGTCTCTCAAACTTCGGCAGTCTCATCATCAAGGGATTCGGATACTCCACCCTCGTCACCACTCTCCTCCAGATCCCGTACGGTACAGGTATCGCTCTCGCCATCGTGTCCTGCGTGTACATCAACGATAGGTTGTTGCCGCCCAACTCGAGATGTTGGATTATGGTCGCGTATCTGATCCCAAACGTGGCGGGGAGTTTGGGGTTGTATTTGATTCCGCAGGAGCATAAGGTTCCTCTGCTTATTTGCTACTACGTACGTCACTTTCCCCAGCAAGTTTCCATGCATGTTTGCTGACAAGACGCACAGTTAACCGGCTTTTACAACGCAACCTTCGTTGTCGGCCTCTCCTTCATCACCGGTAACGTTGCCGGCCACACCAAGAAAGTCATCGTTCAAGCCTTTCTCTTCGTCGGCTACTCCGTTGGTAACATCGCCGGTCCGTTCTTCTACAAGACTTCGCAAGCACCAAAGTACACCATGGGTATCATCTCCATGCTGGTGTCGTACTGCTTGGAAATTGTGGTCATCTTGTGTTTGAGGTTCGTTTTTGGAAGGGAAAATGCGAAGAAGGATAGGGCTATGAGGCACTTTGAGCCTGGAACTAAGGAGGCGATCGAACAGGAGGAGGACCGGGCGAGGATGGTGTTAAACGACGAGACGGATCTGAAGAACCCGTACTTTAGGTACGTTATGTAAGACGGTGCGGTATCAGTAGCCAGTTTATCTTCGTAGGATTACTTTGCTTCTTCTGTAGGAAATCAAGATCATATGTTATCAAGCGACGATCTTCAGCTGTACATGTTCAAACCTCAAGGTGAGTGACCTTTGGGGTACCTGTTTGGAATACAGGTATGCTATGTTCTCGGGTTTATAGCTACTGTGCTGGTGTGGTCAACTCATATCGTAGATTGCCGCATACGGAAGTTTCACATTTAAAGGAATCGTCAGATGCCATCGAAAATGATACAGTTGTGAGAATCGGAGTCAACCTCCCTCCTCTTTGTCTATGAAGGCTGACTGTTCCCTGCTGCAAATTGTTGCGTGAAATCTGAACACCTCACTTTTCCTAAACGATATTTCTCACGATATTTCTCACGAGACGTCATCATTGGCAGTAGTACTCTCAATGGGCGTGCGACATCGACGTCTGACAGGGCCCGTTGCTGCTATACCGTACCTGTACTTCCATAGGCCGAATCGAGGTGATCTTCTGCATTCCAGATTCACCGGTCCGTGCATGCGGTCCGTCTTCGAAGAATGCGATATCGGAACGAGAATTTATAACACGGCTTCGGCCCTTCGCATTGCTGTCATACTCGGACCGGACTTACGCGACACCGGAACCCGCAACGGCGATCGGAGGCTTATAACCCGGATGTAGGGCCTTTCGTAGCAGCATGGTCATGACGTTTATAAGGATGACTGTTCCGCTCAGTGATTGAGCATCCGTAATTCCATCTTCCAACTTAAAAACCATCAAGCCTTCGAACAACTGACCCTCCTCATCAATGGCCATGTTCGACCAATTCCCTGCCAACACGACAATCCGCGCCTCAGATGCGACACGCCCAATCATCCTGGGTGTAGCTCTATTCGTTGCCCTATTCACAGTTGTGGGGATATACTTATACATCTACCTCAAGTGGCGGAGAGCAAAATTGAATGCCGCCACCAATACCGAATCAGCTATCGAAAGCGTCTTTCGGCAACCGCAGTATTCAAGTTCACCTACGGAGGCGCCACCACCGTACACAGCAGAGTCTACACCGCCAAAGTATGAGATCGATCCATCAAGGCAACCAGAGGTTGCCCAGCGTGGCCACCAACCAGAGATAATCCTTGAGGTAGAGGCTCTTGAAGAGAGAAACGGCCGACGAACTCGCGATGACGAAGGGCTTGGCCTTGTGGCAATGTATTGGCCGTATCCTGTTTGATAGAAATCACATCCACTTTCTACACCACGAATGATCGTCCTAGATGTTCATGCGTATGAAGAGGTATCATTGATGCTAAGTAACGTTTGACAATATGAAAACCCGGAAAAAACTCCTGTACCTCCTGTACCTCTACTATAGCCGTAATCAGATTCAAAACAGAATCAATGCCACGTAGAACAAACTAGTGAATCAAAGGACATGCAATATAATGTCCCGCACTTCTCACATTCCTCACTTGACGCTCACCACCAGAACTTCCTTCCAAATTTCTCACCGGCCTCGACAGTCTTCCATGCACACCCCCTCCAATCACAAGTATCCTTGAACACCTCTGTGCCCCACCACTGCCACTTATCGGATATACCGGGGTACACGACAGCAAAGTAAACCACTAACACCCCCAGCGCCAGCGAGGAGTCCAGAGCAGCAGACAGAACAAAGTTATACTTCGACCACCACCCCTCCGCACGGCGACGAATGATCCGGTTAGAGATAAACCCAACAACAGCCCACGTCGAATAATTGACACCAGTAGCCGGAGGAATCCAAGAGGTGCCTCCGAGGATAATAGCAGGATGCACATACCTCCATAAACTCGTCGGATACCGCTTAGTCAAGTAGTAAATCGGTATCGGAATGAAAGCTCCGGCCAAGAAGCAGTACAGGAGCGGGTGGTACATCTGTCCCCGACCGAAGAACCGATCAGGTCCAATTAATCCCCACACCATCGATCCATTGAAATGCACCCGAGCAAAGGGGCACGTGAACCCGTTCTCCGCCTCCAAAGTGCAAATGCCCCGGATATTCCCAAACATCCAGTTCATCACGAAGATCTGTGTCAAAGACCCCACACCCGTTGCGACGACTTGTACGAGCATCATGACCCGTGGCGGGACTTTCATATAATGGCCCAGTTTCATGTCGGAGGAGAAAGTGATTCCCTGATGATTCGTGATGTAGCACAAACAGACAAAGACCATGTTTGCCACCGGCTTGCCGGGGAACAAGTACCCGCACACAACCTGACTGAGCAGAAGCAGTGAAGGCGTCTGATTGGCGATCGCGGTCACGATCCCAATCGGGACAAACAGCAATCCTCCCAAACCCACCGCAAAAAGCACACCATACCACGGTAGATGAACAGGATAATGTTCACAGAGATACATCGCACCTCCGAGACACACCACGAAAAGCAACACATACCACCACGCCGGAACATCGGGATACTTCTTCATCATCTGTTACAGGTCATGTCAGCCAATTTTGTAGAAAACGTTATAGATCATGAGTTATACCTGACTATGAATATCGTCCTCTCCATCGCCCTGCCCTCTAGCAGCCCTCCACTGCTTCCAGATATCATGGCGATAGTTGAGCCAGGTGTGCACCACTAACGCTGTAAGAGCCGCAAAGCTCAACCCGTATGTGATGACGTACGTCGCAGGAAGGTATAGGGGTGAATAAGCTTCGTACTTTTCCTTGTCGAATGTCAAGTCCGGGGCGATGACACGAGTAACGTCGTACGGCTGCCCAGCGTTATCGAACACCTCCGGACTTGAGATAGGTAGGTAGGCTGTGAACCACACATTCGAGTAACTGTCAGAACTGTCAGTAACTGCTTAACGCAATGCCGGGAAATTCTTACTATAACACCGGCGCAAGCACCCAAATAAATGCCACCAAACTCCCCAACACATTCGCCTGTGCCCACCACGGCATCAACAACGGACTTCCCACATACGCAACCTGTGCCCAATCCCACGTAATCATACCAATCCCTAACCCCGTACGTACCCCAAAGACCTGATTCACGACTTTACTTTCCGGCCATATCCAGATTGGCCAGCCGAACCAGGAGAGGGCAGGGAAGATGAATCCCGGGAGGAAGTAGTAGAAGAATGCGATGAGAAAGGTGAGTTTGAAGAAATGGTAGCGCGTGGTCGATTGTTGGCTGTGCAGGACGGAGAAAAGGGAGGTGTTGACCAATGTTGCTGGCCAGACCATGCTGGAAGGGGTGATGAGGAGGCGACGTGTTAGACCGGCGAAGGCGTAGCCGAGTAGCTGTGTGGTAAGGACGAGGAGGATTTGGTACGTCACTCCAAAGTCTTGACCGTAGAACTTGACTTGCTCAACAATGACATCGGTAGCATAAGCCCACCCGAATGACACATTCCCAGCAACGAACACACACGCAGCCTCCTTTGCACTCCAATCCCTTTCATCATTCAATTTCACCCAAGCACATAGTCTAGTACCCGGTATGCCAAACGGTATCGATGTATGTGGCATGTATGCCGCCCAAGCCTTTCCCAAGGGGTGTGCGAGAAGTTGTGCGATCAATGCGGACAAGGCGATCGAGGGGTACCGCAGGGAGAAGAACATGTTGGATGCGGAGCCGAGGAGGGTAAAGAACACTGCGATTGCCCACATGCGGAGGGTGTTAACGGGAGTGTCGGGGTCATCTGTGTTCGGGACGCATGCATTCACCTCGCCAAAAGGACTATCACGAAACACTTCAGCCATAAACCCGGTTATGAAAGGGCTAGTGCCATACCTATCCTCACCGTCGCCAGGCTTCGCAGTATCATCCTCGAGCAAATATTCCTCATCATCCACTGCCTCCTCATCCCCAAAACTCTCATCCTCCTCCTCCAACTCACCTCCAATCCCAAGTAAATCCACACTCTTCCTATGCGCCAAGCTGATGACACTCGCACTACTCCGTCTCCTCCTCCGAAAGGTATCGCTTCCAATTGCAGAACTCGTACGCCTTAACCCCTCTACCGAAGAGTCTCGACGATAATCACGGCGGAGAGTGTCTGTCATTGAGGCAGTTAAGCGGATGGAGCCGTAGTTTGCCGCGTGTGGAGCGAGAAGAGGGTCGGCCATGCTCTCAGCACAGACTGAATGCTATTCGAGAAGGATGCGGGAGTGGGCCGTGCTGCCAGATAGGGGGTTCATTGGAGAGCGACCGTTGATTGTCACGGTTGCCGAGCCAGTTGCGTATGACGCACGTTAATGCAAGGGTGCGTCTACTATGGATCAGGCTGTGTGTGGGGGAGCAGCCACTGGAGGTTGGAGGTCGTGCTTTAACGTCCATTTACAAAGCCTTCACTACCACGTCAAAAACTCGATACGCTCCCTCCCTTGGCTTGCTGTGCGCCTCCGGTTCCCCCCCGACCCTCTGCGCACGGAACTGACGGACCGACGTGGCGGGGGCACAGCCACTATCGATAGGATTGATGATCGCACCAACTTCGACAAAACAACCAACAACAACAATGGGCGACCAACCTCAATTGGAAATCTCCTTCTCCGACGTCAACAAACTTCTCCTCGCAATCTTCCTTCTCGCCCTCCTCTTCCTCTTCCTCGTTGCCTATCCGATCAACCTCGCCTGGATCTACACCTGTATTGAGTCTCCCTCATCCGCGGTGGAGTACGCTCCGCTCCAAACATCCGAATATGACGGTGATGTGAAGAAGTCGTCAAAGGGAATGGCGGACGATGAGGAGTTCGAGCCTGTCAGAAACGTGCGAGTTACGGACAAACCCGTGACTTCCTCCTTCTTCGGACTCTTCCGATACCTCAAGTCTAGAACCGGTAGGTTTTCTGCTTACAGAGCTGTTCAATGCTCGGCTATCATCAACATCGTTTCCTACCTCGCCACCAACGCCTTCGGCGCTCTTTTCCAAGTCCCATCCCTCACCGCACTCGGTGCTTACGACGATCTCTCCCTCTACGCCATCATCGGCAACGTCCTCGCAATCGTCGTCGGTGCTGCGGTCGCGATGCCGTTAAACATCGTCTACATGAAACAACTTCTCGCGGACCCCATCTCCGATAAGGGCACCTGGGGCCACCTCAAGGCAATGACAACCTCTAAGGGTGATTTCATCCACTCCCTCAAGCCCTTGGTCCCGATTACGCTTCTCTACTCCGCCATCACTTCTATGGGCACATTCGTTTGGACGACGCACATGACCAACGTCCTTACCGCCGCCCAGGACATTACCGTCGTCGTTCCCCCTCCGCCCTCCCCAATGGCTTTCGCCTCCAGCGTGGCGTATGTATTGCTCGGTCTTCCGGCTATCGCACTCATGAACCTCGCTCTCCTCCGTACCCAGGCCTCTGTCGCCTCCACCTCCATGACCTCCACCATCATTCCCGTCCAACGTACCCCCTCCTCAATCACCGCCACAATCCGCACCGCGATCCGCGCGGACCGCGTTCACGCTCGTCTCATCCGTATGTGGCTTACGACGGTTGCGTTCCAGGCTGTGCCGGTGTTGGTGATGGCTGTGAGTGGATATTTCTTGATGATGCAGTTCAGGGATAGGATTGTGGGGAAGGTCATTGAGGCGGGGTTGGCGGAGGGGATTGCGAGGGCGCATGTTGAGGGGATGGCTACGCCTGCGAAGGTCGGAGTCGAGATCGTGAAGAGGTGGGTTATGTGAGTGGACTGTTATAAGTTCATTGACTGTGTTTTGGACTTGACCCAATATGGTTCAGTAGACTATTGTTTTGAATGATTCCCGTTAAACTCTACTTGTTTCACAGCTATTACTGGGCCTCTGAGAGACGTGTGTAATGGTAATTTTCTTTCCCTTGTATCATCCAATCTTGTTGCTCAATTGCCGCATTCATCCACGCTCAGTGTCCATCCTATGCAACATCCCCTTCACTGTTCTTGTTCTCCGTGCTCGTCCGCAGGCAGCATTCCAGCCGCCTCCCATATCCGATCTTCAAAATCCTCTTCAATAACCTCGTCAACATCGTCTATCGTCACCGAAGCTGGACTAAACCCTGGATTGCCTCGGGTACTCGTTGAGGAGACTGATGAGGAGCTCCCGCGTAAAGTCAGTGCAGCAGTAGACTTGAGTAGGATTCAGGTACGAAGTCCTTTCGCTGATCTGTGTTCAGGCGCTTTGGTGTCGTATGTATATGCGCTGTTGAAGCTTCGTTTCGTGGATGAATGCTGGGCCTGGGGAGTTGGAGGACCACCTGGAGACATGACGAAGGCGGAGACAGCTGAAAGGCGCCCGAATACCGCGGGATGACGAGTATAAGGAGCGAGGACAGCACGAGCGAGCATGTAGTTGCAATGACTGACTGTTTAAGCGCAATTGTAAATCGACATCAGCAGGTGGTGGAATCAAATTCACGCCGTCTCACGGACAACTCGGCAACCCGCATGACCCTGCATCCATGATCTCGAGAGAGCCAGGGATTCCGACGATGACATTATCAACAGTGGTGCAGAGACTGGCCGGTGTTGTCTTCATTCCTTGACCGTCTCAGCTCGCATTGCATCCTGAAGTGTTACAAGGAGCAGTCGCATTACAGTCGAAGTCAACATGGTCGTCGGTTCAACCGCCTACATCGGACCTCTGGTGGTCTGCCTCGTTCTCTTCATCTTCCTAATGCGGCTCCTCCACATCCGTCGAACCAGAGAAATCGCCCTCGAAGCCCGGCGAACAGTCCAGATAATCCAAGCCGGCGACGCAGCGGCCGCACAGCGGCGAACGCGTACACACGCACACCGCACGCGGCGGAGCGGTCAAGGAGGAAGAGATAATCCGTTGGCAGAAGATCCGGAAGGGAGGAGAGAGGATCCGGAGGTTGATATCGAGTTGCCGAGGTATGAGCGTGGAGGGTTCAGGGAAGATGAGGAGATGGTCGTGGGAATGCTACCGACGGTACCGCCGCCGGCGTATAAGGGAGGTCAAGAGCAAGTCAACGTTGTACCAGTGACAGAAACAAGTACGAGTCAGATGAACGTTACAACACCTGGTTAATGTGCTGGACATGTATCAGGGATGGCATTGTGCGCCGTATCAAACATGTACTTACGTTTTTAATAGTTAGGCCGCTGTTGCAGGATGCTGTAACAATACAACTTCTGAATTGGTTGCGTATTCGAAACGACCAGGGAATGATAATAACTGAGGTCCAAAACATCCCAAGCCTTCCCCAAGCCTTCCTTGAAGACGTCCCATCTAGCCATAAATAGTGTGTCCCCCTCCTCCAACTTTATTTCTCAGTGGCCTGCTCGGCCGGGAACTCATCGTCTTCGGGAGCTTGGGGGAGTCCAAGAACCTTACGCTCGTCATCAGTCAGCACGAACGGGGCTCCTTTGACATATTCGCGGAGTTCAGGAACCTGAGCATAATCCCCATACTCAAGAAATAAAGCAGACTGAGAGTTCTCGACATCCGCAGCAGGCTTCTCGAATCCGGGAGCCTCCGCAGGTTCAATGGGTGCAAGGGTCATGGCATTCTCATCGTTTTCAGCAGGCTGCTCGGATTTGCGATCCTCTTCACCCCCTTCCCCGTTGAAGCAATATTCGGTATCTTCGGTTTCGTCTCCCGAATCCTGTGACTCCTCGGAGGCAGGAGCAGGCATAATACGCTCCATCAACGTCAACGGGTTGGGCCGGATTGTCTCATCTTCCAACAATTGCTGCGCAGCGCTCGTCTCGGCCATTGCCGCTCCCACGCCCACCCCAACACCCACTGCCGCTCCCACGACTTCCTCCCTTTCACGCTTAATAAGCCTTGCAAGAGGCACGTACTCCTCCTCATCATCACTGTCCGGCGGCCTAATGAGACAAATCTCAGGCATGAGCGGGTCATCTCCCGTAAGATCCTGAACCTCGACTTGGCAGCTCTGGAGCTGCTCACGGGCCCTCTTACGTTTGTTATCGCGGTCAATGGTGTTAAGGGTATCAAACATGTCCTCCATGTTAAGGTCTGGGGTGTCATTTGAGGAGCGCCTCTTGCGGGTAGACTTCTTGAACGGGTCAGGGACGTTAAAGCCACGAGCACGGAGATCGCCTGCGAATTCTCACGTCAGCATTCTTATCGCAAGATAAGTCCGCCGTGGCAACAAACTGGCGGTCCTGTAACGGAATTCAATTTCGAAAAGTGGGTCCGGGTCAACCTCTACCCTTCTGTGAAGGACTCCATGTATCACTACCTTCGGAGTAACAGCCCCATAACTATCGCTATTCAGCAAACACCTAGAGATCTTGGGAACAAATGTACTCACTCCACATCATGTTTCAAAGTACGGGCATCTCCCTTATACACGTCTGCTTTCTGTGGACCCGGGGCGTGTTGCCATTCCTCTGTCCGGGCCGCGGGTGCGGGTAGGTCCAGCATAGTACAATTGAACGTAGGATCATTGCTTGTTTTCACCACTCGCTCAGCGTCATCTTCAGCTTCGTCTTGAACCGCCGACCATGTCCTGTGCACAGACAAGCGGATCGTGCCCAAGTTCTTCAATACCTCTTCTCTCCTCTCACTATCGTGCATTGTCCTCGTCAATGGCAAGATTCGAAACATGAAAGGCCGAACGAAAGATGTCGAATCGAGCTGATCTGCGCCTTCGAATGTATATTCGATGGGCGGCACATTGGAGAATATCTCGGCGACCATCAAACCGTCCATGTAGAGATGGAAGTCGAAGAGTTCGTACCATGTAGCCAGATCCTCCGGCGGAGGGTTTGGTAGGTGGAAAATGATAACGGTGAAAGTATCGCCGGCAACGGATGGGATATAGCAACTGATCTTGTCCCCGGCATTGTTTGTGGTGGTGCCGTACTCTTGCAAGACAGTGCCCTCACGTAATACCTGGACGTGAAGGCCTTTGATGCAGACCATGGTCCTGCCTTTGGCGGTGAGGTCTTGTTGGGTCTATTGGATCACTGGATTGCCCGTAACGTAGAGCAGCATTCAGCGCACATGACGGTGCCTGGATAACGATGAAGAAGAAGCGGCCCGAGCGTTGATAAGGAGTTCACAGGACTGGAGAAACGGCGCCTAATAGGAGAAGAGAGGACAAAGCAAAGCATTCACAGCTTCAGAACATCTTCCCACCCATCAAGGTCCTGAATAGACTCCGATTCCCGGGATTCAGCGGTGCACGAGGGTGGATGTGTTGACCCTGGAAGTTCAGCCGGGAATATTAATGCAAAGGAGGCATGCACTGCCATCGTACAGGCCCGGCACTCACAAATGCACTGCCGCAAAGGAATCAAAATAACATACCTTAAACAAGGAGTAGGACAGTTGAACTTCGTCGTCCAAGAGTACATGCAACGCCAATCGACTTGCAGCGGGTCCTGAACTTGATGCAACCCCCACAGCACTGCTGTGTGCATGTACTCCTGACATCGCAATTGTGTGGGGACCAAACTCCTGATGAACAGAAAATGTAGTCTTCGCTAATTCGTCGATGATTCAATCCAATAACCATATCATCATCCAACTCGACCTGGACTTCTTCTATGGCCAAGTCGAACAACTCGCGAAGCCCTCCCTCCGCGCCCTGCCGTTTGGCATTCAGCAGAAGCAAATTATTGTGACGTGCAACTACCTTGCTCGCGAACGAGGTGTTGGCAAATTGCAGTTGGTGACCGGTGCGGTGAAGGCTTGTCCTGACCTGGTCATCGTCAATGGAGAGGACTTGAATCGGTACAGAAAGGCTAGTCGGGACATCTTTGGGCTTGTCCGCAATCTGGTAGGGGATGAATGCGCGGTAGAAAGGCTGGGAATGGACGAACTATGGATTGATGTCACGTTGCTTGTGGAAAGAGCGCTCATGGACCGCAGTGCATCCTGGATATCCGGCGAGGATCACAGAGGCTGGGCAGGGCATATGATCGATTTAAACGGGGATCGTCTCTACACCCCCGAAGCAACTACAGACACAACCCAATTCACAGACGAGGAGGCCCTTTACCTTGCCTCCCATCTCGCCCGATATGTGCGCGACCAACTCCATGAACAAGTCGGTTTCACCTGCTCTGCCGGCATTGCAACCTCTAAACTCCTTTCCAAGCTCGCAGCTGCCGAACACAAACCCGCTGACCAGACCCTTATAATGCCTGAAGCTTACGAATGCTTCTTGAGAGGTATGCAAGTGAAGAAGCTGAACGGGTTTGGGTATAAGACGCTGAAGGTGTTATATGAGAAACTCGGTGCGCGGGCGCCTCAAAGGGAGGAAGTGGTGGAGGACGATGTGGTGGATGAGGATGATTTGGAGAGAAATTGGGAGAACTATAAACCGCAGGATAAAGCCAAGACGGAGTTGCTGGATGTTTACAAAGACACTCAGTTGACTGTGGGATATGTCATCGAAAACAGCTCACTTTCGGAGTTTCAGGTTTGGTTCGGAGCCGAGCAAGGACTGTTTCTGTGGAATCTACTACGAGGTATCGATATGACACCAGTGAAAGCATCGCCGCTCTACCCTTCCACCATCTCCATCGAAGATTCATTCCTCCATTGCAGCAGGATGCTTGACGCTTCCCGCCGGCTCCTCGAACTTACCATCGACCTCCTAGATCGCCTCGAGATGGAGCTTTACGATCAAGCCACCGATCGCTGGGCAAAATACCCACGCACACTCCGCTTAACCGTTCGACTTCGTTCACCAAACCGAGTCAAAGGTGAAGAATGGCGCGATAAACGGGAAGGAAGGAGCGCGAAATTACCGGTTGAGGTATTTGAGGTTACACGGATGACGAAGGAAGAGAGAGCCGCCAGACTGTTGAATGGTACCATTATGGGACTGTTCAAGAAGATGGTCGGTGAGAAGGAGTGGGACTGTTCTTTGTTCAATCTAGCGGTGGTGAACTTGGAGAATAAGAGGCCGATGGCAAGTATTGGGAGTTACTTCGCAGGAGGACCAAGTAGTCACCATCTGTCGACGCAAGTGACCCTGATACGCCCGGCTGAGGTGGATGAAGAAGTCTGGGACTCGCTCCCTGATGAGATGAAGCGTGAGATTTCGAATGAGTACAAGCGTGATCAGGAGGGGTTCGCCGGCCGGGCGGATGGGGTTGCCATTAAGCGGAACGCGGAAGACGGCATATCAGAGAGGCCAGCGGCAAAGAAGAGAGGGGGAACAGGCATTGCAGGGTTCTTCAAAGCGCCTCCGCCAGCAGTCAAAGCTTCACTTGTCATTCATGCGAGTCCGCCAAGGCCACCGGAGGTCGATGAAGAAGTATGGGCCTCTCTGCCAGCCGACCTGAAGGCGGAAATATCTGCGGATTATGAGGCAAAGAAACCGGGGTCGATCGCCGAGATGGATGAACGTAATGGAATCAAGGCAGGCTATGTTGCTTCACGAGGTGTTGCCGTAAAAGTGCCCGTAACCCATGGGCTCGACGACCCTGTAGACTCCGGCTCCGACCGTGGGAGTGTTCGGAACGAAGCCGACGGCGACGCTTTTACATGTCCATCATGCGGATCCATCCTCCCTATGTTTGTCCGTGCTGCACATCTAGCATATCACGAAGAAATCCAATAATTCGGATTCTATCATTTACCGATTTTCGACCGTTCCTTCCCCTCACCCTGCACGCTGTGCTTCCAGGGCTCGTGCGTCATTCTTGCATGGACAGGTTATGAGGTCATGTGATCGCTGGTACTTAAGGTTGGGCACCCGCAGCACCGTGCGCACGCCGACCCTCGAGGAGAACGACGGTGAAAATCAGGACGATACGATACCATCATCACGTACTGAACCGACCATCAAACGTTTGGAACAGTCATCAGTTACCATTCCCGTCCGCATTCAATCAATGTGCATCATCCTCTCCAATTCTCCCGACGAAAAACGACACAGTTTACCATTACCACTACCACATTCTCGGTGTACTTGAAGCATGAGTTACGAAGATACTGCCGCAATCTTGTTACCGGCTACGTTGAGGTATCCGATTACCATTACCAAGCTCTTGGCAGAGCCTGATCAGCCAATCCCGAAGCACGCGCCGTTATTCACGTACAGCTATGTCGGCACGACCGAGGAAGCCGTCGACGTGGATGACGAAAACGTCACGGATAGTGGAGGAAAAGTGATGAAAAAAGTTCAGAAGAATTTTTATGAGCAGTTCGACAGTCCATTGGAAGGCAAGTTGGACAGCTGGAGTATTCACCCAGGGCTCGTGCTGCATGACGGAAGGAGGCCAGTTGGGCATGTAAGGGAGGACTGTTCTCACGCAATTCAGTTTGCTGGGCTGTGTGCCATGTGTGGCAAAGACGTCACCGGGTTGGACTTTACTGGAAACACGGACTCGGCGCGTGCGACAATCAACATGGCACACAACACCACTGGTCTTACCGTGAGTCGCGAGGAAGCTGCGCGAATCGAGAAAGCTGCTACATCGCGGTTACTAGAGGCAAAGAAGCTATCGCTTATTGTCGATCTGGATCTGACGGTCATCCAAGCCGCCGTAGATCCTACAGTCGGCAGATGGATCGCCGACCCGACAGACCCAAACCACGGACTCGTGAAGGACGTCGGTGTTTTCCAATTGGCATCCGAACCACAGACGAACTACTACATCAAACAGCGTCCATTGCTGAAGGACTTCTTGGAAAAGATGTCCAACCTCTTCGAAATGCACGTCTATACCATGGGTTCCCGTCCCTACGCTAACGCCGTCACGAAAATCATCGACCCAGATCGCAAAATATTTGGTGATCGCATTCTGTCTCGTGATGAGAACGGTACACTACAACGCAAGAGTGTGCAACGTCTCTTCCCGGAGGACGATTCCCTGGTAGTGATCATCGATGATCGTGCGGATGTTTGGCAGACTGCTGGACCTGCAGGTGCGGTGCTGTGTCCGAATGTGGTCAAGGTCAAACCCTTTGATTTCTTCCCGGAGGTTGGAGATATCAACGGCGCGTTTGTGCCTAGGCAGTATCCGACACCCAAGGTGGAACCAGCCCCGGTAACAGCAAAAGTAGACGCTCCCAGCACTGCAACCCCAGCCGTGAACGGACCGGGGAGTAATGTTGACACAAACATGGGTGAACCGACTACGCCACCGGATAGTAATGCCGGTTCGCCGAGCTTGACGGATCAGATGGTTGCCATCAGCGGCGGTGACAATCCCGAACTCATTGCTGCTCAGGAGACGAAACAGCACGCCGCCCTCCTCGCTCAACAAGAGCAGCGTCCTCTCGAAAAGATGCAAGAGTCGATGGATCCGGCCGGTGATGCTGGCGACCACCGCGTGAGAATCTTGCGAGACAATGACCGTGAGCTACAAGTCATCGAGAGCATCTTGAAGGAGGTACACTCGAGATTCTACAGCCTGTATGAACGGGGACAAGCGGATGCGGAGCGGGAGCAAATGCTTGCTGATATGCAAGGAAGTGAATTGGGACGAGCGGCTGCGCTACCTGCCGTGAAGGATATTTTACCGGCGATGAAGCAGAAGGTGTTGAAGGGCTGTGTGATTGTCTTCTCATCCATTATCCCACTCGGCGAGAAAGTTCACGGCTCTTACGTCGCCCGCATGGCAATGGAGTTCGGCGCTCAAGTACAGGACGAGATTGATAGTCGCGTAACGCACGTTATCGCTGGCAAACTGCATACCGTCAAAGTCAACACAGCCGCGAAACGCAAACACATTAAGATCGTTTCAAGAGCGTGGTTTGACCGTTCGATTGAGAAGTTTGCGAGACAGGATGAGACGCCATATGTTTTGGTTACGTCGACTGGGCAGATGAGTCCACAGAGTTCGCCGAGTCCGCCGCCTGCCGAGGAGGATATTCCGGACGAGTTGCTGAGTGAGAGTGAGCACTCTGTGGCCGGAGACGACGAATTGGCCGTCGATAGTAATAGTCAAGTCGGAACGCCGGGTGTCTCGGCTCATGTTACTGGTATGATTAGTGGGTTGGACTTCAGTGCCATGGATGCGGAGTTGGCCGAGTTCTTGGGCAGTGATGATGATGGAAGCGATGGATCAATGTCTGACGCTTCCTCCGCTAGTGGTTTCGCTCCTGATCGCAAGCGGAAGAGACGGCAAAGAACCATCTCGGCCACACCCTCTCAAGGCGAAAGCGATAGCGAGCGCAGTACACCGGATCTCAACATGCGGTCGCCGCTCGCGAAGAGACAGAGAAGGGCACGAGAACGGAAGAGTGCGTTGGCACATGAGATTGGTGCTGAGGATACTGAGGAAGGTGGGGATAGTGATAGTGCGCAGTCACAGCCAACGCCAAGCCGGCGCCGGACAACCGGCGGAAAGAAGCCTCCACCAGCAGCTGGTGGCGCTGGTCCGCTGGATGATGGTGGCGAGAGTGATGGTCTATCAGGTATGTCAGACCTTGACGGTCTGGCAGACGAGCTGGACGCGGAGCTGGATTGAGTGCAATTGCTTATCGACTTAAGCTTTACGGAGTTATGGATGGAACGGATATCAAAACAGGGGCAGGTCATCGGATTCTGGAGCTTCACTAGTTTTCACGACATCTATACCCAAGCATCTACAGCTTGTCATTTACGGTAGCATCCCTAATTGGAATATAATCAATCTCCAGAGGACCATATGCATGGAGGTGGCCCTCGTCTGTATTTCCATTTCACGTGCAGCTGGGCTTGATAAGGTTGTGCACTGCCACACATCAACAGTTGGCTGAGTAAGCCTCCGCACCGCTGTGGAACCCAATTGCAAGATCTTCCAAGCCGATACTACGTACATGTGTTATTGACCAGCACGACGACAATTATAGCAGTGCAATGTCGGCTTCGAACGACCAGCCAAGACACTCTTTGAGCCCGCCGCGCCAGCGAATGCCGAGGATGCCTGCGGTTACCAACACCAAGCTCTTCGGTGGAGCAGTTACAGCTGACATTCCGTCGCTCTTTATCGATGCGAGGTTCGTTTGTTTGAGATCATCTTAAACCGTAGGTACGATTTCTGACAAAAAGCGAACAGTCAGTTCAGACAAGTACCTGACAACCAAGAAGTCCTCCTCGATACGTCCGGCAAAGAGGACCGCTCAATCATCATCGAAATCCTAGAACGCGTACCAGAAAACGACAATAACGCTGCAAAGGCGCACTTTGACGCCCTCGCCCACGACAACGAAGCCGAGGACAATGCCCAGGTATTGAGCGTGGTACCCTGCTCAACTGAAGAGATCCCACATCTACCGTAAGTAAAGAATGCGCATTCACTCAATGCAACCACTTACAAATCAACCAGAAATAATGTGTCAGCATACATCCTCACCGGGACTCAACAAGTCGTCAAGTTCTACCCTCGGCGTCGCGGATCAGAGGACCTTGTGAGTACCGGGCACGCGCTCTCGCCCGCTCCATTTGTGGTTATCCTCCTTGCACTCATCCGACTTCCACAACAAGAAACCGACATTGTTATCAGTATGAACATTGATTTCATCGATATGGATGATATGCTCTCTGTCGCATGTCTGGGTGTGCCATCGGAGACTGGTACGGACACGGGCCTAACGTCTGCGTTCCCACTGAGCGGCGGTACCGGAGGCGCAACGAGGATTGAGAAAGCGAGGCGGGAGTTGAAAGCTATTCTGAGCAGTTTCGTAATTCAGGACTGGGGCCTCTTTGGGGGGCAATAGATGGTAATGTCGATGGGATGAGGACGATGATATAGACTGTTCTATAAGGATACCCTATTTTGCATAGAGAGCGAGCGTGGAGTTGATTTTCTTCTTTTTCTTACCTGTGGCATTCATCATGATGATTCAATATATCATTTAATGTCTGATTCAACTTAACTCAGGCCAGTTGGAGCTTCTCCAATGCATCGTCCAAACCGAAGATGTCCTCGGAGGTAGGGCTGACCATGTTCTCCTTCCCTTCCTTCAATGCCTTCCACTCCTTGCTCACTATACCCATCAAGTCCTTATGTGGGCTGCCTGGATTAGCACTCTTCACCCTCGCAAAGTTCTCCTTCACAAACTGACTAAATGCATTTCCACCACCACCTCCAGCCCTAGGCACAGGATGCGTCTGCTCCAACCTCGACCCACAACGTCCACAACACGTCTTTGTGGGATCTATAGTCTTGGATTGCCGGCCATATTCATAGGCACACGCGACATTCTGACATGTCCAGCGGTATTTATAGGTAATTTCGAAGGTGTGCGTGGTGGACACCTCGACGTCCGGAAAGGCGGCCATGACTTTAGCACCCCATGATTTGAACGCCGCTCCGTGTGACGGTTGTTTACCTCCGGTGATGATCCACGTTGCGATATGGCACATTTCGTGTGCGATGGTTGTGTGTAGTCGTTCTTCGGAGTCGATGACTTTTGGGGAGAGCTCGATATTCGCACGGTGGATGTCGGTCTTCTCAGCGATGCCGCTGACGATATTGGTCTGCACTGTCTTCTTCCATGTTGCACGACCGGCTGTGGTCTGCAGGCGTACGTTCCAAGTGAGAGTTACTCCACCAGCCGCTTCACACTTCTTGCTCAGTTCTCCTCCACACACGGTGTCATCAATCTCTCTGATGAAGTTCATGGCGATCTCGTCTCGTCGTGCCAGGAAGTCCTTCTTTGCCTTGCGACCTGCGGTTGTATTATTCTTCACGGGCGACTTTGTTGGTGAACTTGGTCGTGATAGGAGCGTGTCAATCTGTGGTTTCTTGGGCGAATGCTTCTCAACCCATGTCGCGTGTTCTCCCTGATTCCAAAATGCTTCATCTGGACTTTTGTGGGGTGATAGTGGGATGATTCTCCGTGGCGACCTCGGAGTGGCTGGGACTATCGGACCGGATGAAGGAGCTCCCACGGAGTTCGAAGAAGGTGGAGCAAAGGCTGATATAGGTCGAAGAGGTGGTCGCTTCCGAGGCGACTTCGATGGTTCGAAGGTCAAGATGGCTCCCGCATCAGGGAAGGCATCCGACGTGTTCGAGATGACAGAAAGTCGCCGTGGAGCTGGCATTGGCGCTGAAGTTTTGGTTGGCGACGGCAGCGAATCATCAATGACCTCCACCTCCTCTTCCGCATCTTCATCACTCTGGATTTCTAACTCGGAGTATTCCCTATCTTCACTTTCTTCTTCTCTGTACTGGATCAACCTTTTCTGTACTCGCCGCTTCGGCGTGCTTCTTCCCACGTCGAGTGTAGGCTCCTCTATCGGCAGTGGTACCGAGAAGCTCGTGTCGGCGAACTTGTCCACTAGAATGTAAACACCGTCTTCATCGTCGTTTTCGCTTTCGGAAGGTGACTCGCTCTCTGAGTGGAGTATCAAGCGCCATTGACCGACTTTTCGAGGTGACGTTCGGCGTGAGAGTCTTGGCATTGACGATTTATTAGCGCTCTCTGGAACAGGCACTCTAGCTCTCGATTTCGGTGGAGTTTTCTGTAACTGTTTATTTGGTAATTCGACTTCTGGGGGTGGCAATGAATCGTTCTCCGAGTCTTCAGAGTCATACACCACCTTGGTCTTCAGCTGACGTCGCCGTCGCGCCAGGTCATTCTCGGCACTTACAGCCTGTGATTTCTCATGCCCTTGCAGCGGAAGAACAGTGTTGTTTCTAGCTGCTGTCGGTTCACGAATAATAGCTCGGACGTCTGCCTCAGGCCGTACTTCAGGCACCGGGTCTGTCTGTTCGACCTTTACCACCCGCGATGTCTCGTAGAACGTCTCGCGCTTTACTCCCGCAAGAGACTGTATTTCTTCCTCCTCACCCTCGACCTTTACATCCACGCTCGTAATCTTGACGTTTTGGGCCACCTCCACCAGCGCACACTTCTGCTGCACTCGCGGCTCGGCCTTGATCTTCGGCACTGCCTTTAGCAAATCCTTCAGATCCGGAAACTCGATATCGCTGTCATCATCGCTCACCACAACGCGTCTGACCATCAGCAACAGGGTTTGTACACGTTGAACGCGGAGTGTATGCTGCTTCCAACACTCGGAGTGTATGCTGCTTCCAACACTCGGAGTGTATGCTGCTTCCAACACTCCTCTGTTTGTTTACTCCCACCTTAATACAAGCCAGGGCCAGGCACACGCCAGGCACACGCACAACCACTCAAACACCGCTCCCCAAATGGCAGCGACGGCACGAACAACAATGCCAGCGATGGATCAGTTACACGGATACGCGGTTCAGTATGGCGTTCTGGTCCAGAGTCAGGTGAAGACTATGCCCTTGTTTACTGGGTTGATGTTGGCCGCGATGGTTGGTTTGTGGGTGTTGGGGTTGTTTACGGGGATTACGGAGTTGTTTTGGTTACAGCCGAGTGAACTGTTGAAGTTTCAAAGTAAGCGGGTTGAAGACTTGTGTTGAACACGACCTGACATGACTTACAGTGCATCGAATGAACACGTATCCCCTGGTACATTTGGGTATCCTACATCTGTTACTGAATATGTTCCCCCTCGTCCCTTTACTGTCCCACTTTGAGAGACAGAATGGTACATTGGTCACCGCGAGTATCTTTTTCGGGATGTTTGAGATTATTCCGACGGTATTCTATGTGGTCACGGAGTACTTTATGTTGGGTAACGACTGGGCAGTAGCAGGTTCGAGGTTTGTTGGTTCTCTCGAGGGAAATTACGAATTCGAGCTGATAGTAAAGAACAGTGGCTGGGTATTCACTCTCCTCGCCATCGAAGCCGTCCAAAACGCCGCCATCCGCCCACAAATCACGGGTTACGGATTCTCCATCCCAACCCAATCAACACCCTTCCTCATCCTCATCGTCACCTGGATCATCATCCCATCCTCCTCATTCCTCGGACACGTCGGTGGATTATTGGTCGGATACCTCTTCGCCTACGGTTTACTGGGCTGGAGTATCCCCAAAGCCTGGATCCTGAAATGGATCGAGACAAAGGGCGAAAAATTCGGTATCCTTCAACGACTACCAAACTACGTCAAGTCCGACGAAGCTACAGCCTCCCCTTTCACCCTCCCCTCCTACCACCCCTCGCCCGCATCCTCATCAGCTTCAAACTCGGATCAGCAGGGACGACCAGGGCATACGATCGTCAACGGAGTCATTGGGAATATGGCTGAGGCACAGGCTAGTAGCGGGAGTTTGAGTGTTGCAGGGGAGACGAGGCCGCGAGCGAGTAGTCGGGCGACGAGTTCGTTTCAGGGGCAGGGATATCGGTTGGTTGCGGAGAATGAGCAGTTATAGTCGTGAGGGCTGGGCAATTGGATAACGGGTTCGAGGTTTGGGATTGAACATACATGTATGAAGGCTTAAGGTTGATCATGAGCGATCGACTGAGCAGGATAGCCGACGAAGAACAAACGCCGCCGGGTGCGTGTGGGAGCAAACGAAGCGAGGAATGACGATACCCGGTACTACGACTGCGACTGCGATTGGTGCATACGGTAGCTTGAGATACAATTGAACGTCTTCGAACTGATGCTGATACTCCGTCCTCTTCATGTACGTACATCTGCTCGGCGGGCACGTGACTAGGATTCGCCTTAAAGTAGCCGACGAACCGACAGGCCTCCGCATCCCCCATCGTGCGAATTCTCGTAGATCAGCTTTCTAAACCTCCATGCCGTAATGATCACCACCAGAAGGTTGCATATTGCAAGACGATAAGCTTGCGTTCGCCAGCTTAAGTAGCGAAGATCATCCGATAGCGATAAGCTCGCTCGGCCCCGGTGCGACACTCCACACACTCAAAATATAAATCCAGACCCTCCAGTTGCAGCGGAATTGTATGGAGTGACGTAGGAGGACACACGGTTCAACGCACGCGAATCGGGGATCCCAAAGATAGGCTTGGCTTCCATGAAGATGAGGGGAGGAGGATTGAGGATTAGTAAGAAACGTCGGTCAAGATAACGAAGGAGCATGTGAAACGCACAGTATAAAGTGTCCTCCACTCCGTAAACGTTGTTGTAACGAAAGAAACCTCAACTACAAGTCGATTGCAAGATGGTCCTCAACTCCAGTCCCATCCACAATGTCTCCGGGTCCATGGACTGCTGGACCCCCCAGCAAACCGTCGAAATCATGACCCTATCCTCAGTCAAGAAATCCCGCATGTCCCTCGCGAAATGTTTCGTGTCCTCCATGTACGGCGGCATGCTTCTCTCCTTCGGCTGTACATTCGTTCTCGCCGTCAACGCTTCACCGTGGTTCGCGACAAACGCCCCGGGTGTATTGGCGTTGATCAGGGCACTTGTCTTTCCGGTTGGTTTGATCATGATTGTGCTGACGGGCGCGGATTTGTTGACGAGTAATGTTATGTTGATGGTGATTGGGGTGCTGAGGAGGAAGGTTACGCTTTGGCAGTTGTGTGTGAATTGGGTTGTGTCGTTTTTTGGGAATTTGTCGGGGAGTTTGTTTTTCATGGCAATCATCATTGTCTGTTACCCCCCCCCCCCTCATTGCTCCTCTCACAACACTGACATTTTGGGGCAGCATTATGGCAACATCTTCCATACGCCTGCACAGATCTCCGCAACGGCGACCTTCGGCAACCAGAAGGTGTTGGACCCAGCCTGGCACGAAATCTTCCTCCGCGGCATCGCCTGCAACTGGCTCGTCTGCCTGGCCGTGATCCTCGGTACAATGTCCCGCGAAGTCATCTCGAAGATGGCCGGTATCGAATTTCCCACCGCAACCTTCATCGCCTGCGGCTTCGATCACGTCGTTGCCAACTTCTTTTTCCTCCCGACTGCAATGTGGGCTGGAGCGGATTTCGGTGTTGGGTATTACATCTGGAAGAGTTTGATTCCGAGTTTATTGGGGAATATTGTTGGTGGAGGACTATTTTGCGGGGCCGGGTATTGGTATTTGTATGTTCATGATGAGGAGATGCCTGATTACAGAGGTGAGAATGTGCTCGAGGGAGCGGAGGTCTCCGAGCTGGGTGGACCTACTGGATCGGGACACTCGAGCTTCAAGAAGAACAGGGAGGACTCTGAGTTTACGCTCCGCAACGGACAGCATGGCGGGATGGATCAGTCGAGGGGGCCGGAGGAGATTGTTTGAGGTGGTTGACTCGGAGCTAGTTCAAGAGAGGTATTTCTGTTTCCCACGCGCGCGTCGCCCACACATAAATGGCTCACCTCCCACCACGGCACTAGTGTGATTCGCGTGCACCCGGCGAGCGCTCGTCTCGAACTCGTCTAAGCACCCCGAACGGTTCATCCAAGTGCCTGCCGATCACCCATACAACATGGACAAAATACCTCGTCCGCCTGGGAGATGACAAGCCTGTTGACCGGGATGCCATGACGAGAGCTAATTCTGCCGCTTGAGTGCACGGGTATAAAAAGATGTGTGAGCCCTGCTGACCATGACGGTCCCCATCACCAGCACCTTCACAGCTCGAAGCAGATCGGAAACGGCAATATGGTTCGTCTCGGTTCCCTCTTCATCGCTACCCTCTTGGGTGTCGCCGCCGCTCACGGAAATGACAACCATGGTTCCGACAAATCCAGCAACAACAAGCACCAGAAGTCTGAGGAGGACCGTGTTCGTCCTCACAAGTACGCCGGTGGATCTCTTGCTGACACCGACAACCTGAGCTGGAACGGTGTTCCTACCAATGAGACGGATCACGTCTACACCAATGCCCCCGGTGCTCACGTTTACCGTGCGCCCAAGGGAAAGAAGAACGTCATTCTCATGATCTCTGATGGTTTCGGTCCTGCGTCCGAGTACTTTGCTCGCTCCTTCTACCAGTATAAGCAGGGTCTCTCTTTCGAGACCCAGCTTCCTCTCGACGAGCTCTTGACTGGTTCCATCCGTACTCGTGCCATCGACTCCCTCATCACTGACTCTGCTGCCTCTGGTACCGCCTACTCTTGCGGCATCAAGTCCTTCAATGACGCCATCGCTGTCGACCACAAGGGTGAGCCCTGTGGTACCGTCCTCGAGGGTGCTAAAAAGCTCGGATACGCGACTGGTCTCGTTACCACCTCCCGTATCACCCACGCTACCCCTGCAGTCTTCTCTTCCCATGTTACCTTCCGTGACTGGGAAGACCTCATCGCTCAGCAGCAGATCGGCGACAACCCTCTTGGTCGTCAGGTCGATTTGTTGATGGGTGGTGGTCGTTGTTACTTCACTCCTCAGTCCACTGAGAAGTCTTGTCGTGAAGACGACCGTAACCTTATTGAGGAGGCTCAGTCCGCCGGTTTCTCTTACATCGAGGACCGTGCTGGCTTCGATGGCTTGAACAACGGTTCTTCCGTTGACTTGCCTTTGTTGGCTCTCTTCACCCAGTCTCACATGTCTTACGAGATTGACCGTAAGGCATCCAAGGAGCCTTCTCTTGCTGAGATGTCCCTTACTGCCCTCAACGCCCTTAACAAGGCCCAGGTTGACCAGGAGGAGGGTTTCTTCATCATGATTGAGGGTGCGCGTATCGACCACGCTGCCCACAACAACGACCCTATTGGACATTTGCACGATATCCTCGCTTACCAGGAAGCCGTCATGGCTGTCCGCAACTGGGTCGACGAGCACCCCGAGTCTCTCCTCATCTCTACCTCTGACCACGAGTGTGGTGGTCTTGCTCTTGGTCGCCAGGCCAACTGGACTGACTCTCCCTTCTACGGCTGGTACCCCTCTGCCCTTGCCAACGCTACCAACTCCACCGAGGTTGTTGGGTCCGCCGTTGCCAAGATGGTCAACCACACCGATGCTGAGCTCCGCACTTACCTCAACCAGACCGTTCTCACCCAGTGGATGGGTATCGATGATGCCACCACCACCGAGATCGACTCCCTCATTTGCAACCGCAACACCTCCTCCATGGTTACCTACCAACTCTCCGACATGCTTAACCGCCGCGCCGCCATGGGCTGGTCAACCCACGGCCACTCCGGTGTCGACGTCAACCTCTACGCCTACGGTGCCGCTGCCGAAGCCGGTCTCTTCATCGGTAACCACGAGAACATTTTCATCGGAAAGTTCATTGAAGATTACCTCGGCTTGGACTTACACGAAATCACGACTGTGCTCAACAACGGGACCTTTCCTGATCCGTATAGTGGTGCGGATCTTGCCAACTTCACGAGGAATTTGCCGGTGTATGACCATGATCATCGCGGTCTGGTGGATCTGCATGCTTCGTGCGGTATGTAAGGATGACGAGATAAAGAAAGAGGAGAGGGGGGATTGGTTTGTGGAGAGGATTCGGATCAGACGGCGTTTGTGGGAAAAAGTATTACGTTAGTGGTGTTGTATTTGTAGTGTCTTTCTTCAGGGCTTCTTGATAAGAATATTCGTAATGAACGAACTTGATACCTTTACCATTGACCATCTTGCACATTGTTCTTCATTGTCTGGAAGAATCCTGTCGTTGAGAACTTCCAAGGTTACAGTAGACGTCGTCGTTCGACGCGTCGCGCATCTGGGCGTGCATCCGAAATTGCAGTCGCGTCTCCAACCGCAGGCGGACGGATGAAAAGAACATACAACCCATAAAAATGGCCGATAAGAGCAGGCCTGAGCTGAGCGTTGGTATGTAGTTCATGCTCCATTTGTGCACACACTCTGACCATCTCATAGACAACGAAGCGGGCTTCTGCTCCTTCTTCCGCTCCCTCCCCGCCAAAGACGCCTCCACCATCCGTATTTTCGAACGCGGGGATTATTACTCCGTACACGGCGAAGACGCCCACTATATCGCTCAAAATGTCTATCGTACAACCACCGTGATCAAATACCTCGGTTCATCTGACCCAGCACGGGGGATTCCAAGTTGTACGCTCTCAAATGCAGCCTTTGCCGTCTTCCTACGAGAAGCGCTCACCACAAGGGGTATGAGAGTAGAAATCTGGGGAACGGCTGGGAGGAATAGTTGGGCGCTGACGAAGCAGGCCTCTCCAGGAAATTTGCAGGATGTTGAGGATTTGATTTTTGGGAACACAGACTTGACCAGCAACCCTGTTATCTTGGCCGTCAAGGTACAGGCCACTGCAACGCAGAGAAGCGTAGGTGTGGCTTTTGCGGATGCGAGTGTTCGAGAGTTGGGTGTGAGTGAGTTTGTGGACAATGACTTGTACTCGAACTTCGAATCCCTTCTTATCCAGCTCGGCGTCAAGGAGTGTATCATTCAGGAAGATCCTCAGCACAAAGATTACGACCTCGGCAAACTGCGACAGGTTGTTGACCGTTGTGGCATCACTATCACTGAGAAGCGTTCAGCTGACTTCAGCGCAAGAGATATTGAGCAGGATCTGACGCGCTTGCTGGGCGGAGACTTGAGTGCTGGCACTCTTCCTCAATTTGATCTGAAGCTGGCCATGGCATCGGCGTCGGCACTGATTAAATACCTTGCCTTGATGTCAGATTCGACCAACTTCGGCCAGTACGAGCTTTACCAGCATGATCTGTCGCAGTACATGAAGCTTGACGCGTCCGCCGTGCGTGCACTGAACCTCATGCCTGGACCTAACGACGGTGCAAACAAGAACATGTCACTGTTTGGTCTGCTGAACAAGTGCAGAACGGCAATTGGTACGAGGTTGTTGGCGCAGTGGTTGAAGCAGCCCTTGATGAACATCCACGAGATCGAAAAGAGGCATTCCTTAGTCGAGATTTTCGTGGAGGATACGGAGTTGAGGCAGACTTTGCAGGAAGAACAGTTGAAGGCCATCCCGGACCTTAACCGATTGGCGAAGAGGTTTCAAAAGGGCTTGGCTGGGTTGGAGGATGTCATTCGTGTGTATCAAGTGGTAATTCGTTTACCGGGTATCCTGGCAACTCTGGAAGCATCATCTGATGAAGAGAAGAAGGCCTTGTTGCAGGACCAGTACATCACGAAACTTGCTGAGCACGCGGAGAACTTGGGCAAGTTGCAGGAACTTGTTGAGACTACCATCGATTTGGAAGCTCTCGACGACCATGAGTTCCGCATAAAAGCAGACTTTGACGAGAACTTGCAGCACTATCGCCAGAGACTCGAGGAACTCCGAGAAGAGATGAACGATGAACATCAGCGTGTCGGACAGGAGCTGGATCAGGATACCGACAAGAAGCTAAAGATGGAGCAGCACAAAGTATATGGCTGGTGTCTACGTCTTACGCGTAACGAATCAGGCGCCATTCGTGGCAAGAGGGGCTACATCGAGCTGGCGACGCAGAAAGCCGGTGTGCACTTTACTACGAACAAGTTGCAAGAACTTAGCAGGGAATTTGCGGACACGTCTAATCAGTACGACCGTCAGCAGAGCAGTCTTGTAAAGGAGGTCGTGAGTATTGTCGCGAGTTACTGCGGTGTCTTTGAGTTACTCAGTCAGTTGATCGCTCATCTCGATGTTATTGTGGCATTTGCGCATGTCAGTGTGCATGCTCCTACTGGCTACGTTCGACCAAGGATGTTGGCTCGTGGTGAAGGTGACATGATCCTTAAGGACTCGAGACACCCGTGTTTGGAGATGCAGGACGATGTTGACTTCATCGCTAACGACGTTACCTTGAAGCGTGGTGAATCAGAGTTCTTGATTATTACTGGTCCTAACATGGGTGGTAAGAGTACGTACATCAGGCAGATCGGCGTTATCGCGTTGATGGCCCAGGCTGGATGTTTCGTGCCTTGTTCAGAGGCCGAAATCTGCGTCTTTGACTGTATTCTATCTCGTGTCGGAGCCGGTGACTCTCAACTGAAGGGTGTGTCGACCTTCATGGCCGAGATGCTCGAGACTGCTACGATCTTAAAGTCCGCTACGAAGGATTCCTTGATTATCATTGATGAGCTTGGACGTGGTACAAGTATTCTTGATGGAGCCGGATTGGCTTGGGCAATATCCGAGCATATCGTGAAGGAGATCAAGTGTTTTGCATTATTCGCTACACATTTCCACGAGCTGACGGCGCTTGCGGATAGTTGTCCGCAAGTCAAGAACCTTCATGTTGTCGTCCATGTCGAGGAAGGCGAGAGCAGGGATATCACGCTACTATACAAGGTTGACGAAGGTGCCGTCGACGAAAGTTTCGGTATTCATGTTGCGAAACTCGCGAGGTTCCCAGAGAAGGTTGTCAAGATGGCTAAGCGTAAAGCGGACGAACTTGAGGACTTTTCGGGCAAGCATGACGAGAAGAGGAGCAAGTGCACGAAGGAGGAGGTGGCTGAGGGCAGCAATTTGCTCAAGGAAGTGATGACAGAGTGGAAGAGTAAGGTTGACACGGAGAACATGTCAGCAGAAGAGATGATCGAAATCTTCCAGGCCACGGTTGCAGCGAGGAAGGAGGCATTGGATGCCAACGCGTTTGTGAAGGAGGCATTGACGTTGGCATAATCGAGTTGGAGCACATGATCATTTCGCAGGAGTTCTCGGAGTTTAAGCTTACATCGATAACATATATCCGCTTTTTTGACATCTCCCCTCCTTCATATCTGTGCACGTGTGCCGCCCAATTCCCCGGCGCGGGCGGGAGTTTCCCCACCGGCACACAAAGACTGCCGACTCTCCCGGCTGTTGCGCCGACATCAGTGAGACCAACCTCCAGTTGAAATACCCCGAGTACTCCCGTCGAGGACAGATCGTCAGTGAAATCTCAAGCGCTGAGGTTCAATTCCAAATCAGATGGTCGCAATCCTCAGAACAGCCAAGGCGGTGCTCGCGGGACCGGCGCAGAAGGTTCGTCTACATGTACAGTTTCGGCTGATCAATCGTTGATCGTTGAGTTACAGACCCTCCTCTTCGCTCGTGCTTTCTCCTCATCGCGAACTGCCTTCAACGTCGACAAGGTTTACCCTTCAGCTTTCGAGGCGATCAAGGACATCAAGTCCGACAGCACCCTCCTCTGTGGTGGTTTTGGTCTCTGCGGTGTTCCCAACACACTCATTAATGCCGTTCGCGACACTCCCTCGATCAAAGGACTTACTGCAGTATCAAACAACGCCGGTGTCGATGGTGGAGGTCTCGGTCAGCTCTTGGAGACTGGTCAGGTGAAGAAGATGATCGCTTCGTACGTCGGAGAGAACAAGACTTTCGAGCGCAAGTACTTGAGCGGAGAGATTGATTTGGAGCTGACTCCTCAGGGTACTTTGGCTGAGAGATTGAGGGCTGGTGGTGCCGGTATTCCTGCGTTCTATACTCCAGCTGCGTACGGAACTTGGATTCAGACTGGTGAACTGCCCGTGCGATACAACCCCGATGGTACCGTGGCACTCAAGTCGACCCCAAGAGAGGTCCGTGAGTTCGATGGTCGTGGTTTCCTTCTTGAGGAGGCCATCAGGGGTGACGTTGCTTTCGTCAGGGCCTACAAGGCCGACAAGCTCGGTAACGCCCAGTTCCGTCTCGCTGCGCACAACTTCAACGGTTCCATGGGTCGCAACGCCAAGATGACCATTGTCGAGGCTGAGCACATCGTCGAACCAGGAGAGATCGATCCTGAGAAGGTTCACTTGCCCGGTATCTACGTTTCCCGTGTCATTCAAGCATCTTCCGAGCCTAAGGGTATCGAGAAGTTGACCCTCGCAAGGGATCCTTCGGAGGATATCTCCAAGGTCGGGGGTAAGCGCGAAAAGATCGTCGCCCGTGCCGCTAAGGAGTTCAAGAATGGAATGTACGCCAACTTGGGTATCGGCTTGCCTACCCTTATTCCTGGTCTCTTGCCTGCCGATGTCTCCGTTACGCTTCAGTCCGAGAATGGTATCCTTGGTCTGGGTCCTTACCCCGTCAAGGGCAAGGAGGACGCCGACCTCATCAACGCCGGTAAGGAGACCGTTACCCTCAACCCCGGTGCGTCCCTCTTCGGATCCGAGGAGTCCTTCGGTATGATTCGTGCCGGCAAAGTCGACTTGACCGTCTTGGGTGCCATGCAGGTCTCCCAGTACGGTGACCTCGCCAACTGGGCCGCACCAAACCGCATCAAGGGTATGGGAGGAGCAATGGACCTTGTTGCCAACCCCAAGGCTACTAAAGTTGTCGTCGTCATGGAGCACTGCGACAAGAAAGGCAGATCAAAGATCATGAAGGATGTCAACTACCCCATTACTGGTGTTAGGTGTGTGTCGACCATCATTACCGATTTGGCAGTGTTTGATATCGACTTCGACAATGGTTTGGTGTTGAAGGAGTATGCGGAGGGTGTTACGATTGATGAGATTAAGGAGAAGACGGATGCGCCGTTCCGTGTTGCAGACGATGTTAAGCAGATGGATGTCGCTCATTAAGGTGCTGGTGGAACAGTTGGAACTTCCGGTATTTCATAATCATATCATTGCATTTTCGAAACCCTGTGCCGTCATCCAGCTGCTGTCGATGTCCTCATAGCTATCCGCAACTCGTTCCCAGGCTTCGGTATGTACCTTGCTGCCATCGTCCAGCCGGCGCCGAGGAGCTCAGTGCAACCGTGAACGATCACAACCCGTCCGCGTAGAGCTGACTACACCAAATGACCAACGAACTAACAGCTAGCCAGTGGGCTACCTGAACAAATTGCTTCCGACATTGCGTCTGTTGGGGCTGGCTTTATGAGGCTGTCTCGTAATATCTGTTGTGCTCGGGCCCCCTGATGGTGCCCAGGTGTCCATAGCGGGTTCGATCCCCCTTTGTCGACGAGGCCCTACACTCGCTAAACAGTTCTTCTTCTTCCTGAGCAGGCTTCAACATGTCGCGGCCTGTCTTGCGCGCGAAAGCGTCTATCAGTACTATCGGTTCTCTCCCTGATCAGGAGAATGCCCCACCCAAGGTCACCCTACTGTACTCCCACACGTCCTGCCGCATCGTCAACTTTACTTCCAAGGTTACGACATTGCGAGCTGAAGGACCGCCTCCTTCCAGTGAAGATGAAAGGACGGTGGCTACGGGAGAGTTGAAGGTGTATAAGACCAATGGGATGCATAATGTTACATTTTTGACGTGTGGGAGCGTTACGCATCCTATCATGCCCAGGTTGAGGTGCTGGAGGGTTGGAAGATGGTAATACTCCTCCACTTCGTGGTCTCCAAATTGATCATGCTGATGACGGGATATTACAGGAAGTTCGTCCTCCCTACCCCGGCCGCGAAGTACTGGCGGGTGGAGTTAACCGACAATGATATCGATGCTGCGAATCGACTCGAGCAGGTCTTGTCTGGTATTCTTGCATACGAACGGGAGCAGGCTCCTTTCCGTAGATCTGTGGTGATCGTGGATGAATCGTCGCAGCGTGTGGTAGGGACGATTGGAAAGAATGTGGTGAGGAGTGGCGTTGTGAGGTTACCTAGCTATAAGGAGATGAGGGTTAAGACTGAAGAAAGCGGTCGACCGGGGACAGGCTCTGGTGAGGCCCCGCAGCCTTGGCCGGTTCATGAAGGTACGATGCCCGGCTCGCCGGTGAAGAGGACTCCTGTGGACGGGTATGATAAGGCATTATGGTGGGTTGCGAAGGAGGATGACTTTGAGCAGCAGAACTTGACTGGGAGTATCTCGCCGACGAAGCTCAAAACTCTCGGCACGAAGAGTGACAAGGATGCTGGCGCAGAGCAGTCAGAGGGGCTCGTGCACGCAGATGAATCGAGTTTCATGTCCAACACAACAGCAATCAAAGAACAGGTCGATCCCTCTTCCCAAGACTCTGTCGGCGTCCTCAACTCCGAAACAGACGATCACGAGCACCACGCTGAACCCATAATCATGCCTCCTACCCCCGCCGATTTCTTGCCAAGTAGCGACAACAGCTACTTCCCTGATGACCCCTTCACGGCCCAGTTCGACGGAACACACACACCAATGACAGACATGACTGACGACCATGACATCCATAGTGCGTCCGGAGCGACAGTGCTCCATGTCGAAGTCAAACAGGTCTCGAGCAGTCCAAAACTCCGTGTGCGAGATGGGTCCAGAAGTATCGTCGTGCCTGATAACGACCCAGTTGAGGAAGGACTAGGAGTTCCTCTGGCCCATTCGACACCTAAGAAGAGCGTGCGAAATACCCTGATGCTGGACGACGTCTATGTTCCTGGCAAGACGATTGGGCGGAGCACGTACGGGTCGAGAGCCGAACGGTCTAGTGGGAGGATGCGTGCGGATCAGATCTTTGTGCCGCAAGGCGAGGAAGAGGCAGAGAAGGTTGAGATGACCTATCCGGCGTGGTTGGAGATTGGGATCCCGACGGAGGAGGATAGTATTTTGGAGGAAGATGACTGGGTAAGCTGAATTTATAGTTGTGATGGGATATTGCTGACATGAAGATTTAGTACGACGACGACCCGTCATATCTTACATCCTTCCCAAAGCCAGCGCCGGCCTCCCCGACCTCTTCATCACTCTTCTCCCTAACAAGAAGTGTCCTCTATACATCCTCCTCCTGGCTCGCCTCCACCCTCCTCTCGAGCGCAAGGAAAATCACCAACGCCGTCACTGTCGCCGAAAATATCGAACAGGCCAATTTTCAGCCACCTCTGTTTCGTGGGAGCGGGTATGGTTATAATGAGTTTAAGGAGCGGTTGAGAGCAGAGGAAGACTATGTTGATTTGGTAACTAATTCTGCAGAGGACCGTGGATGCGTCGCTAATATAATCTCTAGGATTTGGATTACTATGAGCAATTGCAGCGGATTTGTGTTTCGGCTCTTCGGGCTGTGGAAATTATTGGTGGTGGTGCGTTTGAGGCGGGAGTACTCATGGCCGAAGGTGTCCTTGGGTTCGACCAGGATGATGCAACGTTGACCGACGATGATGAGAAAGTGTGAAGGGAACAATAACTTGTTGTTCATATTCGCCTTCGGGGAGCGTGAGCAGCGAATTTCGGGACCTTAGCGCGACGTCAATGCCCACCAATAACTCTACGTAGGGCGCTAGTAACGTAGACGGCCTTTTCTGCAAGGCACCTCATGAACATGCGAGTCTATGCAACTCGATCCCGATCATTCAGCTCCTCCAGTTTCTTCAGTTTATCGACAAAAGAAACAAGAATGTTTGCCGCCGGCCGTCGTCAAGCGTATGCTGCTGCTTCCAGGCAAATCCGTACCGTCCACTCGGCTGCATTCTCATCTCAACGTCGTTCCACCGCCATCGTCCTTCTTGGTCTCAGTGGAGCAGTAGCTACATACGGCGTATACGCTTACAATTCGTCAAGTCCGATTGACCTTAAGGAGGCTCGTGATCAGAAGTTTCAGTTAATTTCTGGTGTTGAGGCCGATGTTCAAGGCCCTGGAGTCTTTGCATGGGGTTCGAATCTGTACGATCGTCTTTTCGTTGTCGGAATTAGCCACTGACTCTTTGAATAGTGGTGGAGTTTTGGCGCCTACCTCTAAAGAAGAGCGTGTTCTTTCTCCTCGACGTCTGAAGTTCCTTGACGCCGTGGTGCTGAGAGATCTGGCTCTGCGTGAGGATGTCGGGGGTCAGTGAATCTTTGACCGTGTATAGTTACGGTATTAACATCATGTCACAGTTGCCGTCACTGAGAACGGCGACCTGCTTCAATGGGGTGTCGGCTACTCAGGATTGCCTAGGGCTACCATTGCGGAGCCCGAGGTTACGTTGAAGGGCAAGAATGTCGTCCAAGTGAGTTTGAGGTAAGATCATCCTTCTGAGATACCCCCCGGGATGAAAGCTTACATGTACTTTATCAGTGAATCACACGTCTTCGCTCTCTCCAAGGGTGGTAAGGTCTACGCCCTCCCCATCTCCAAGGCTGAGCAGCAATCCGGCACGAAACCCTCAGAATCCGCATGGTGGGGTCTTGGTCTTTACTCCAGACCTTCCGACATCTCCTACGTAACTATCGACGCAAAGCTGAACAGCTTCGAGAAGTTCAAGTCAATCGCAGCAGGCCATGCACACCTCCTCCTCCTCACTTCTTCCTCCCGCCTGTTGACGGTTCCGATGATTACAGCTGCTCCATTCACCGCGGTTCCGCTACCCAATATCCCTGAGCTCCCGATCACCCAGATTGCTACTGGAGACCTGCACTCCCTCGCCTTGGCTGCCGACGGCAGCGTCTACAGCTGGGGTCACAACGAACTCGGCCAATGCGGACAAGACTTCGCTAAAAACACCACAGTCGTCGCGGAACCGACCCCCGTACCATTAAATCTCTGCTACCCCCGTGTCGCCAGAATCCAATGTATCGCTATCGCAGCAGGCGGGCATTCCTCATTCTACGTCGTGAAGAACGGGGAACAGAAGACTGATGTGTTTAGCTCGGGTTTCGGACAGTATGGACAGTTGGGTAACGGAAGTTTCAGTCAGTCGCAGTATAGGCCGACGAAGTTGAAGTCTATCTCCTCGCTGACGGAGTACTCCGAAGCAGCCGGCACGTCCGTGCCGATCGGTATCAAGTCATTGGTCTGTGGGTTAACTGCCGCTGGTGTCGTCCTTGACAACGCCTCGGTAGATGGCTTCGGAAGAGACTTGTTGACGTGGGGAACCGGCGCCACTGGTAACGGAAAGAAAAATAACGTCAGTACGCCAGCGCCTGTGCCTACGGGCGAAGGCAAGACGGCTTCTGAGGGTAGCAGGTTGCAGCTGCAGCCGCAGAGGAAGGTGAGCTTTGAGAAGGATGGGAAGACGAGATGGGTTAATGTTGAGGATACGATTATTGCTGGGAGGGGAGTTATGGCAATGTACTCACGGGCTGTGTAGGGTGCGGGGCCGGAGGTGTACGATAGTAGCATAACGTAGTCATTTACCAGAACATGTATTGGTGTGCGATATATTATTATCCAGGGTATACCAGTGCCGCATGAGCAGTTGCGTCTTTACTCTTTTGCTTCTTTTACAACCTCGCTCGTCCCATCTGGTTTGTCCTTCACGACCAAATCGTTCTTGCCCTCTGTAACCAGAGGTACAGTCTCTGGTGACTCACGGCTGTTCGTCACAAGCAAACCTACTAGCGTAGCTGGCCACCAAAGCGCCCAGCAAATCAACGGTGACCAAGTACCCCACTCTTTGAAAGTTCCCATACCCCCTTGCAAAGTCGCCGCATCGCCATCCCGTTGATATATCGCCAGCCATAGCATAAACGCCGTCGGATTCAGAACCTGAAGAAGGATTGACACGATGATACGTCCAGTGTGACTGCGTATCGGTCGGACAAAGTTCAGCGGCGAAACGAGAGCGCCGATGATGTACACCAATGCAAAGTTGAGCGAGGCAAAGGCGGAGAGAATCATACCCAGCATCAGGAGTGAAAACACCTTGAGTAACTTGGTATTGAAGCAGATTCTCGGGCTGAGGAGCGGAGCCGAACACTCCAAAACCTTCGCCACGACGATAATTTGGAACGCCATATTGGGACTCGATGTATTGCACATAAGCGCGAAGAATCCCAGGCCGACGCCGTGAACAGCGATCATCATACACACCGACGTCAGCATCTCGTTTACTTTCAGCCCTCCGCTCTTAGTCTTCTTGGACCATCCTTCGATCCCCGTTAATATGCACGCTATACTGAGCATCATCGCACCCGGGAGGTATGTGCCCACGGGACTAAACTTCTTCTCGCTGACGCTGAGGTAAAAGAATGTCGAGTGGTGAAGATGTTCCAGGAGATTATTCAACGTCCTGAATAAGGACTCAACCGTCCGACCTAGCGTCATCGCATGCTGCACATTCGACGTCGCGGTCGCACGGATAGTAATCGCATCGATCTTGTAAGACGGAAAATATGAGTGCGGACCCGTTGATCCTCCTAAGAATTGAGAGTAGATGTTGTAAAATAGCGTCCGGAGACGATTGAGGTATGTATCGTGAGCTGGATCACTGTGCGGGATGGAAACTCGGAGCCCCATTTGTCCTTTTGCGATAAAGTATGCTGAGTTGACGATATCCATATTCGGCATCTGTCCATTCAATCCATCGTACAAGAGTTCGATTCCGCGCATGTCCGTTTCATGCTCGTCATATGCAAAGTCAATCCAAACGGCTTGCTGAATCACGCCGGACCTGAGGGAGAGGGGAGCGGTGTCCGCGGATGTGTGTCCATGATACGTGTCGAGGAATCGTTTTGGGCCGACTAAAGGGTCTTCGGTGATGAGGATGATTATATCTTTTGCCCAGAGGGACCATGTTGTGAAGTAGCGAGCCAGACCGAGGACTAGGGCGACGGCATGGTCGTTGTCTGTAAGACAATCAGTCAGAATGTGAAAAACACGCCATAGGAGGTTCGCCGTACCTTTTCCGTCAATGCTCTTCCAGGACGCGCCAAGCACGATGGCTTCCGTTGTATCACCCCGAGGCGCTCGTAGGATTCCATACACATTCGTCTTCTCTTCATCGGTCTGATTCATCTTGACACGGTACGTTTGGCGTGTGTTACTCAGTCCAATCAAATCGAACAACTCTTCCACCTTCGCAGTCTTCACTCCGCGTGAAGCATCCTTCACAGCGTTCATCTCGTGTATATACGCTCTTTGCACATTATCCTCGCTCCATCCAAAGTAGGTATTGACCTGCCCGGGTAGCAAAGCATTCTCCGAAATGTACGCATTCTTCGTTAGATCGTCGAGTGGTAAGATTAGAAACCAAAATATACCGGCCACGACGCAGAAAATCCTGTGAACTCATTCAGCACCTCCATTCGGTAGGTATGAGGAATAGACTCACCTCAACACCGGTAGAAGCCGGAACAGTATTTCCTTAATTCTCTCCGATCTATCCCTCAGGAGAGCCGAATTCCTCAGCAACCCCATGAATCTCAGTCCCGAATCTCGTCCCAACTTTCTCGGTTCTATTTTTAGCTGTTGGTCGAACTCGTTGGACGTCGCGGCGTCGGCAACGCCAATCGCACCCGCTTATCCGGCTGCGTCGTACACCCCCCCCCCCCCCCCCCTCGACTCTCGACGAAAATTGAAGTTGTTGAAGTTGTTGATCATGACCGACTCTCTCCGAATCGCCATCTTCGAATGCGACACCCCTGTTCCCGCGGTCCTGGAGAAGTACGGCACCTACGGCTCCATCTTCACGACCTTACTCACCCGAGCTTCTGAGGCGACGACGCCCGCTGTGAGGGTTAGGTGTGATTGTTTCGACGTTATCAAGCAGGAGTATCCCGATAGCCTGTCGAAATATGACGGTATCCTCATCACTGGATCAAGTATGTGTTCAGCGGGACGGAAGGCGAAAGGAGGAGTGCTGATCAGTGCGCAGGACATTGTTCCTTCGGCGATGATCCCTGGATCGTAAAACTCTCAAACTACATCAGCGACGTCCACCAATACCACCCCAAAGTCAAGCTCATCGGTATCTGCTTCGGCCACCAAATTATTGCCCGAGCACTCGGCGGAACGGTTCAGAAGAATGAGAAAGGCTGGGAAGTAGCTGTTACGGAAACTAAGCTCACACCTGAAGGACAAGCCATCTTGGCCAATACTTCTGGAACCCTGAAACTCCAACAAATGCATAGAGATATCGTCTCGAAAGTTCCCGTCGGGGTACACGTCTTCGCCTCCAACGAAATCTGCAAAGTACAAGGCATGCTCGTCCCAGGTCGTGTGCTATCAGTCCAGGGTCACCCAGAATTCACGCAGTTTATCGTGGAGGAATTATTGAAGACACGAAAAGAGCAGAAGATCTTCGCGGAGGATGTAGTTGAGGAAGCGTGGCCGAGAGCGGCGGGGGAGAATGATGGAGAGAATGTTGCGAGGGGGATCATTACTTTTTTGTTGAAGACGGATGAGGAGAAGGGTGGGGTGGAGTATCTCAGAAGGGGTGTTTTGGGTACTTCATGAATTGATATCAATATTGGGTATGCTACGATTAACTAGACACTATGCGATTGTGTGACAATATCACTCACTCTCCCTCCTTTACCACCATCCTCCATACACTCGAAAAGTCCTTCCCCGCACACCGGGGATCCTGTGTGGCCTTCTGCCAAACGTGTGCCGCAGCCATCCCTAAATCCATCATCGGCAAGTTCTGTCCTCCGTGTGGCGATGCTGCTTGTGCCGCCTCGCCGGTGCCTTCAGACTCCTGAACCTCGGAGCTGGCAAGTGACCCAAAGTCTGACGAGGAAGGCGCTCCAGATAGCTTCACAGCCTCCTGCGCAACAGCTCCACTTTCCGCACTCCTAGCCGGCTTAACCCCCCTCGCATCAAGCAAACAATCCGTCCCAGTCCTCGCTCCATTCGCCCTCGTCCTCCACGCAGCACCATCCATCATCGCCGCGCTCCCAACCGGTGTACCCGCGGCAGGCATCATCGCTCCGTTTCCATTCGCCGTAGACACGTTCGCACCAACGGCGTCGAGACATAGTCCGAGATCTTTCCACATGAGCGCGGTGCCGAAACCGCCTGTCCAGCCCCGTGCGCGTGGGACTTCCTTACCATCGAGGGCGCCTCCCACAACGGGTGGGTTAACCATCGAAGACCACGAGCGGCCGGTGCTGACGTTGATGATCTTGTTTGTCTCTGCCGGGTTTAGGTCCATGTGTTCCGCCAATGCTAGGGTTTCGGCGATTGCGAGTTGTTGGATTGCAAGTAGATAGTTGTTGACGAGCTTTGTTTTCAGGCCGGAGCCGGGAGTGGGGCCACAGGCGAGGAGGTTCGTGCCCATTTTCTTGAGGACGGATTCGATTAGCGGAGGAGGTGGAGTAGCGTACTCCGTATTTCCAATCATGAACGTCAGTGTACCCGCATTCGCACCGGCTGTACCACCACTAACCGGCGCATCAACGAACTTTCCCAAATGCGACATCCGTCTCGCAAGAGAGATACTCGCCCTCGGTGAAATCGTAGAAGAATCAATAAACGTAATCGGCTTCTTCAGCGATGTCTTATCCCGAAATCCAGGGAACGCAGAGATGAGTCGAGTGTAGACTGACTCCACATGCTGCGTAGCCGGTAACATCGTCATAACCACACTCGGTACCTCACCTTTACTGGGCCCGCCCAGCGCTATATCGTCCACGTTAACACAGATCTCGACTTTTGCGCCCTGTTCTCCCGTGACTGAGTCGGCCTTGAAGGCACGGAGTGCGGAGCCGGAGATGTCGTGCACGAGCAATCGAGTGGAGGGATCGGATTTTCGGGCGAGGTTGAGGGCCATTGGATAGCCCATTTGTCCTAGGCCGATGAAGGCGTAGGTGAGGCCCCTCCGGACAGGCGTGGGAGCGAGGGAAGTGAAGGAGCGACATGGGCGGTGTCGTCGGGTAACGGCGAAAAGAAATTGATTTCCTTAGAGAAGTCACCCTATGGTTAAAGTCCTTCGCAGCGTCACGCGTCCGGCTGGTCGATTGTGCCTGCGTTCTCCGCATTCCCCCCCCCCCCCCCACCCCCCGGATGCCCAGCAGCGACCCAACCTAACCTCCAAGGCCGTTCTACTTCGATCTTCTTGCCAGGGATCATACAATAAAGATCATGTCATAGGGGTGAGCTGTTTGCCCACTGCCGATGAGGGTGTTCTTTAACCAGACATATCGCAGTCATGAACGGCGAGCAAAGAGCCAGGAGGGAGTCTCTCCCATCGGACCACATCCACGACCCTATCCGTGTGCAGAGCGCGTTGAACGAGAAGGACGACGAGATCGCTCGCTTGCAGAATGAGATGTACCGATTGAGGCAAGTCAATATGGTACAGAAGAGGGAGATCGACAACTTGAAGGAATTGGTCCAACATCTGCAGGAGAAGCTGGGGAGCAGTGACGCACAAGCGTGAGAAAGACGCAGTCATGCTGCTTTGGCCAGCACGATTACCGTATATACCCATCCATACCCCTTCTGAACGTCACGGCTGCTCCACACTGTCCCACTTCTTCCCAAACTCCTTCACCTCCTTGACCAACCCCCTATACCTCCCCGCCCACATCTCCGCCTCAACCCTCCAATCCTCCTCCCCCTTAGCCTTCCACCCACCCCCCGGCGCCCCTTCCATCCCCATCTCCTCCATCTCAGCCCTATGCGCAATACTCTCCACCAACCCCTCCCACTCCTCCTGTATCTGCCTATATTTAGAGAGTTCGGCTTGTGCGGACGCGAGTTGGTCGGTGAGGGATTGGTTGAGCGTGCGGAGGTCGCCGAGTTCGTCGCGGTAGAGGGATTTTAGGGAACGTTGTTCGTAGAGCTCGTTTTGGAGTGTTTGTACCGACTCTTCGATTTCGACTGCGGAGGAGGAGGAGGAGCCGGAGGAGGAGTCGGCGGTGGGGATGGTGTCACGGTTGGCGCCGCTGAGGGCTCGGTCGAGGACGGCGCCGATGGGGGCTGCTGATGTAGCCATTACGGGTGGTCTAGGTTTTGAGAATGTGACGGATCAATGGCAGAGTACCTAAGGTTTTTTGGATGGATCAAGTCACGGTATAAGCATAAATTCTGGCGTGTGACAAGAAAGAGCGCAACGCCAACCGGTTGGCTCTACCCCGCTCCCCGGCTGCCATGACAAGCTGCGGCCCCGTCAATAAGCACCTGCTTCACCACAACATCGCAATTGAACCTCTACACCTCTCCGCCCGCAAAACAGTGTGCTCAAGCTTAAGATGTAAGGTTCCTCTCCCTCCATCTTGCTATTCGTGTTGATCACCACCGCGCTACAGGGCCCAAAACAGAGTCCCCGAATACCAGCGCATCTACCAATCCAATCCCCAAGTCCCAATCTACTTCAAGACGAAGAGGTCAAAGATGTTGATCTATCCGTTCCTGGCGATCTGGGGGTTTGGGCTTCTGGGGGCGTCGTGGGGAATGGTGAGGATGGTGAAGGTGAGTTTGTTTTGCGTGGGAATGATCTTATGAGAATCATGCTGATAAGATTTGTAGGGTCAGAAGTAAGGTGGTTGTGGGATGATTTCGGGCTTCATTTATGTTGGGTTGGGCGTATGGATTGGGTTCAAAGTTATTATTGTACTCTGTCCGGATCCATGTCAATCCATCCCCTTTGCCAACCGAGTGAGAAATCGCCATTTTGACACGATAGCAGGTGATAGCGACAACAACCGCGGTACGGATGCGAAAATCAGATCTCGATTCGCTATGACCTCCAAAACATTCAATGGTACTCGTACACCCCACCCCCTCTAATAGTACTCACGCCCCCTCACTCCCAAAATCATTCGTAAAATCCCTATGCTGCTGCACATCCCTCTCATTAACCGTCGGCCGCGCCCCTTTCACACTCTTCTCAAAATCCCTATACGTCAACTCCGGCTCCAACAACTCCTCCGCCCCGATATCCATCCAAGACATCTCCGTCGCCCCTTGGGCCCCGGGCGAACATGGGGTTAGTTTGCGCTTGCCGTCGATGAGGACTTCGCGGAAGTGGGTTGCGGATTGGATTTTGCGGATGGGCTGCATGAGCGCGTCTCTGACTGCAACGGCGATATCGGCACCGGAATAACCCTCCGTCAATTCCGCCAATGCGCGATAATCTTTTTGTGTTAATTTCGTGGGTGTTGTGCCGATATTTAGGGGAAACATTTTTGTGCGAGCGTTGACGTCTGGGAGGGGGATATAAATACGGCGTTCGAATCTGTAAAACCAGTCAGTAATCATAGTAAGAGACGATCGATCAATGACCAATTTCACCTTCGTCGAATGGCGGAGTCGAGTTGCCAGGGGATATTGGTCGCGCCGAGGACGAGTACCCCGGATACGTCGTTCCCGACACCGTTCATCTGTACCAACAGCTCGGTCTTGATACGTCTCGACGCCTCTGATTCGCCTTCACCGCGGGTCCCGCATAGAGCGTCGACTTCATCGATAAAGATGATCGCTGGTTTATTCTCCCGTGCCATGGTGAAGAGCTGCTTCACAAGCCTATAAATCACCCGTCAGTTCCCATACTCATGGAAATATGCTGGATGGCTTTACTTTTCACTCTCTCCCATCCACTTACTGACCAAGTCACTGCTACTCACACTGAAAAACGTTCCATTCGCCTCCGTCGCAACCGCCTTTGCCAAATAACTCTTTCCCGTTCCCGGGGGTCCGTATAGTAGGATTCCGGACCACGGTTTTCTCTTTCCGGTGAAGAGGTGTGGGAATTTGATGGGGAGGATGACGGCTTCTTTCAGGGCTTCTTTGGCGCCTTCGAGGCCGGCGATGTCTTCCCAGTGGACATTGGGTTTTTCGGAGAGGATTGAGCCTGTTCGTCAGACTCGTCAGTGCCGTTTTCCACGATACCTAGAAGGTCCGCAAACCTGAAAGTGCGCCACGGAGCTTCTTGGTTTCAGAATCCATGCTCTCCTCATCCTCATCACTTCCCTTCTTCCCACTCCCAGAGCCATTGCCTTTACCGACCGTCGTGCCTGCAGAGGTGCCATTCGCACCTATTGCCTTTCGCGTTTCTTTCTGTTTGAGGTACTCCTGGATCGTCTCGGCGCGCTCAATGTAATCCGTAACACGTTCTCGAATCGTCGCTTTCGCTCGTTCGTTCTTCTCGTCTGTGATAGATATGAGCAATCAAAGCTGGAGAACTGTGAGACGAAAGCTATCACATTTCAATGCAGTCATGAAGCATTCGAGGGCGAGGAGGTACAGCTTATGAGCCTCCGGATAGTTCTCTGCATGATCCGCCTGAACGGCCTTTGTTGCGTGTGCAATTGCTTTCTGTACTCGTCGTCAGCATACATCCACGGAGCGCAGACTTGCCAGACCCCCAAGAAGTCTACGTGACTCATGATCGTGGTGGTTGTGTTGGAGATGGATGGATGTATGCCCGCACCGCCCTCGCGTACTCGTCTCGGCTCCCGGTGTTGTGGGGCGGCACATCCGGTGCAGGGGCCAGGGCGGGGCACAGCTGCTGCGTACGACGTGCGACGTGCCGGATCGAGCAATTTGGATACTGAACCAGGATGGCGACATTACAGGCACGCTTAGAGGCGGGGAGCAATGAGTACCAGACCATTCAGAGAGGTATGCCTTCTTGACCCGGAGCGCTCCGTGTTGTTGGCTGACTCAACGCGTGCAGATATGACCAACGCCGTCGGGAACAGACAACGGCTAGACTCCCAACTCCAAGAGAACAAGATCGTCCAGAAGGTTCCTGTTCCCACTCTCGTCTCCTCCTCGTTGTTAACATTTGCCGCAACAGGAATTCTCCCTCCTCGACGACTCCGCAAAAATCTACAAACTCATCGGTCCAGTCCTCGTAAAACAAGATAAACCAGAAGCAGTAACAAACATCGACAAGAGACTAGAATTCATCGAGGCTGAGATTAAGAGGGTAGAGGAGAAGTTGAAGGAGTTGCAGGAGAAGGGGGAGAGGAAGAAGGGGGAGTTGATTAAGATTCAGCAGATGATGCAGCAGGAGGCTGCGCCTAAGGCGTAGGGATGGAAGCATATCAAAAGAAGTAAGGTTGTATTACCAACTGAAACGGGAAGGGTCCCGGAGAACATGAGATGTCTGGCGGAGGAAGACTGCTCCGAGTATGATCGCCATATCAAGTGGTTGAAGTGATTGTAAGAAATGTTTTATGCAAGGGTATGCTCTTGGATGCCTTCCCAACACAGATCCGCCCTTTTCCAAACGTCTGTTCACCTTCCTACCAACTGCCCACAGCAAGTGAGAGCTCATGCTTTAGACTTCTTCTCCTTCTTAGCCTTCTTCTCCTTCTTCTCCCCATCCTTCTTACTCTTCTTCTCCTCCGTCTTCGCCTTCTTAGCTTTCGGCGCATCCTCCATCTCAACATCTCCATCCCTCTCCTCTCCCTCGAAATCACCCATAACTCCCGGATCACCCTTCCCGAACCCAATCGGCAAGAATCGCATTCTCATTCCTTCGGGTTGGACCTTTTTGGGGACCGAAAGATCACCTTCTGGGTATTGAATTTTTGGTAGGTCGACAGCTTCGGTCATCGTGATCGTTTTGGAGAATTTGGGCTCGTGTGCTATATGTCCCCCATTAGCTTCCACTACCCTTCACCCCAAGGAAAGATCACATACCAACAGTGTAGCCCTTATCCGTAGGAGCAATGAGCTTGAACTCCGCCTCCTCCTTAACATCCTCCTTCACACTCCACCTCTTTCCCCCCACCTCGACCTCCCCACCTATCCGCTTCGTCTTGGCCGACACAGCCAGGGATTTGATCTCGGACATTTTCGTACCGGCGGGGACTTTAAAGAGCCATACTTCTTTGTCTTTTAGTGTAGATGCGGAGAGGAGGGACTTGGTTTTAGTGTCGAGGGGGGTGAAGCCGGCGGGTGGGGTGTAGACGTCTTCGGTGTCTGAGACATCTGAGTCTTCTTCGTCAGAGGAAACGAGTTCTTTTGAAAGGGTGGGTTCGGTGGAAGTCGACATATGGGTCTTCAATTGTATGATGGGATGGGAAGGGTGATGATCTGAGTGGAGGTTGGTCTTGGTGGTTTTCCCTTATCGATAGCGAAAACTTTGGCACGTGCCCTGGGTTTGGCGGAGCGGTGCGAGAGGGAGGAGGTAACGAAGACAACCCACAGATCAACGATGCCAAGTGAGATTGATCCGTGACTTTTATGAGGTCGTACTGATTGCTTTTACAGCTCCATTGAGTGCCATCGCCGTTCGCCGTGCTCTAGCCGCTGCAGCAGCGGCAGCAGCAGCTGCTGAGGCCGAGAAAGCCAAAACCGCTTCTCCCGTCGCTAACATGGACATTGAGGTCGAACAAGCAGTTACATCTGAAGCTGTCGCCGCGCAATCACCCAAAACTCCAGCATCAAAGAAACGCCGCGCCATCGACACTCTTGCCGAAACACCCATCTACTCAACCCCCACCCCCACCGCCGAGGATGAGGAACCCGCTTACCTCTCACCCGTCGACCCTGCGGATGAGGAATCGATTGAGGAAGTTGCGGTTGTCGAGGCCGACTCTCCCGACTCGCCCAAGGCGAAGAGGAGAAAGGAGTCCTCTAGCGGCACTAATGAAAATGTTCCCCCGAGGGTGAAGTTGATGCAGGAGCTCAAGAGGCATGCAGAGGTAAATGAGGATAACTCGGCACTGTCGCCTGATGGCAAGAGCAGGGTTGTCGGGTTGAGGCGCGGGGAGACGTTGCCGGTGCAAGGAGAGGTGAGGGTGGGTCTGTTGCGTGGTGGTGCGTCGCTACTTGGGCATGAACTGAGATCAAAGGGTGGGTTTGAGTGGTATGATGTTTATGCTCCGGGTACTGGGTCGTTGCCTGTTCTCGAATGCTTAGGGTCCGGGAAGGGAGCAGCGGGAAAGGTGGAAGACTTGCCTGCGTCGTTGCGGCAATTGTTGGAGAAGATTCCTGCAGGCAGCTTTGACGCTGTAGTTGCTATCACAGTGGAAAATATCGGGAGCGGGGTACAGCACGTCGACAAGGTCTGTCCACTTTTCAGGGGAATTTGGCAAGATCCGATTGCTGCAATCGAGGAGGATACCCCGACTGTCAACATTCCCGATACCTGGAAAGAAGCGGTCGCACCCATTGTTCATCCCTCAACGAACGACAGACCAGTCGTTGTACTATGCGGCCCAAAAGCCGCAGGAAAATCTATGCTGTCGCGATATCTTGTCAACTCCCTCCTGAACGCATGCGACACGGCTGCATACTTGGACGCCGATCCTGGACAACCGGAATTTACGCCTGCTGGTTTACTCTCACTACAAGGACTCACGAAACCAATATTCGGCCCACCGTTCGTTCATAACACGGGGGAGGAATTAGTCAAAGCTCACTTCCTCGGCGCCACATCTCCGAAGGACGACCCAGGCCATTACCTCGACTGTGTCGCAAACTTGGTCTCCGTCCACTCCAACGCCCCCTCGATCGCGACTGCACCCCTCGTTATCAACACCCCTGGCTGGACCAAGGGTACCGGGTTGGAGTTGTTGGAGTCCGTGATTGGATTGTCTAACGCGACACACGTCATCTTCCTCGGTGATCGCTTCGAGAGTGAGATCACGAGGATCGTTCCCTCAAATGTTGGTTTGTTTACTGTTGAAACGGCACATGAACTCGTTTCGCAGAACTCGAAGATGAGCGCGGCGGATAACCGGACGCTTGGGATGATTTCCTATTTCCACTCGCTTGGCGGGAGTAAATGGGATTTTAGCACGTCGCTTGTTGGGTGGGCGCCTTGGGTTGTTGATTACACGGGTCCTGAGGCGGGTGTTGACGCACTCACTGTACTCGGAGATGAGATTATGCCTGATGAGGTCGGACTCGCGGTGAATGGGACAGTTGTGGGCGTGGTACTCCTTGACGCTGCAGAGGGACAAGGGTTGACACAAGCTGTCGTAAGGGCTCAAGACGGATTACCGGTCCTGCCCACGGGAGGCGCACCACTCGACCCTCAGACGAGCCAATGCGTCGGCCTAGCGATCATCAGAGGTATCGATACCGCCAAACAACAACTCCAACTCCTCACCCCCATCGAGCCCTCAATCCTCGAAGATGCGGTCACCAACAACCAGAAAGTGCTGTTGGTTCGCGGACAACTCGAACTGCCGGTCTGGCTCATGCTCGATGGTGATAAAGACGGTGTTGCGGGGCAGAAGTGGGGTGAGGTGCCGTATCTTAGTGTGGAGGAGAACTCGAGCTTTGGGAAGGCCTGGAGGCCGAGGAGGAATGTTATGCGTAGGAGTGCGCAGAGGTAGTGATAGAGCGATTACCGCAGCGCTGTTGAAGATATAGAGAATTGACTGAATCGTTGTTAAGGTATCCCATCCAGTTCAGATACGGTATTTGGTTCGGGTACGCTGGGGTGTATGTGTTTCCCACGGCCTCCCCGGTGGACCCCTGACGGAGCCGCCAGATGATGATGCCGCGACGCTCAAGGGCGGCAAGTCGAGTATCAACAAACAAATTGCAGGACAATCTCCATACTTCCAAGGTGACCAGCCAAGCCTGAGTCGAGGTCTGAGCATCTTGCTAACGACACTGCTTCACAGCCTTCGCGATGCCCGCTGACAAGTACTCCGTCATCCTCCCGACATACAACGAGCGCAGGAACCTTCCTATCATCACCTGGCTCCTTGCCAAGACTTTCAATGACAAGTACGCGCTGCAACGCCTTTATGGAGGCTTGGCTAACATTGCGTGAAGTGGTATCAACTGGGAATTGATCATTGTGGATGACAACTCTCCCGATGGCACGCAAGAAGTCGCGAAGCAGTTGGAGAAGGTTTACGGAAGTGACAAGATCGTGAGTTGCATGCATGCCAGAGGAGGCTCCAGTGCTTATTCTTTTACAGCTCTTGAAGCCTCGCGCAGGCAAGCTTGGCTTGGGGTACGTTTGAACCCGGAGGTTGACCGCACAGGATACTCACACGAGCATCAGTACTGCTTACATTCACGGCCTTCAATACTGCACCGGAAACTTCGTCATAATTATGGACGCTGACTTCTCCCACCACCCCAAATATATCCCAAAATTCATCCAACTGCAGAAGGCAAAGAAGCTCGACATCGTCACCGGGACGCGTTACGCCGGAGATGGCGGCGTTTACGGATGGGATTTGAAGAGGAAGACGATCAGTAGGGGAGCGAACTTGCTTTGCAGGATTGTCCTTGCGCCGGGAGTCAGTGATGTCACTGGTAGCTTTAGACTGTACAAGAAGGAGGTGTTGAAGAAGATCATCTCTGAGACGAAGAGCAAGGGCTACGTGTTCCAGATGGTGAGTGAACATTGCATGATTCAGTCGGTTGCGAGGAAGGCTGACTTGTGGCGCATAGGAAATGATGGTCCGTGCACGGGCGAACAAGTTCACCATTGGCGAAGTCCCCATCGCTTTTGTGGACCGTCTCTATGGTGAGAGTAAGTTGGGTAGTGATGAGGTTTTAACTCCGGCTGCAGATAACATTGTGCGGTTGTTAACGTCACATCTTACAGATTATTCAGTACTTGAAAGGAGTTTGGACTTTGTTCACCACTGTATGAGGAGGACTGCTGCAAAGTCGAGGAAAGCAGGGAGCCTATCATCTTATGTCGTTCTTGGAAGCATTATACCCATTTTGAGTCTTTTCATGATTAATCTTGATCGTCGTATTGTAATATCCCTTTTCGGTACACTGCGACGTACAGTACTGTAACGTAGACAACTGCAGGCCCAGAAATCTGGAGAAGCATTGGCCGACAACCTCGTACTCGACAAAACATTCTCATGTCAAGTCAATGGCCAACTTGAATGACACATGGTAATATTTTCCTCAAGGCTTTCGAGCGGGCATACGCGAAACGATGGGCCACCCTATCTAGGCCTTCCAAGCCGGCGTCGCCTTCGCAGAAATGCACTTTCTGCCGGCACCATTCAGCAAGCTCAAAGAAGGGCCAGCACCCGCCCACTACTCTGCGACATAATGACCAGCTTCGTCGGAGGTACGCTTCCTCTGGATCAACAGCATTGTTCACGACGAATGAAGGGCAAACTTCTTCACCTCCGGCGCAAGCATCTACAACACACAAACCAATATCCCCAGCACGAAAAACCTTGCGAAATCTCTTTGTGCCAGGTTGGTTTGTCGTCTGGATTCGCGAAGTCTATTTCGACTACTCGGTGACTCCGCCCGTTCCTCGCCTGTACGACCCTATGAGCAACCCACCAGAGTTGCTGGTCGCAGAGTCTGAGCTGAATTGGTTGCGCGACAACGGCTGGAACCTGGCCGACTATGAGCGTTGGATCAAGGCCTATCACGCAGACAGCACTGGAGAAGCTATCAGGATCATGGACGGATACGAATGGCCATCATTCCTGATTATGCAGGCATTGAAGAAGATTAAGTGCAATGCGCAAGACCTGGTTGCCATGTTCCATGTTATCGAGCATCAATGGGATAATCTCAACCTTCGAGATGACGACGTAATACAAAGAGTTCTTGATGGAACTTGTCAGGATATAGAGGAGACCAGATTATACGAACGAGAACATGCGAAAGTGACGATCTGCGTACGGTTGATTGAACGAGCACGAACTATTGTACCGGTTATGCTGATCAGGATCGCTGAGCTGTGTCAAAGGTTCGAAATGAGAAAGAACTTCATCTGGAATCATATCTTGCTGCTAATTTCTAAGCCACCGGCCCACACTACTACACATGATGTTGGTCCCAGGGAAACAGAGGTCCCTGCGACGAATACAGCCTATGTACGAGCTGCACAGATTCTCATAAGGGAAACGATGGAGGAAAGGCATATCAGCATCAGTCATCGAGGATACAGGGCTCTTTCCATGACCACAGCCAGTCAGGGTGTCGAGAAGATGAAGCAGCTGTTTGACCAAATGAAAAGAGACGGCGTCAAGCCCGATGGGGGTCATTTGGCGCTATACGAGGCTTCAATTCTACATAGCGCTTCAAAACCAAGTCTTCACGAGGCGGGGAGTCCATCACTGCCGATTGTTTCATCCCACGCAGGTCCGTGGGAGATGGCCGTAGCGAAGCTTCAGGCGGTACAGGATGCACGGACAACTCTTGCGCTTTTCGATCAACTCCGGTCAGAGACGCCTGAAACACCCCCCGACCTGTGGGCTTGGTATACACTGTTGGATAAAGTCAGAAAAGAAACAACTATCGACGGGGAAGCAATGAAGCGTGTCTGGTTGAAGATTTTGGAAGACGGAGTTGTGCCGAATAGCTTGTTGATTTTTCAACTAATCCGCTCGCTGGGAGAAGACCTTGTCACTGCGAAATGGCTCCTAAAGGAAGCGAAGAAACTGTTCGGAATTCCAATGGATCACCGGATTGTCCGCGCCCTGCTTAAAATAATGCGCCGACAGGAGGATTTGAGAGATCTGTACTTCTTGGTCAAGCGGAATCCTGGTGGGGAGAATGATTGGTTCCCGGATGCCCACAGCTACAATGGCTTGATGAGGGCCCTAATATCTCGGAAGCGCTGGGGTGTTCCACCAGGACGACAGAGCAAAGAGATATGGGGATTCTATTGTGAGATGAGGGAGAAGGGCATCCTGCCGAATGGACCGGTGTTGCGGGCATTATGTGTTGCAGCGAGCGAGGGTTGGAGTAGTGGTATTGAGTGGGAGGCGGGTGTCCGGCCGCAGTTTACGGCCATTCGAGAGGTCCAAAATTGGATCGTGGACCCTAGGTACGAGCTAATGGACGATATCAACATCGCCCGATCATTACCACATCAGCGCACCTGCGATGCGCTGGCAAGGCTGTACGCGGAGACAAATATGACTGCAGACCTGATATTGCTGCTACAACTTATGGCCAGGTTGCGTTTGACACCAGATATCAGCACAATTTGCATGTTGGTGGTAATGGCGCAGGATTCTCGAAACCCAACCTTCATGGAAGAAGTCCAGGAGTTGATTGAAGAACTTTGGCCTTCGATGTATCCGACGCGAGAGCAGGTCAGGAACACAAGGGCTGCCTTGTATGATGGTCAAGCTATACATTCAGACTACAACCGCTACCGTAGAACTGAATATTAGATTTTGTGCTGGTTCATCCAAATGTCAGGGCAACACCACAGTAAATCCATATAATCGTAGAACCGTTAAACTACTTCCTCTTAGCGTCCCTCTCCTTCTGTGCCTTCAATGCAGACTTCTGTACGGACTCCGTGGCCTCCTTCTCGGCCAGCCTCTGCTTCGCCTTCGCCTCACGCTCCGCCTTAATCTTGGCCAACCGTGCCAGATCCGCCTTTGCTTGGTCGGTCTTTCCCTCGAGGTGCAACTTCCAGTATCTCGCCTGCTTCTCAGCCGCCTCCTTGGCTTCACGCTCACGACGGGACAACTCGCGCGGAGCCTCCATATCACTGATCTTCATCGCCGCCTTTTGGTTGCGATTTGGGTTCGCAACCTGGATGACCGGGGCGGCACTGGCCTTCTTTTGCTCTGCAAGTTGCATCTTGCGCATGGCCTCTCGTGCAGCCTCCTCATCGTCGGAGCCAGACTCATCGTCGGAACCGCTCTCCTCCTCAGAAGATGACTCCTCGTCAGATCCAGATCCTTTCTTAGAGCCCTCCTCGGAATCGTCATCCTCACTGTCAGAATCGTCGTTGCGGCGGCGGTTGGACGAGGACCACTTCTCGGGAGTAGAAACTGCGTAACCTGAGGGGAGAGAGTCAAACTCTCCGGCGTCACGAGAGAACTTGGAGCCACCACGGCCGCCACGCTTGGCCTTGGGAGGGGCACTGTGCAAGAAAGTCAGCAAAACAACAGCGAAGGCGACCTAGAAAGAAACGCACCGTCCGCCCTTAGCTACTTGCTTGTCTCTTGCCATATTTGATCAGTTCACTCGATTATCTTCGTTACAGCAACCGATCGAGGGTCGATTGGGCAGCTGCAGTATCCCCACGCCACAACTGCGCCACGGTTAGCGGCAGAGAAGTTTTGTGGTTAAAGCTGTTCGCGTTCGCTGACGCCGGGGAAGACCAGCAAGACCTTGTCCATTTGGCGATGCCGCTTGTCGACTGCGGCAGGCAGGGGAAGCCCTCTCGTCGTTCATTCTGTCCAGTTTGAACTGTCAGGGATCTTCCTGTCTCTGCCGCGAACGCGGCGTCGTCTGACTGCCTGATTGCTGATCATTGACGCGTCGTCATGGTCGTATCTCCAGCAGCACCGCTGCTTTTTTTGTAGAGTACACCCCGTTCATATCCACTGGTGTCTTGCCTACCACGGAGCCATCAGGGGAAATGACACGGGAGAGCAAAGGGAGTAAAATCCCGACTATAAACCGCTTGATACCCGGTTGTTGTCATCGTAGCCTTTCTCATATGCTTCGCTCCCACTGCCCGAGGAGTGAAGGATAACATCGCAGCGAAACAGACCCCGCCCCACTTTAGGCATATACAGAGATAGCTAGCTAGCGATGCACAGAATACAAAGATGATCTCCTTCCCTCCGTCGCATCTCCGGATTACCCCTCCTCCTCCTCCTCCTCCGACGCTGGGTTTCCGGGGGATTACTTTTCACACGCGCGGTCATTGGGTGCCGCTCGGCTGGAGGGAAATGTGACGGCGCTAAGTCGCAGCCCGCTGGGTACGTAAATTTGGGTCTTCTCCGCTGAACAGTTTCGATTCCCTAACCAATATCCCCCATACATAGCCACAATGTTTAGGGCTCTCAAGACGGTATGTGCTCTGATCAATTGACCTCCTCGACGGTCGCTAACTGCTCTCCAGGCTTCCTCGGCCGCTCGCAACGTCCGCAGCTTGGCCACTGTCGCCGATGCCTCTGGCAAGGTCCAGCTCTCCAACTTGGAGAAGGGCAAGTACATCAACTACGAGAAGCTCTCCGAGAACATTGACATCGTCCGTCAGCGTTTGAACCGGCCTCTCACTTACTCCGAGAAGGTCGTCTACGGTCACTTGGACAACCCCCACGAGCAGGACATTGAGCGTGGAAAGTCCTACCTCAAGCTCCGTCCCGACCGTGTCGCTTGTCAGGACGCTACCGCCCAGATGGCTATCTTGCAGTTCATGTCTGCTGGTATGCCCTCCGTCGCTGTCCCAACCACCGTCCACTGTGACCACTTGATCGAGGCCCAGGTTGGTGGTGTTAAGGACTTGGCCCGTGCCAAGGACATCAACAAGGAGGTCTACAACTTCTTGTCTACTGCTTGTGCTAAGTACAACATCGGTTTCTGGCGCCCTGGATCTGGTATCATCCACCAGATCATCCTCGAGAACTACGCTTTCCCCGGTGGTATGATGATCGGTACCGACTCCCACACTCCTAACGGTGGTGGTCTCGGTATGATCGCTGTTGGTGTCGGAGGTGCTGACGCTGTCGACGTTATGGCCGACATTCCTTGGGAGTTGAAGTGCCCCAAGGTTATCGGTGTTAAGCTTACTGGTAAGCTTTCCGGCTGGACCGCTCCCAAGGACGTCATCTTGAAGGTCGCTGGTATCCTCACCGTCAAGGGTGGAACTGGTGCCATCGTCGAGTACTTCGGTCCTGGTGTCGACTCCCTTTCCTCCACTGGTATGGGTACCATCTGTAACATGGGTGCTGAGATCGGTGCTACCACCTCCATCTTCCCCTTCAACAAGTCCATGTCCGACTACTTGGTTGCTACTGGCCGTGAGTCCATCGCCAAGCACGCCCAGAAGTTCCAGCACGTCCTTCGCGCTGACGAGGGTGCTGAGTACGACCAGGTCATCGAGATCAACCTCAACGAGCTCGAGCCCCACATCAACGGTCCCTTCACCCCCGACTTGGCCACTCCCCTCTCCAAGTTCGCTGAGACCGCCGAGAAGAACGGATGGCCCCTTGACTTAAAGGTTGGTTTGATCGGTTCCTGCACCAACTCTTCCTACGAGGACATGTCCCGTTCCGCTTCCATTGCGGACCAGGCTTTGGCTCACGGTCTTAAGGCCAAGTCTGGCTTCCTCGTCACCCCCGGTTCCGAGCAGATTCGTGCCACCATCGCCCGTGACGGTCAGCTCGAGACCTTTGAGAAGATTGGTGGTTCCGTCCTCGCCAACGCATGTGGTCCGTGCATTGGTCAGTGGGACCGTCGCGATGTTGAGAAGGGTACCCCCAACTCCATCTTCTCCTCCTACAACCGTAACTTCACTGGCCGTAACGACGCCAACCCCAAGACCCACTCTTTCGTCACCTCCCCTGACCTCGTCACCGCTTTCATCTTCGCTGGTGACTTGAGGTTCAACCCCCTCACCGATACCCTCAAGGGTGCTGACGGTAAGGAGTTCAAGTTCGAGGCTCCTACCGGTGCCGCTCTTCCTGCCCGCGGTTACGACCCCGGAGAGAACACCTACCAGGCTCCTCCTGAGGAGCGTACCTCCGTCCAGGTCGATGTCGCCCCTACCTCCGACCGTCTTCAGCTCCTTTCGCCCTTCAAGGCTTGGGACGGTAAGGACTTGACCGATGCCAAGATTCTCATCAAGGCTAAGGGTAAGTGTACCACTGACCATATCTCCATGGCTGGTCCCTGGTTGAAGTACCGTGGTCACTTGGACAACATCTCCAACAACTACATGATTGGTGCCATCAACGCCGAGAACGGTGAGGCCAACACCTTGAAGAACCAGTTGACTGGTGAGTACCAGCCCGTTCCTGACGTTGCCCGTGCCTACAAGGCCCAGGACATCCCCTGGGTCGTCATCGGTGAGGACAACTTGGGTGAGGGTTCTTCCCGTGAGCACGCCGCTCTCGAGCCCCGTCACCTCGGTGGTCGTGCCATCATCGTTAAGTCCTTCGCTCGTATCCACGAGACCAACTTGAAGAAGCAGGGTCTCTTGCCCTTGACCTTCGTTGACGGTTCCGCCTACGACAAGATCAACCCGACCGACGTTGTCGACATTGTTGGTCTCCCCGAGTTCGCTCCCGGTAAGCAGTTGACTTTGAGGGTGAAGCCCCAGAACGGTGAGGCTTGGGAGACCAAGTTGGACCACACCTTCAACGAGGGTCAGATTGAGTGGTTCAAGGCTGGTTCCGCGCTCAACGCTATGGCCTCCAAGAACAAGGCATAAGTGAAGTTATGAGTAGGAAGACGATTAGGGTGGGTTGTGTAAACTACGGTGTTTGTGTATTTTATCAGCTTTTGGCTTTTTTCTTGGTTACTTTTTACTGTGGGATCCGTTATGTTGCCTACACATACCTTATTGCTCTTTTGTTGTAAAGAAAAATAATTCGTCACACAACTTCAATGCCATGATAGAACAGCTATGAACCTTGCAAGTCAACTGGTGAGCGTATACGGTAGAGTAGGCCTTTATGGCGGTGCCCGACCCGGCCTTGGGGCGTGCCTGACAATCCCGAATCTTCGTTACATACGAAGTATCGCTGCTGCAGCTTTGGGGATTTTCAACCAACAACACCGAGACGACAACTCGACATGAGAGGGACACAACTCTTAAGGACGAGCTTCGAGGCCCTGCCGTCTCAGGCCAGGCTCAGCACATATGCAACTGGCGTCCCGAAGCGAACGTTAATGGTCAACCAGGACCTTGCAAGTATGTTGTGGTCATGTGCAGCTAACAGAGAGGATCTAACCATTGTCTATAGACAGGCTTGCCGAGGCCTACGATTGGTCCTACTATAAGAATGGCGACATCCTCGAAATGAACCCCGGCTTCGGTCTTTTCACCCGTGCTATTTGGAACGTCGCTAAACCCCGCAGGCACGTCCTCATGGAGCCGCACAAGAAGTTTATTCCGATTATGGAGGACTTTGACGCGAAAACTGAAGGACGAATCAAATACACAAGCCTAGAGGGTTACGACTGGGCGACGTATGATAAGTTGATCGCCGATGGGACGATCACGCCGGAAAATCAGTCAATGGAGAGAGTCAATGACTCTCTTCTTCTCTTTGCTTCAATGCCGAACGGTGCCACGGGAGAAGCGCTCGCAGTGCAGTTTCTCTGTACGTTGCCTCGGCGAAACTGGATCCAGAAATATGGAAGAGTACGAATGCTCATTTGGATGAAGACGAAGAGCGCGGACAGACTTCTGGTCGGTCCCGGAGGACATACCCGCGCGCGACCCACAATCATTGCGCAGGCATGTGCAGACATGCGGGTGATTGCGTCGCCCAAGGATGCTCATATGGGTGCTTTTAATTATGACGAGGCGGCTATGAAGGATGTGATCGAGACAACGCCGGATGATTGGAGGCAAAGGGGTGATTACACACTGGTGGAGTTCACGCCCAAAGAAAAGCCTCTGTTCAACAGTGATTTTGCAGAGTTTGATTATGTTCTCAGAAACCTGTTCATCCTCCGCGCCACCGCTATGGAAAAGTCGCTTATGATGCTGGGATCAGGCTCAGACAGCCTGATTAAATGCATGCCTTCAGGGCTGGATTTGAGTAAACCGGTAAACGCGTATACGGTCGAGGAGTTTGATCAAGTTACACAGGCTTTCTCAAAGTGGCCATTCAAGCCAACGGAGTTGTTTGAAAAGGGATGGACAAACGACAGGGAGAAAGATCCCAAAGGTGAGAATGGAGTTGTGAAGAATATAGGCAAGAAGAAATAACACAACAAACATATTATTCGGAAATCATAGAAAGGGTTATCATACTGGCTCATAATATCAATTGCACTTAAGTAATATCACCCACTTCACCGTCCTTGCCCGGGCCAATCGTGCTCTCGGTAACCGCCGAATCATACTCTGCCGGTCCTTCCCATCTCTTCCTCAGTATACTAAGCATCCACGCGAAACTGGCGTGCATCTGTACAAAAACATCATCCAACCCCGTCAATTCAGGCAGACCTCTCGGTATCGTAGTACCTTCTCTCCGCCGCAGGAATCCCTCTGGACGTGTACCAATGCCTTGTGTAGTAGACTGCGCGGTTGTGGCCGTCCTTGCTCTTGATCTGATGTGTTCTACCAGCGCCGCAAATCGTTCGGTGACGAAGGTCCATGCCGCGGCAGCTGCGGCGTCGTCCTCGAACAGCGCGATGAGGGAATAAAAGCGATTCGAACCGCGAGCACGGGGATCCGGGAGGCGGAATACATGCGCAATTGCATATCCTGCTTCTGGGTCGCCGAACATGACCGGACCGGACCGTCCTGGGAGCAGTTCACAGGATAATCTGGACGTTTTGGGTCAGCTGCGGAATCTTGTAGTTGTTCCATGAGGAAGCAAAACGAACCCTCTCACACATGCCTGTCTGAGCGCCGTATACCTCAAATGGCTCTTCGGATACCGCATAGACATGTAGTTCATTTTTCCACCAGACGCATCTGACTCAGGATCCGTGGTTCTCAATACTGGCGGTGCAATGATTGCCACGCCTTTGGCATCGGTTGTCGTCAGTCCGAGACTTTTCGGTACAGTAAATGCACATGCCGCACATGTCGAATTCGCAGCTGTCGCAGCTGCTGTCGACGTCGATGGTGTCAAGCCTGTCTGCCCAGCGTAATCCTCAGGGATAGCTTGGGTGCAGAAGACAATAGAAGGGCCATGTTGTTCACAGAAGTGTGCGAGGCCAAGCTATCAGATATGAGCATCCTCATCAAAAAGAACACCAACATTGACTTACAATCATGTTCATCGCTCTCCATTGACGAGGACCGTTCGCGGCCTCCACTGGGGTGTAGAGGTTGGGCGGACTCCTGTTTGGACGGATACAAACATACCTCCTATTACGAGGACCCTGCCGCTGCAGCTGCTGCAGGCCGGCGTACCCCGGATAAACCTTATTGCGAGGGTCTACAGATGCTCGAAACCCGTCCTCGACAATTACCAGGTACCTACCAGCTGGGGATGCTTCTCTACGCTATATCATGCAACGGAATGGTCATGTAGTATCGAGGTCCTCGAGGAAGCCGGCTTCTTCGTCAACCTCAGCAACGAGTCGTGCGAAGCGCACGCTGACAGAGGATTCGGTCACTGCGTGTATACAGTTCGATTACGACTCTGGCGTGAACTTCATTGAAGCCGTTGCGCAACTTCCAAAGCATTCTTTTGCATCAAGCTTCTCCTCTTCGTTGGAAGCTAAGTCGCCGCTCGAAGCCTATATTGGACACCGGGATCATGCAGAACTTCCACCACCCTCCCTGTCGTTTTTGGCTGCACATGCCTTGGCGGTGAACATATCTTACCTGAGCGTCGACCATCTACGGGATATACCATGGCATAATTCGGGTTATCGTATCTGGGAAAGACTTACCGACTCTCAGCTTATCAATCTTCAAGCCTGGAAGACTTTCGCGACCGTATACGGTACCGTCATTCCAAACCGGAGCGAAACACTAACACCGTCTGCCCGCATCTCGATATTTACCCACCTTATTTGGGCACCAGCATCTGCATTCCTTACGGTACTTGATCTCTCCGCTTTCCCGACCCTTGCCAACAACACAACTGAGTTAGTCTCCCTGGCACACCTCCCCAACCTTGCTGCACTCGATATCTCAGGGAGTGCAGTTACAGACTCAACCTTCGCCAACCTCGCCCGGGCAGCATCGGAAGGGAAGTTTGCGCAACTTACATTGCTGTGCGTTAGCAGGTGCAAATCTATCACGGACCGTACTGTCGTTAAGCATCTGCCTCATTTCAAGGCACTAAGGGTATTGGAGTGTGAGAACACATCGATCAATGGGGACATTCTCGAGCGGACGGATTGGGAGCGCAAAAAATGGCCTGAGGGCGATATCCCGTCTTTGCAAGCGAAGTACTGGGACTGCCTGCCGATCGCGAGAGATGGTGTGCCTTTGCTGGAGGTACGTGCCGAAGTACCTAGACAGTTCGGAAGGAACATCGGCAAGAAGAGCGCGACGAAGAACGTTGTATTTTGTTATATGAGACGGACGATACTCGTTGCTGTCACTAAACAAGAGAGACAAGAGCCGGCGAAGTCAAGACCACCCCCAACTTCCGAAAGGGCTGGGGTCAAGATGAAGAAGCAGAAGGTCAACATGGACGTACTCTTTGGTTTGAAATGATTATATTATATAAAATACCCTGTATGCCCGAATAAAACCAGAAAAAGGTACTTGAAACGCCAAGATTCCCGTAACAAAGCACCGTACTCCCCAGCTGCAAAATACCCAATGTCAAAGATTCAAAATGATCGCCGCAGTTCATCATTCAACCGCGATCGTCGGCGTACACTGCCCATTTCTGTGCCGTCTTCCCGGCGGCGGAGGAGGCGGCATCTTTCGTGGCGTTACCTTTCCGGGTGGTGGTTTCTGAACAACAGCGACTGCTGCAACACTCGTAGCACTGCCCGACTCTTTCCGCCCCAAGCTAGCACCCAATCTTTCCATTTTCTTGCTGAGTTCATCCAGCTCCTTTTCCTGAACTTTGACTTCCTGCGGCATCTCCAACCACGACACCTTCGCACAGCGACTGACAAGTCGGATTGTGGTCGCATCCACTGCTTGGAAATGTGCGCTTCGTGCCGTGCCGTTGAGACAGAGTAACAACTTTCGTAGTTGATCTGCCTTGTAGTGTGGAGCATGTCGTAGCTGTGTGTGACTTAACAGCGGATACAACACTCGGAGATATGTGTGCCGCAGACTTTGGGCTTCGTCTGGAAGGTCGTATAACTCTCTGATGAACACATCCACAAGCACTCGCAGGTCATTTGTATAGAGGTATTCGTATGTTTCAGGCGTGGTGAAGGTTAAGTAAAGAAACTTCAAAACTAGGAGCTGAAGACATGTTTCACCTAGATTTCTTGTCAGTTAAATGCTCAGAGTGATCCTGGAGGTGCTACATACGCTCTCGATTCAAGAGGAAGATGATGTTCTCTCCAAACGCCTTGAATTCCGAACCCCTCACCGACAATAGCTCCATGACCTTGTTCGATAACGGCGGTAAAGGTGTGCCTGGCTTCGACGGAGCCGGCGAAGCAATGTCAAACGCACTGACTTGATCTTTTTGTGATGGTAAAGATGCGACCATGTATTGTTCATTGAGAACAAGAATCACCTTGAGAACAGCGTAGGAATGGATATCGTGTTCGTCGGACATGTCCTCGACGAAACTGAAGAGATAGACGAGGAACTCGACATCGATAGATTCTGCAAGGAGAGTAAGCATCAGTCATCCAGTTATGCTCTTGCTTACGCTCACCTAGCTCCCGTCTCCCGACCTTCTGAACTCGGCACATCTCGTAAAGCAGCTCCAATCCCATCCTCTGCAACTGTGCGTCCTCCCCGTGCTTGACAGTTTCGATCAACTTCCCAAACATCCCGTGTTTGTTCATTGCCCTGTATGTCTTGGGATGCGTGCGCCCGTCCAGAAATAGCAACGCCAATATCATGTAGAGCATCGACGATGCGCATTCAGGGAGTAGAGCAAGCCTGATGAGAAGTTTGCGAATATGAGACGCATTTGGTTCATACAGAGACGAATCCATCAGTTTGAATGAAACGCGGCATACTGCGTGTGTTGTTTGGAGGTACTGTTCTCTGAACTGTGCTGCGAAGCGGACGAAAGAGGTGACGGTGTTGTCGACCTGATCTCGCGAGTGGATGGGTGAGTTGACAATATCGTCCAGCTCTAAAGACAACTTAGTCGCGGACTGTACGTATTAAAGGATACGCATATACCTGCGAAGAACTGCTGCTCATCGTCGATGGACAGGTAGAGGACGTCCATAGCCCGCGTCTTCCAGCGACGCGTCTGCCAATGGCCGGTCTGCTATGATGAGTGGAACTATTGAGCGTATATACAGGAGCTTAACCGAGACTTCCAGGATGCTATCACCGCTCCCTTAAGCACGTTCGCTGCGGTTTGCTGGAGTTGTATGAGGTGCGCTCGGTTCCATGAGGAGATGGACTTCGACTGCTTCCGCTGCAGGCAACAAGCACACCGACGTCAATCAAAAGGCAGCAGAAGGCAGTACTGGAACAGTGCCATAAATCGATAAAAGAATGCAGATAAAGCTGAGCTAATGGCTATAGCTAGCAAGTTTAAAGTCTCAAAGTGGTTCAATGCCGGGTATCCCAAGTAATATAGACTCCGTGACCGATGCTCTCTCCGTTCCGCCCATGCAACATATCCTGTTCACCAGCCCTCCGTCGATCGTGTATGCTCATATCCTACCATGCCATCATTGCAGCATTCGTGTTCTCCGTATCCATCACTGTCAAGTCCGTGCCCGGCACGTAAGCAGTCTCCACCTTCATATCCTGCGAAAGCCATTTCTCCACGGCATCCACCGACGCGTCCTCTTGCTTCATCGCGTGATCAAGCGCCAGTGACGCGTCGATCTCGGCCTGAAAGTTTGCGATGTCATCAAGGACACTCAGTCCGCGCTGGTGTGAGAATGCTTGTGGAGGTGCAAGGCCAAGGTTCTCCATGCCTGTCGATTGACTGGGGGTTGGAAGGGGTTGCGACGAGAAGAAGGGAGCAGCAATCTCCTCAGTAGGCGACAGCGTCTCCTCCCTCACCATAGGCACGGCTCCGAACTTGATTGTTGACATACCCGAAACCGACGGGTTCGGCGAGGGCAGTTGGGATTGCGACAACTGTCTCTGCACCAAGTTCGGGTAAGGGTGTCCAGCGAGCTGAGGTGGTACAGAGCGTGGCACCTGAGCACGCTCAGTCGACACCCGTCGCATAGGGATAGCCTGGAACTGCATATCACCGACTGAAGGCATGCTTTGCATCAGAGCCTGGTGTGCAGCTGCCTGAATGGCTTGCTGCTGACTCATGTACATCACATGAGATGATCTCCTGATCACAGGTGTGGACTGCGCACGCTGAAGAACAGGCCGAGTAGTTGGGGCGATTGTTGCTCTTCTAACAGACTGCTGCATCATCTGATACTGTTGCGTTTGCTGCTGCTGCTGAGGCCAGAAGGTAGACTGGCCTGTCCATTGCATTTGATGTTGTGACATAGATGCCGCAGGAGAGACCGGGGTTTGTGAAGACATTGGAGACTCCGGCATAATGCAGAGCCCAGAGTGGTCTGGTGTAGAGAATCTACTGCTGACGCTCACCGCCGTGGGAGAGAAAAGCTCTTCCTCAGCGACCGGAGTCACAACATCACTAACAGGTGGAGACTGTAGTCCCTGGAAGAACGGGCTCTGAACGTCAGGCTGAGATTCATTGGTGTGGTATGACCGCTTGGAGCGAACGCAGAGTTGCTCCGATCCGTCCATATCGTCACCATCGTCCTCGCCATTACCTCCGTCATTCGATTCGCCCTGCCCTGGTGCTGGTAGCACTTCGTAGGTGTTGACGATCGCGACATTGCTCTGTTGAACTCGCCATACTGGTGCTGTTCTGCGGATCAAAGGTTAAATATGCACACATATGACCCAAGGGAAGAATTGACATACGAAGGGTCTTCTTGAGCAAAGTCCGGTGTCTCATAATTTCTCCGAGGGTCGATAGTGGCAAACGACTTGTTGAGATATCGCTTCAACTGTTCGTCTGCCGATGAGTTCTTGTCGGTGTGGTAAACATGGCACATGTCCTTCGCGTCGAACATCACAATTGCAATTCGTGTATCGCACAAAACTGAGAGTTCGTGGGCCTTCTTGAGCAATCCATTGCGACGCCTGGCAAAGGTTACCTTATCACCGAGTTAGTACCCATTCAATTGAACCGTGAGACGCGATCCGACATACCGTCTTGACCTTCGGATCCTCGATCTTCTTGATCTGAATCTTCTTACGTGCCATGGTGAACCTCTATACTGTTAAAGTAGGGCCGGGCGTGTACTTAAGGGAGCGCAGATATGTTGACGGGAGAACGCAATCGAGGAAACATCGGTATAAAGACGATCGCGGAGGGCAGCGTCCTCCCATCAGCCACAGGGACCATGTGGTCTTCGTGGCATAAGCCGGCATGAGCACTTGTAAGTTCGGGAACAGCCAAGGCTCACAGGTGGCCCCCAGGGCTTCTAGCCGTCCGGTGTTATGAACCAACGGACCCCGCGATCATGCCTGTTCAGCCGCGGATCTGCGTTGTTTCAAGTCTCGAAGCTCTTTGTTCGAACTGTACTTTCTAAATTACTCCGTTCCAAAGTGGTGAGACTTTGCCTTCGAATGAAAGGGTATGTACCGTTTTGAAGACTTGTCGCGCTAATTGGTACTTTTGGTGCAACGGGCCTACGCTGAGCCACTCGAGCCGGCGCCCCCCAGAGGGGCCAAAGCGCAAAAATGTTCTACTTTGTTTTGAGTTCGCACTACCAGGAGCTCTCCTACAAGGAACCACGCGGCTCGTACTGTCCGCTCAGCCTAGACCCTTGCTAATCGTGAAATGCCCGGATCGAGGAAAGCTCCCATGGCCAACCATTCGAGCTCGCAGGGGTTGCTCACATAAGCGCTCCAGAGCACATGGCGAGAATTCCGAGGCATTTCCGGATCCTCGGTCAGGCCATGCGAACGATACTTAATGATTAGCAAGCACGTGGAGTAGATCAGTCAGCATCGTCGTGGGGAAATGACCCTGGCCTCATTGTAGATCTAGACTTTGATAAACGTGCCCGCAGCAAGATCGTTGCTGGTTCTGTGCATCTACGGCGGTTTGGTGCGACCATTTTTGCGATTGACAGGTATCAGACGCCGAAGGAACAGTGAGAGAGCTGTCTTGGCACAGATCAAACTGCCTTTCGCCTGGAATACCCCTCCCCCAACGACTGTTATGCAAGCTGTAGCGGTCGCCTTCCAATACGCTTTGCATGGCCTGATTGGTTGGTCGGTGTTTGCATGACTGGACGCCGGCGCCTCGCCCCGGTGGGCACCGACTTCAAGCCGGCCGCATTCAATTGAAAGGCAAGAAATTCAGGCAAAGAATGCTTTGGAAGAACGAGGCATAGGGTGGCACCAACGTCATTCATAATATGTTGATAAGCTCGGCTGAGGCTTCACAAGGACCCTGATGGTCCGAGACCCCTGGGGGTCAAGTGGCCGCACTGCTAATGTACGGCTCCGCAACCCTGCTTTCTTGCGCAATTCACCGATCAGTGAGTAAAATACGATCCTCGAAACCCCGGCTGGAAATTCGTAGCAGACGGCACGAGGCAGGTCTAAGCAGACGGGGAGTAAACTTTGACAGAAGACGGACAGAGGGCAAGCATGGCTTTGACATCATCTCGATCATCCATGGCTGGGGTGCCGTGTGGCCAAGCACCAATCATTGCTTCCTGTGAAGGACCTTTTCCTCTACACCAAATCCTTCTCGAAAAACGTGTCACTGTTGATGCTGCCGCTGTAACGATCGTCGGATAAGCCGGGTCTGTAGTTCCGGTACTTCTATAATCCTCCGCCACATCACATTTTCCAGGACCCTTAGTATTCATCCGTTGACGCACTGCGCCGCCGTCTTCGCTTCTCGTAGGACCCGTATGTATCTACTAGCCGGTGATACTTGTCCGGTTTTCATATCCCCACAGGTTAAGTCCTTACATCCGCGGGTAGGTGCGCAGAAGTAATCGCACGCGGAATAGAAGCTACTACATGTAGATTCCTAGCTGTATGTACATGTCCTCGCAGAGGGGTATTTGGTACGTCCGAAACACCACCGGCGGGAGTGCCTCAATTCGAAGGAGCTCCGATGAGGCGTACGACTTTGAGTTTCTACATTCCTCGAGGGAGCTTTCTAGTGCTGGAGCAATCAGAAGTTTCTTGTCAGCTTCTGACTTTGGCAGTTTGAGCCGATCACGCGGATCGGAAGCAGCTCGTTGAAAGCACAGCCGGAGGAGTTCTATGGAAGGGGTGCTCTGTCCCAACACCGGCATAGTCCTGAGTTCTGCCCGGGCTTGAGCTGGACGAGAGTAGGTGCTGCTTGGTCATGAGAATATACGCGGCTGACTAGGCTTATATGCGCCGTAAACGTATACCGAGGATTTGAATTCACGGTTGCCTACGTACGCGTTGGTGTATTGAGCTCGTTACTTGGCCATGCGGTTAAAGCCATGGCCAATTGACACGCGTGCGGTTGCGCCGACCGCGGACGCAAATGCAGCAACTGCAACAAATCTAGAGCTGCAATGTACCCGAACTCCTCGACGTAGTAAGAATTATGCTCATGTCTCAATGCCCAGATGTTGTCTACCATGCCCTCGCACGCAGATATCCGTCAAACTCCGACGTTGCCATGTGTTTCGATGGTCTTATTTCTTCGGCAGAAGTGACAAACAACCTGGGCCCCTCTACATCTGATCTTAGACCTGCCAGATACTCTTCGTCAACGTCCCTGTGTGACCACTCCCCATTTCGGTGCGCCCATTGTCAAACACTAACGACGTCGCATGAAGTGGGTTATCCTGCTTCACATAAACCCATGCCGTCCTCGCTTACCTGGTATGTTGATTGGGCCCCCTCAAATTTAAATTACCTAGGTAGACAACATATAGCCATGGATCGCCCGGCAGCAAGTCTCCAACATTATCGACACTCGGGCCCTTTCGCAGATCCTGGGCCTGATCATGATCATGAGCGCAACCGTTTGAACGCACCCGTTCTCGAGGGACCGGCTACCCAATTTCGTGAATTGCGTATTTTCCTAGCCGTGACGCCAGTATGGGCAAGTAACATGCATCTTGACCAGATGAGGCCTGAGTAAGTGCTGGTCTGACATCGTGGTACTACCCGTCCGTAACAACAGCGTGAACAAAACCGAAACAGGGTTCATTGATATGTGAACACAAAAGTAAGGAAGGTGCAGCGTAGGCGTAGGTAGGTCTGTTCAATATATGTGAAAGATTCATGTCAATTTAACAGCAATAGCGATCTAAGTACAAAGCACCGGAACAGAAACAGTGCAATAAAAACCCATGTCCGTAACTCTAAAAGCAAACTTAAAGCTAGGCCGCTTAAGCGGCAGTCGTGGTGGTCGTGGCCCAAGAGGCGGTCTTCCTGGTGTAGGAAAGATGAGTCCTGGTCAACGCAGGCTGACGCAAGTCTTCCGGAATGCTAACACCAGTACCCCAGTTCTTGCCCTCAATCAAGGGAGCGACGATGAGAGCCAAGAAGACAATCAAGATAGCGAAGTAAAGGGTCGCGTACCTCCTAACAATACGCTTGCGCAACTTGTTCTGCTTGAGGGAGAAAATAGGAGGACGAATCTGGCGGGAAGGACGAAGCCAGAAGAGCATCATCGAGTGCCAGCGGTCAATGTAAGGAATACACAAGGCCGGGAGCAAGATGAAGAGGATCATGTGTCCCAACAAGAAGTCGGCAGAGAAGAGACCAAGCTCAGAGACCTTGCAAGCGAACTCACGAAGTGGCTGAGAGAAGGCATGTCCACCAAGGTTGCGGCCGTACCACTTACCAGTCCACCATCCCAAGTTGGAACTATCGTGCTTGAACTCACGAGTCAAGCAGAGGCAGATGATGAGCTTGTAGACGAAACGCTGGATGGCGGTGGAGCAAATCATACCAAGAATGGCCTTAGCCAAAGACCAGTTCTCCAAGTACCACATCGCCTCGAAACAAATGATGAGGATAATAACAGCAATGGCGTGAGCGATGGCAGCAAGGACAGCACCGAACTTCTTGCAGCAGACAGAGAAAAGAGGACCCATACAACAGGCCATAGCACCGAACATCATAGCGACACCAGCGTTGACAGCGATAGGAGCCAAGGACAGAAGGGCAACGCGAATAAGACCGTTAGTAGGCTCAGCACCTCCAGTGTCGGTCTGGGCGTTGATGAACAAGTAGGGGATGAGGGTGAGGCAGACCAACAGAATGGGGCCGAGAACCTCGCTGAAGAAGATGTTGCCAAAACCAGCACGAGGAATGTCACCGGACAACTTCTCAGAAGGAAGACCAAGGACCTTGCGCTTGTAACCAGTGATACGGGTACGAGACAAACGGCAGTAACCGATCCAGGAGTTGGCGTGCGAACGAGAGTTACCACGAGACAACCAGCGGATGAACTCACGGTAATCCACGAAGAAGTCGGTCCAAGAGAACTGGTGAGGGTTGAAGACGAAAGGCGAAATACACAAAGCCAACAATGAAACCCAGAAGTAGACCAAGTGGACGACCCAAGTAGTCATAGTGGCGAACAACAACATCATGATCGATCGCGCACCAAGGTAGATCGAGGGACCGGCGAAACGAGAGTACAAGATAGAGAAGGGCATACGCGCAGTAGCGAAACCACGTCCAGTACCGATGTAACGAGCACCACCGAGTGCCAAGTTGGTCAACAAGGAGTGCGAGTAGATCTGACAGACGAACACCTCGAACAAGGGGGAAAGAGAACCGAAGTGCTTGGCGAGACGGGTAGCCGCACGCCAGAAACCACGCTCAGTAAGCTCCTGAACAACGAGAGGGACGAAAGCGATGAAGAACACGATGAAAATGGACAAGATACAACGCTTGACCCACTGAATGATGGGGTGAACGTTGTAACATCCAGTAGGCACGAGAGGGTCGGTAATCGGGGCACCCGAAGCGACAACACAGAGCGTGACTTCGTGCTTCAACGCACCAATGCTGAGAAGGACGATCATGAAGAGCTGCACAGACAAAATGATGAACAAGTTGTTGATGTGGAAACCAGGGTGGGCGTAGTAGAAAGACAAGAAACGGTCGAGAGGAAGCTGAGTGCCGAGGTAGTAGTACTCACGAGACAACATCTGCTCTCCCATACCAGTACCGATCTTGGTGGTGAAGTTGAGAATAGATCCGAAACCCAGGTCACGACCCTTACCACATTGGTAGTACTCACAGTGCTTGATACGACCACCACGCATGAAAGCGTTCATACCGGCGTAGATATCTTCGTTCAAGTGCAATCCCTTCTGAGCCTTAGAGACACCACCACGTGTAGTCATGAAAATGCCGTTCAAGAAATCAGGGTGACCGTAGTGGAGCTTACCACCGATCTGAGCCAAAGTACGAGCGAACAAGGTACCGAAGGTCTGTTCCTTTCCGGCAGCAACGTCACCGAGGACACCAACGTTCTCAGAGAAAATGTACTCACGAGCACCGAGAATGGCCACGGGGTTGGTAGTCTGAGGAGCAAGACCAGGAGTGTAAGGAGAGACATTGTTGTTGTCAGGAGACAACTCCTCGAACTCAGCAAGAACGGAACGGATCTTAAGACACTCCTCAAGGTAGTTGTCCTGGTTAGCATCGATAAGCTGGATGTATTCACCGCGGTAGAAAATAATGGCGTGGTTCTGGTTGTCGGACTTTCCGTCTCCCAAGATGGGATTACCAGAGAGCTGAACACGGAACTTAGGACGACGCTTGCCATCCTCCATGATCTCGGAGTGACCGTCAATCAAGCATGAGTAGATACGGGGCTCCTCGCCCTCCTCGAGAGGGGCCTCCTCGTCCAAGTAGGCAATCTGCAAGTCGGGGTAAGCACGGAGCAAGAACTCGGTGTTCTCCTGCTCCTCCTTGTTGAACTTAGAATAACGCTGCATAGAGATCAAGAACTTAAACTTGCGACGAGCCATGCGCTCGAGCTCACGCTCCAACTTATCAGTGTTACCACCGAACATCTGAACGACCTCGGGGTTCTCAACACGGTATAAGAGCTTGATGGCCTTGGCGTAGTTCATGAAACCAGAAACAGTACGGTACAAAGTCTGGGAACGGAGTGAAGCCCAGATACGGGTACGGAGAGTGTACTCAGGAGCAGCGCTCTTGAAACCAATGCAGTAGAAAGGCAAGTCATCAATCTGGCTCTTGACAGCGTCCTTCTCATCCTTCTCGAAAGGAGAGGGTCCGGCGCCGTTGAAAACAGCGGTTTCCTCAGCCAAGATCTTGGTGTCCTTGACGAAGCACTCCCACTCGACAGGGTGAAGCTGCTTCAAGTACTCCAAAAGAGTGACACGGGACAATTGATCCTCCTCACGGATAATCTCACGAAGGGACAACAAGATCTTCTCACTGTAGTGGGGAACCAAAACAGTGAAAGTAGGCATATTGTCAACCGGAAGAGGCTCAGGGATAGGAGTAGACAAGGACTGAGCGAAGAAAGAGATACGACGCTCAGCCTCAGAGTGCGCAGGGAAGAACTCAGTGTTGAAGGAGTGGTCTTCCTGGCTGACGAAGAAGGTAGGGGGGCGGAGAGTCCTCTTACCCTCCTGCTCAGAGGGAACCTGGTGGTACAACAACTTCTGGACGTGGTCAATGGCCAACAAGTGCTCGCGGTACATGGAGATAACGACAGCGTTCCAGATCTGAGAGATCAAAACCTTGGGCTTATACTTGATCTCCATGTCGTTGGTAGCCAAGATCTTGGAGTAGATACGCTTGGGCAAACGAGAGAATATGTTCCTCCAGGGAGTCCAGATGGAGATACCGAGGTAGAAGGAACGAGCGACGGAAAAGATGGTGTTCCAGATAATGTACCACAAGAAGGTATCCAAGAAGAACAAAACCAAGTCAACGAGGTACATCATACCCAAGAGAATCTTACCGTGACGACGGCAAAGGTAGTTCTTCAAGATCTTGTCTCCGGGGCAGTTCTCGATGGTCATGGTAGACAAGACACGGATGGGGTCCTTGATGGAAAGGGTCAAGAACCAATAGGACTCGATGAGCTTGCAAAGGAAGACAAGAACCCAGAGACCGTACGACATCCACATGTCCTTACCTGTCAACCTAGCGTACGAAGCCGTGAAGGTCTGGGACGCAACGTAACGCCTGGACTTCCCAGTCAAGTAGTTCCCGAACAGAGAACCGAGCGGAATGATAGCGAAGAAGAAGAACGTAATGAGCGCGATGATAAAGTGAACAACACCGACAATCACGGCGATCTTGCCCTCCTGGCCAGACTCGCTCAAGGAGAAGATGTAAATACCGGGAGCCAAGTTGATAGCGAAGATGATACAGATGAACAACAACCTCTTGGACAAGTGCTGCGCACCAGCCCATGCACGGGGAACGTAACGCCATTCACAGAGAGTGGCGACAATCATCAAGAACGAAGCGATAGCACCACCGAAACCGACAGCACCAAGGTAAGCAGCCCTAGGAGGCTTGTTGTCCTGGGTTTGAACGTAGTTGTGGGTGTAGAGAGTAGGCGAGTTGTAAGCAGTGTAGAACCAGAAAGTAGAGACGTGGATGACCCAGATACGGTTGAAGTTGGTAGCCATGTGGAACCAAGAACGAGACTCCTTATAGGTCTTGAAGAAAGCCTTGCCCCAATTGACATCGTGCAACTTGTGGAGACGCTCAGAGGCAGGGATGTCAATCAAGGGGGTCTTGTCGTTGAGCTGGATGCGCTTGATACCCTCGGGATACCAGAACAACTGGTTGATATCATCGTAACCAATAATGGACTTGTGGTCACGCTCACGACGGACGTACTTGCCATCGTTGATCTCGTAACCTTGGTCACGCATGAACCTGTAAAGAGGGGTGATAACCTCGGTGAGGTACTTGCCCTCCTCAGCGGGCTCAGTCATGTTCTGGCACTCGGGGGAGCGAAGGTAGTCGTCACAGCACTTGAAGATGAAACAGAGTGCCTCAGGAGTGAAACGGACCTGATTTGCCTCACCCCAGCACATGAGGTACAAAGCCAATTGCTGACAACGGTCATGCTGGCTCATCTGATTCATCTTGGTCTTCCAGCGGTACTCGGCGGCCTCAAGGGAGTTGTCACCCTCGAAAGCAGCAAGGGTACCCTCGACATCGCCAGAGTCAGCCTGGGCCTTCTTCTTCTTAGCGGCCCTCTTAACCTTACGAGAAGCCTTACCGATCTTCATGTTGGCGAAGCCAACGGCGTCGTCCATGTCCAACTGAGCAGCGAAGTACCACTTGCGGTAGTTGGCGTTGTCACCACCAATGTAATCGGCGTGCAAGCTGAGCAAAGCCTGGTTAGCTGTCATACGCGACGCACGAGAGTCAAGCAAAGTCATCAAGTGGTCGAACATATTACGCATGTTGTCCCGTTGAAAACCGAACTTGTTGGCCAAGTCGATGAAGATGTCCTCAATCTCCTCGGCGCGAAGAGGGATCTGGTTGTCGGCGGTCCAGGCGGGGTAAGGCTCGCGAGAGCGAGATTGGGCAGCAGCGGCGTAGTCGGTACCGTAGACGGGGGTAGAGACACCGGAGGAGCGGTTACCGTTGAAGGAAAGCTGGCTGGAGTCCGGACGGTATCCACGACGACCGTCACCGGCCATCTGGGACAAAGAGTCCGTAGAAGGACCGTAGGACTGATACCTGGGGTCGGAAGCGTAAGCATCCATGTCCGGGTGGCGAGCTTGGTCGCTCCTCATGGTGAAGTCAGAGAAAGTTTCAGACTCGTCCTCGTCACCCCTCATCTTGCCCTTGCCGCGGGGAACGGGCAAGTGAGAAGAAGAGTCGGCAGGGTATGCATCGTGAGGGTAGTCCTCAGCGTAACCATCCTGACGATAGTAACCCTGGTCCTGGGCATATTGGCCCTGCTGGCCGTAGTAAGAGTCTCCGACTTCGGAGTCCTCGTAGTAGCCCTGTCCGTCGGCGTGTCCGTCGGCGTATCCGTGACCCTGAGCAACGTACCCGTCGTCCTGGGCGTACTGGGCGTTAAGCTGACCGTGCTGATCGTAGCCGTCCTCGCCGTAGTACGAGTCGGTCTGTTGAGCCGGAGCGTACTGGTCGTCGTATTGCTGAGGATGCGACATTGTTTAAAACGTTGCGAAAACTGTTCATCATCTCGGTCAATACACGGTCGAAATTGTAACGAGATAAGGAAAAACGTACAATCAACCTAACAAGCTGCTCTGTTCTTAAAATGATTGAGTAGATGGCGATAAGATGTCGGCCGAACGAGAGTGAGAAAACAGGAATGTATGCTCCCCTTCTTCTCAAAAGTCAAGTCGTCAAACGATCGAGAGTGGTCGACTTCTTTCTCCAAATGCGTTCACGAAACCGGTTCGCTTGGCAAAAGAGAAGTGAGAAAGGGTGAAGACGACGAGCTTGAGAATCAAACAGTCGTTTCTTCTAGGGGGAGAGGTGCTGGAGAAGCAGTATACTTCTAGACGGTGTGGCGATTTCGGTCTGACCTGGGTGGCCCGGGACTGATTTGAAGCCTCATTTTCTTCGAAGGGGGGACCTGGGTGTGTATGTTAGGGGTACGAAGAAACTAGACTAGTCCGAGCAGGAAGTAAACAGCTGTTGTTAAGCCAGCGATACGCAGATTCGAGGACGATACGACAGGGAAAAGAGCAGGGTCTATGCTAAGCTATTTTACCTCTTCACTGCCGTTTTCCCAGCTCTTCTCGACCCTTTTCCCGTCACCTTCTGCCTTCTCTTCCTCGAGCACCCGAGCACCACCTACGTTGAAGGCTTCCCTCGCGCGCGTATGAAAGCCCAAGTGCGTGGATCCTTGCACTAATCAAACCTCCCCTCGCTGCCAGATCAGCCTGGTATTACATATATAGCTACACTCGTAACTCTACAGACCGGCTCAGAACCTATCTCTCAACGTTACGTCTCGGCACCCATGCGGGCCAGTTCCGGCATGGTCAAAGCTGTCTCCTTGGGGAGAATCTCGGGTTGACGCGCTGTTTTCTTCGAATTTCTTGGCGGCGGCAACGCGCGCGCGAGAGATTACTTCTAATTTTAGCAACACGTGTAAGATGCAACATCGAGAAAAAAACAGCGATTGATCGATCGTCTTCGGTTTGGTTGCCAGAATCAGATGGAGTAGGGTTCGATGCGGAGTCGTACGTCATTCATCACCTGTATGTAACCTTGCAATCATCGAGGGCGTATGAATGCAGTACTATTATCGGAGACGACCTACGTACGAAGACATCATGGACCTCGAGTGTGGGAATTGCCAAGTCCGGATCAGTCCAGTCTCCTTGATATCAGCAGCTACAGCAGGTTTAGCTACCTTGGTATGCTCGGCAAGGTCGTGGATCTCGGTCCGGTGGAAGCCGTTGCTCGAAATGCGGGTCGCGGTTGAATTGTTAGAGCTTCGAGCCGGGTATGCCTTGACCAGGTGCAACGTGCACTGTAACGCACAAATGGAATTCGAAAAAGGGTGAGGACCTTGTTTGAAGCAGATTCACAAGTATGTCGGAGAATAGCGACAGGAATTGATGCGGACAGAGGACTCCCGTTACATGTCGGTCGCCTCCTCTGCCTCTGTCTCGCCAAGATGGGAACTCTCGGCAATTTCAGCTGGCGCGCGTCTCCAAGGGGACCAATCCCCCTAACACCCAAACACTGGCGAGAGCGGCCGCCGCCCAGCAGACTGCTGCATAGAATAAAACCAAGTGAATTGCTCCTCCGACACAACCCCCGTCAAGGTCAACGTCAAGGTCGGGCATAGCAGCATCCTCTCCTTCACTACGCAATCTCTGCCTATCATTTACATCGACCTACCGAGCTGCTGGTTAGCATCCATCCCACTCCCGGCCGAAATCGCACAATGAAGTTTTCCCTTCTTGCCGCCGCTGCGGCATTCACCTCTGTCGTTTCTGCTGCGACCTCCCTCCCCGCCATCGAGATCCTCGGAAACAAGTTCTTCTACTCCAACAACGGTTCGCAATTCTACGTTCGTGGTGTTGCTTACCAGAACGACGTCTCAAACACCACCTCCGCCGATGAGACCTTTGTTGACCCATTGGCCGACACCACCGCGTGTCAGCGTGACGTCAAGCTGATGGAGCCATTGGGCATTAACAGCATCCGTGTTTACGCCATTAACACCTCCTTGGATCACACTGGCTGTATCGAGGCTTTCGCCGATGCCGGTATCTACATCTTCTCTGACTTGTCTGAGCCCTCCGAGTCCATTGATCGCGACTCTCCCGCATGGAACACCGAGTTGTACGACCGTTACACTTCCGTCGTTGACGCTCTCGCCAACTACACCAACGTCGCCGGTTTCTTCGCTGGTAACGAGGTCACCAACAACGCTTCCAACACTGATGCTTCCGCATTTGTGAAGGCTGCCGTCCGCGACGTGAAGTCCTACATGACTTCTAAGGGTTACCGTTCCGTTCCTGTCGGTTACTCCACCAACGATGACTCTGACACCCGTATCCCCATGGCCGAGTACTTCAACTGCGGTGATAACTCCACCTCTGTCGATTTCTACGGTGTTAACATCTACGAATGGTGTGGTGACTCTTCCTACACCGAGTCGGGCTACTCTGAGCGTACCGCCGAGTTTGCCAACTTCTCTGTCCCCTTGTTCATGTCCGAGTTCGGTTGCAACACTGTCACTCCCCGTCCCTTCACTGAGGTCCAGGCCATCTACGGTTCTAACATGACTGGTGTCTGGTCTGGAGGTATCGTTTACCAGTGGTTCCAGACTGAGAACGACTACGGTCTTGTCTCCATTGGTTCTGACGGCGCTGCCACCACCTTGACCGACTACAACAACCTCAAGACCCAGCTCGCCAAGGTTTCCCCCACCACTGTCATGTCCTCTACTTACACCCCCACCAACACTGCTGCTTCCTGCCCTACCACGACTGACTGGGAAGCCGCCGCCTCTCCTCTCCCTCCTACGCCGAACGCGTTGTTGTGTGAGTGCATGGTCTCCTCCCTCTCCTGCGGTGCCTCCTCTGGTATCAACGACACCTCCATCGCTGACCTCTTCGGCTACATCTGTGGTCTCGGTGACTACTGTGGTGGTATCACCGCCAACGGAACCTCTGGTTCTTACGGAGCTTACTCCATGTGTACCTCCGAGCAGCAGTTGTCTTTCGTCATGAACGCTTACTACCAGGCTCAGGGCTCCTCTGCTCAGGCTTGTGACTTCGGTGGGTTGGCGGCTACTACCTCTTCTGCCTCTGCCACTGGTACTTGCTCCGCTTTGTTGAAGGAGGCCGGTACCGCTGGTACTGGTACAGTTACAGATTCCCCTGCTTCTGCTACCTCCAGTGGTTCCTCCTCCAAGTCCACCTCTGGCTCCTCCGCCGAGGCTTCCGGCTCTACTTCCTCCGGCGCCGCCCGCGTCAAGCGTCTCGGTGAGTGGAAGGTCGTTGTCGGTGGTTTGGCCGGTGTCTTGGGTGGTGTCGCCGTGGCTCTCATCTAAGGGTGACATGGAAAAGGATAAGCATACGGGAAATTGAGTAATTGTACGTTTATGTGTCTTTCTTCTTGTTTTAGAGCGTTAAAGGCCGGGTGAGCTAGAAACTGGGTGACTAAGCTTTGGCGCGGTGTTAATTGACTTTTCGTGATTATTATATTCCTTGCAAGTCTGTTTAATAAGAGCGCATTTTCGTCTGCTTGTACTCCTTTTTCATGCCTGTGATGGAAATCGCTTTGTTACCGTGTGCCGCGAAGCTTATAACCATGATCCCCGACGCATCTTGAGTAAGGGATTCCCACGCTCTTCCAACGTTGATCAAGTTACAAAATGAAACAGGTCATCGTAATCGTTTAGCCTATCTAAATCTTAGAGTCGCAGCAAAAGTGCCGGCGCCGTTTCTGCTTTCCCACGCACTGGACACCCATATGCTACACCTGCGAGATCTTTCTGCACTTGGACAAATGGTAGCATGAGGGAACAAGGCGAGAGTTCAAAGGACCATGGACAAATGCAAGCTCAACACGGTTTCGTACAATGCAGATAATTATGATGTCTGTTTGTAAAATGTTGTCGTCAACCTTCATGCCAGTCAAGCAATTGCAGATACCTAAGCAGGGCTTGGGACAAAGAACCGTAAGCTTGAAGAGAAATACTTTAGAATAGATTTCTTGACCTTTCCTAAAAAATGCAATACCAAATACTAACTATATAAACCAAAAAATCGCCCTAAACCGTGGCCGACGAGAATACATCTCAGGATTATGCCGCTTCATTGCCTTTCAACTATACTTGTACCACACATCTATTTCTCGCTCACAGCAACCGCGACACTCTGGAAGTCGTCATGGGAGATGCTGACCTTCACATTCTTGACACCGGCCGCGGAAGCAGCCTTCTCAGCCTCGCCGTGAAGCTTAACAGTAGGTGCACCCTTCTCATCCCTCAAGATCTCGATGTCGAGAAGGCTGGCACCGCCACCCTGGCTCTTGACACCCAAGCACTTGAACACAGCCTCCTTGGCTGACCAAGATCCGGCATAGCTAGACTGCGGGGAAGGAGCCTTGCTGCAGTACTCTTGCTCTGCGGCAGTGAAGTTGCGCTCAACGAAGTTCTCGTTGTCGATGTTGACGGAAGAGATCAGCTCAACGTCAACACCGATGTTCGCACCAGTACCGGCGGTAGCCGAGGCAAGCTTCTCAACGATGTTGCGGGTCGCCTCAGTCTTGTTCTTGTCCGGCACCTGCGAGAACTTCGCAGGGAAGGTGTACGAACCAACCTTCTTGTCGTAGGTGACACGAGCGGTAGGGTCAAGGTAGACAGAGGTCTCCTGCTCGGGAGTGTAAGGAGGAGCAGTCTTGGCGATAATGAGGTTGTTGTTAGCCATGGCAGAGTGAAGGTGACGGTAGCTCTGCTTGTAACGACCAGCAACCTTGATACGGTAAGCCTCCAAGACATCATCCTCGAGGGTAGCGAGGACGTAGTCGGGGTGAATGGCAATAACCTGACCACCAACCTGACCGAAACCGAAAGAGGTGACGGAGACAGCCTTGACACCATCAGTCTGGATAGTCCTGTTGGGGTACAAGATCTTGTCAAAGCGCTCAAGGTAACGGTCGACATTGTCAGCGTTCCTGTTACCAGGAACAATACCAGTGTTGAGGATCTGCAAAGCACCGTTCAACATCCAAGCACCGGCAGCACCCTTAGGATGACCGGTGAGGTATTTCTGGAAGACACCCAAAACGGCGTTACCCTTCTTCCTGCCCAAATGAGTAAGCTGCTTGGAAATAGCATCAGACTCGTTCTTGTCGTTGGCCTTGGTGGAGGTACCGTGGAAAGAAGCAACGTTGATGTCATCCACAGTAAGACCCCAAGTGGCAAGGGCACCACGAAGGGGAGCGATGCGAGCATCCTGGCGCCAGAAGTCGTTACCCCACAAGTTGAGGGCATCCTTCTCCTGACGGTGAGCCTCACGTTGAATGCTCTCAACACGGTCAGCCATGTAAGCCTTCTCGTCAAAGTCCTCAGAAGCGTTAGCCTTCACGGAAGCAACCTCATCCTGCAAGTACTGGTACTCAGCCTCCTGCCACTGCTTGATCTGAACCTTGCGGAGGTTAAGCTGACGGGCACGGTATTTGATGTCCAAAAGCGGCGAAGGGAACTTGGAAGGAACCTCCTTGGTAGTGGCAGCCAAGATACCCTGTCCGGGAGCAGGGACACTGCGACCCTCTTTGTCGGTAGCGGTCCAGACGCCACCAATGATACCGTAGATGGGAACACCCATCTCAATGGCAAGCTTGGCGGACATGAGAATCTCAATACCAGCACCGTGAGCCTCCATGAAACCGTTACGGGTGGTGGTAGTAGGACGAGACATCTCCTTGGGAGTACGTCCGTGCTTGAACTCCTGCTCGGCGTTGGAGGTAGCACCCATGTTGGCGAATTCGAAGGAACCTTCCTCCTGGAAGTCATCGTAACCACCGACAACAACGACCTTGGCCTTGCCGGAGATGATGGTGTCGTAACCAATGTCGACGGACTCAACAGCAGTAGCACAAGCACCAACAGGGGTCTTGATGGGACCAGAAGAAGAGAGCAACAACATGTTAACCCAGGCGGACATGGTGTTGATGAACGACTCCTGGAGAATATCCTTCTGGACAGGCTTGTCAAGGAAACGATCCTTGTACATACCACGAAGAGCAGTCATACCACCGACACCGGAACCAGCGGTGTTACCAACCTCGGAAACGTGAACGTACTTGTAGAACTCGTAAGGGTCGACAATACCGGCAGAAACGAGAGCTTCAACAGTGGAGACAAGGACGTAAAGGGTAATAGGGTCGACCTGGGAGATGATATCGTCGGCGATACCGTACCTCTTGGGGTCCCAGCCAGTAGGAATTTGACCAGCTACAAGACGGTCGAAACGAAGAGCCTTAGGAATGACCAAAGTAGCACCCCTTTTGAAGATAACCTGGTACTCACCAGACTCCTTGATCTCATAGATCTCGACCTTGTCACCGTGCTGAAGCTTGAACTCACCAGCAGTCTCCTTGGAGGTAACGAAGGGCTCGAGGTCCTGGTCAATAACAACCTCCTGCATGAGCTGCTTCTTCTTGGGGTCGTAACCCTGGAAGATCTCAGGTTCGATGAGACGGATACCGGTGTGCTCGATAATGAGCTTCTCATACTTAGCCTTAACGTCCTTGTCCTCGACCGGCTCACCGCTCTTGGCGTCAACCCATCCGGAGTAGGTGTTGCCGTTCTTGAGACGCCCGTTGTGGTTCTTGATGTAACCCATAATCCAGGCCATCTCAATGCATCCCTCGAGGGAGAACTCACCGGCAGCCTCGTACTCCCAGCGGGTACGAGAGTTACCGTAAGGACCAACCTCAGAGAAACCAGTAACAACAACGACGCGGTCCAAGTCGACCATGCCCTTCATGTGAGCAAGGTGCTGAAGCTCCTTGGCGCTCTTGATGGTGGGGAAGTCGAACTTCAAGTTGGCACGGGGCTGAACGATGTGCTTTTTGTGCAACCTCTCGGCCTCAGCACCGTTGACAATCTTGTGCTCAATGGCGTTCTCGGCAGCAACAGCCTGGCGGATCTGAGCAGTCTCCTGGAGCTGCTGACGCAGCTTGGAGGACAAGTCCTTCAAGTTGGGCAAAAACTGAAGACCACCGTTCAAGTCAGCCCAGACAGGCTCGTTCTGACACAAGTTGACGATAGCAGGAGCCATCAAACCGAGGATGTTGAAGGCCATCTCCTGTTGAGAGAAGGTGCGGACACCGAAGGACTCGATACCCTCAGCAATGCTGTTGTTGGCGCTCATGAGACCGGTACCACGGGTCCATCCAATGACGGCACCAGTAACGGTCAAATAACCACCCCAGCTCTCAGAGTACCAACGGTTGAACAAGGTCTCAAGAGCAAGCTTGGACTCGGAGTAAAGACCGTCGTTACCGAAAGTACCGTGGTTAGGAGACATAGGCAAGACAACCTGGGCAGGACGAGTGTCGAAGCCACGGGCCAACTTCTGAGCCTTAACACCACCCAAAAGACGGAGCAAGTTGGTCAACATGATGCGGTGAGCCAACTCGGAGCGAGAGTCGATGTTGTCGATCTCGCGGCCATTCTCGGGAATAGCAGCGAAGGGCACAATGTAGTCCAAGTCCCATCCGAGACCGTTCTTCTCATCGTAGATGTACTCAACGAGCTTGTCAACGTCCTGCTTAGATCCCTGGTTGAACGGAACAACGATCAAGGAAGATCCCTTGGAACCGTAACGAGCGAAAAGACCCTGGTAGAACTCGGTAACCTCGCGAGAGTAACGAGAAGTGGTGACGACAACCTTGGCACCACCGCTGATGAGACCCTGAAGCAACTCAGCACCGATGGAACCGGCACCAGCACCAGTGATCAAGACGTTCTTGTGCTGGAAGGTGACACCGTTCTTGGCGGCCTGCTCGAGACAGTTGAGGTAGATGGAAGTCAAGCGCTGGTCAAACTCCCAACCGTGCTCCTCCTTCCTCTTCAAGTGCAAGAAGGGGATAGTCTCAGTCTTAGCCTTGGAAGAAGCCTTAGCCGCAGCGGCGGAACCGAACTCAGGGCGGGTACCGCGGCGAGCGCTGCTCTGCCTGCGACCAGCAGAGGGCTTAGGAGAGCCCTCGCCGAGGATCTTGTTCTCGTTGAAGGCAAGGGCACGGAGAACATCACCGTACAAAGCCTTCATCTGGAGCTTGCTGGACTTAGACATCTTTCCGTTGGTCTTGATGAGCTTGTAGATCTTGGAGAGATCAGCCTGGACCTTAGCACGGTTACCGTACTCGGTCATCTTGCCACCAGCAGCCATCTCAGAAACGTAGTCCTCGAGCTTGCGGACGGCGGGGCGGGCAACCTCAGAGTAGGACATGCCACCCTTGGCATCGATGGTAGTCTTGGGGCCAGTGGGGTACATGACGTCCTTGTAGACGGGGGCAGCGTCAGCAGCCTCCAAGCAGTTAGCGATCAACTGCTGACCCAAGTCCTTGGCGAGCTGATAGGTATCGCCCTTGTCGGCAGGACAGTGGTCAATGTGGTACTGCATGAACTCCAACAAAGTAGGATTGGTGCGGTTCATGATGGCAATGCATCTAGCAACGATCTCACGGTCGACAAGCTTAAGCTTACCGAAAATGATGTCGTAATACATAGTCAAGGCGTCCTGACGAGCCCAGTTCCACTCGGAGTCGTAAACACGAGCCTTCTCCTTGGTGAAGACGGGCTCGATACCAGCAGCGTAGAACTCTCCGTGTTCGACGTTCCACAAGTCGAGTTGAGCGCGGAGGGTCTCGGAAACCTCCTTCTCGGCCAAGTGCGCCTTCTCTCCAGCACGAAGATCCTGCTTCAAGTACCTGGCGAACAACTCCAACTGCTGCTCCACGAGCTTGTTCTGGTCTTTCTGCAAAGCCTCCAAAGCAGCAGAGTCGATAACGGCACCACCAGCACCGCCACCAGCACCACCAGCGGCAGCGGCAGCAAGGGTAATTCCAGCCTTGCCGGCGTACTTCTGGGCAACGGTGTCCAAGAAAGCCTTAGCGTCAGGCTCACCACCCAAACGAGCTGCCGGCTCCATAGTCAAAGCGAGCAACAAGATAGCGTCCTGCCTTCCAGAGCCAAGACCCCACCTGGTCTGCAAATAAGTCCTAGCACTTGCGACAGAGAAACCACCAGGCATCTTGGAACTCATTAAACGCGCAATCAAACCTGAAGACTGCTTACCCAAAGCACCAGAGAAAGAAGGCTGGATGGCAGCACCCAACTCGTCCAAAGGAGAGTCCTCGGGCTTCTCGGGAGTAGACCCGAACTCCTTCTGAAGATCACCCAGGATTTCGTTCTGAAGGGTGGATTTACCACCAACGAGGTCCTTGATGGCCTTAGACACGGGGATCTCATCGGTAGTCTTCTTGAGCTTCTGGGCAATGAGGCAGTGAAGAACGTCAACAGCCTTGACGGGCTCATCAGGAATGTCGACAGCAGGACCAGCGGGGGCAGCTGCAGGCGCAGGTGCAGCAGCAACAGGACCAGATGCAGCGGCGGCGGGGATAGGAGCAGCAGCTGCGGCCGGCGCAGCAGCAGCGGGAGCCGCGGCAGGCTCTTCGGACTCGATGTTGTAGTAGATTTCCTTCTGATCCTTGGTGTAGCAAAGCGTCTGTCTGTTCAAGGACAAAGCGGCGTCGTAGGCTTCGTACTTGGCCTTCAAGGTGCGGTTGGCCATGCCGACCAAAGTAGGCGAGGGACCAATCTCGACGAGACGCTCGGTGTTGCTGGAGAAAAGGACATCCTGAGTCTCGATCCAGCGGACGGGAGATGCGAACTGGTAGGCCAACAACTCAATGAGAAGGGTGTGAGCGAGCTGTGTAAACACACGTTAGTACGGTGTCCTTGATATCTGATTTGACAACAACAAACCTCCTGCTCGGTCTCGGGACGCATCTTGATTCTTTAAAGATGTCTGAACCGAGTAAAGAAAGGGGTGCTGGAATGAATCGATAGCGTCGCGATCCTAATCCTCAAAGCTGGAAGGGAAAGGGAGACGGGAGTCGGTGCGAACTGGAGTCGGACAAGACTCGTAATATAAGAGGATGATTGGCCCTCTGAGACGCGGTATCAGATGGGGCAAAGGCAAGGGAAGTTGGGTTGAGCTTCCTTGTCGAGCGTTGAGGACTCGAAATTTAGGGTATCTCAACTCTGGCGCGAGTTCACTTGTGGGGCAGGCACGGGAAGCGCGACCCATTTGGTTGGGGCACAGCGAGGAGGACAGGTGGGTGTTGGCCGGCGGAACGGGCGGAGTACTGGGCAGAAGAGCTGAAAAAGGAGCACACTGCTTTGCTGATGGCCAGCTACACGAGTCGGAGGAGTTCACGGAGGAGGAGTGAGTCGTTGAGCGAGCGTGGAAACGACAGGTGGAGGAGTCATGCTGGGAACTGTGATATCGCCTTACATCTTCCGCTGAATCTGTGCATACATAGAGACATCAGACGAGAATGTGCACCTCCCATTGGCCGGAGTTCTGTCAACCTCGTAAGCGAATCGCAGCACCCCTGAGCAGGACGAGGCCGACCCTGCATTCACGTATCGAAATAATTATCTACGTTACGTTTCGAAATCCATCTTCGACAAGTTTCGTGATGTCGCAAGCAAGAGCAGCTTTGTCTGCGAGGCATTTTGCTCGCGTGAGATCACCCAGCTATGGCGGATCAAGAATATTCCACTCTACTCCCCGGCTTCACGTCCATGCAGCACCCTATCATCCCTTCCCAGTCCCAGATGCGCAACAACCTCTGGGCGTGAACAATCATGATCACGCTCATGCTAACGAGATACAGTTCAGCAAGAGCTGGAGCAAGTCAAGTGGTGCACCCGAGGATGATCGTTCGCGCAGAGTCCCCAACAGACTACAAAAGCACCTGGCTCTTATAGCCTTCAGTGAGTTCAGCGAGCAGAATACTGGTGTCCGGGATGTCGTTCGTGCGGCACTGAACAAGGCATATCCGGAGGTCCAACGACCAACACGGATTCAGTCAGCGTTCTTGCCGATCTTCGCACAGGGCGGGTCTCTCATGATCCGTGGAGCGCCTTCGTCGGGGAAATCGTTCGGCTTGGCGCTGGCTGTGTTGTCGCAGGCAAGGCAGACGAACTATGACCGTGCTGCTCGTCCTACCCCTACTACGACTACGATCGTGCTCGCCTCGAGTAACGACCTGGTACTTCAATACGAGAAGTGGTTTACCAACATTCTCGATGCCAGCGATCACAGATTCGGCCACATTTCCAAGATTCTCCAAGTGTTGTACCGTGGCCCGGAGGATGTCATGGCGGCCCAGGACGAGAAGCTCAAGAAATTCCAAAACCCTCATATCATGATCGCAACCCCCCAAAGACTCCTCGACATCCTTGCGAACAAGGACATGAAACACCTCATCGACATCCACGGTTTCAGAACTTTGGTCGTGGACGAAGCCGACGTTATGCTCGACGCAAGCCACGGCCAACGTCTTCGTCAAATGAAATACCAAAAAAAGCATTCCCCCGCAGCAGAGGTTTTGCTAAGTTACATCCTCAAGGAACGACGAATGCGCAACACTCGCCTTAAAGGAAAGGGAAACCACGGTCTCCAACTCGTCTTTGCCTCAGCCACCGCCAACGCCAGGTTCAGGCAGTTCCTTATCGTGGAGAGCAAATACATCGATCAGGATCAGCGTCTTCACGTCGTTGGGTATCAACCCCCTGGGCGTCCGGAGTTTTTGCCTGATTTGGCGTTGTCGAGTAAGATTAAGCATCACGTCCTTGGGTTCGATGGACCTACGGGCGAGAATGGGGAACCTACGTTGCGAGTGGTGGAGTTACCGAGTGTAGACCTGAAGGAGATACTGATGTTTGAGAAAATGCGAAAGGCTTCGCCAAAGGAGTTTGAGGACGAGATGCATGATGATGAACTGGAGCAGAAAGAAGCGAACGACGCAGCGAGGATACAATACGTCGCCGCGCTTCAGCAGCTTCTGACTCGCCTGCCCAACCCTGTCAAGAAGGGACTGGTAATCATCGACCACGAACAATCTACAAAGAAGTTCGTCGCCGCATGTCAAGAAGCCGGCCTAACCCAAGTGAAGCCCCTCCGTCTTCCCATTCCCGAAGACGATGGCCCCTCGATCTATGTCTCCCAGCCCATCGCTTGCCGAGGACTCAATGTCGACGACGTGGCGCATGTGTTTATCTTAATGCCCTATGACAGCGCGAGTGATTATACGCATATGGCGGGTCGTACAGGAAGGAAGGGTACGGATGGGGATGTGTACACCGTCCTGATACCTAAGCCTTATGAAACCCGGGTGGATACCGAGGAGGTTCTCGAAGTCGCCAACGCATTCACTAAATTAAACATCCGTCACCTCGCTAACCCGGAGCCCGAGGAGTCTCCCGACAAGACCGATGAACCCGTGAGCGCCGAGGAAATCGCAAAAGTGCGCACGATGAATACAGAACAAATCATCGAGCGTGCACGTGAGAAGTTCAGTGAGCCGGTTAGCGAGGAGGTCAGGGAGCAGGTGAGAGCTTTGACGCCTGAGGAGATTAGGGAGAAGACGACTGCGAAGTATGAGCCGGCTAGTGAGAAGGAGAAGGTTAGTGAGGAGGTTAAGGAGCACGTCAGTGAGGCGGCTCTTGAGCAAGCCAGCGAGCAAGTCAGTGAGGGTCGTGCGAGCGCTCCGTCTCCCGTCGCGGAAAGCGAAGTCGAAGGAAACTCGAACGCAACCAAGGAAGAGAAGGGGGCGGAGTCTGCGAAGGACAGTTCGTTCTGAGAAGGCAGATGTTGAACAAGTAGAGCAGGCGGGACAGAAAAAGGATGCGGCATAAAGGCCATGTCCTGCATACACTATGAGTTTTGTTTTGGCGGTTTTGGTTACATACATACTGGCGTTTTCATTTTCTAGCATTTGGACTGTAATCCTATCATCATTCTCCCGCACTCTGACCTCTCTGTCCACGCGTTGCGTGTTGTTCTTGGTCCGAACATGGTCCATCACGACATCGCAGAAAAGAACTACAGTACATGCAAAATCCAGATCATATAATATAGCTATCTAGCTCCTTTCCAATGAGATCTTACTCCAAAAACGCCTCATTAATTACACTGTTCCCTTACATCTCATTGACCAACCTCTTCTCCTCCCTCAATGACAACAACTTCTCAATCGCAGCATCCAACCCAATTGTCTCACCACGGCTCTGCTTGTTCTGGTCATCACGGTTACGGACGTTGACACTCCTCTGCTCAGCCTCCTCGGCACCAACGATGAAGATGAAGTTGTACTGCGCCAACTGGGCGTTACGGACCTTCTTCTGGAGGGTGTCACCAGAGAGATCAGTCTCGGCGAAGAAACTGTGAGCGTGGAGCTTGTCGTGGACTTCCTGTGCGTAGGCGTCGAAGGACTTGGAGACGGGGATGATGGCGACCTGGCGGGGGGACAACCAGAAGGGCCAGCGCCCGGCGTAATGCTCGGTCAAGATAGCGATCATACGCTCCAAGGAACCCAAGATGGCACGGTGAATCATGACAGGACGAGCGAACTGGCTCTTCTCGGCGTCGTTCTCCTTGACCTCGGCACCGGTGTGGTACTCCAATTCAAAACGCTGGGGAAGCTGGAAGTCAAGCTGGATAGTAGCGCACTGGTGCTGACGCTTGAGAGCGTCAGAGATAGTGATATCGATCTTAGGACCGTAGAAAGCACCATCTGCAGGGTTCAACTCCCAAGGACCACCCCATGCGTTAAGAGCATCCTCAAGCTTCTTCTCAGCTGCGTTCCAGGTCTCGATGTCACCGAGGTACTTCTCGGGACGGGTTGAGAGCTCAAGCTTGAAGGTGAAACCGAAGATACCGTAGACGCACTTCAAGAAGTCGAAACAGGCAGTGATCTCCTGTCCGATCTGGTCAACAGTACAGAAGATATGGGCGTCATCCTGCTGGAATCGTCTGACACGGGTCAAACCGGTCAAGGAACCGGAGAACTCGTTACGGTGGATGACACCGAAGTCAGCCAATCTCAGTGGCAGCTCACGGTAAGAGCGGTCACGGAGCTTGAACATGAGACAGTGACCAGGGCAGTTCATGGGCTTCAAACCGAAACGCTCCTTCTCGACGTCGAAGGAGAACATGTTCTCCTGGTAGTTCTGCCAGTGACCAGACTGTTCCCAAAGCTTGACGTTGTACATGTTGGGAGTCATGACTTCCTGGAAACCACGCTTCTGGTACTCAACCTTCATGAGGTTTTGGAGAGTGTTGTAGATGCGGGCACCGTGAGGAAGGAAGAAGCATGATCCTGGTGACAGCTCGTGGAAGAAGAAGAGCTCCTGTTCCTTACCGATCTTACGGTGATCACGCTTAGCGGCCTCAGCGAGGAAAACCTTGTACTCCTTCATGGCCTTGTTGTCGGGGAAAGAGATACCGTAGATACGCTGAAGGGAGTCGTTCTCGGCATTGCCCAAGAAGTAGGAAGAAGAGTTCTTCATGACGGCGAAGGACTTTATACGGCCGGTGTGGGGAACGTGGGGACCAACACACAAATCGATCAGAGGACCGCAGCGGTAGACAGTCGTAGAGGTACCGTCAGGAATCTTGTCCTTGATGATGTGCTGCTTGTACTTGTTGTGAGAGAACATCTTCAACAAGTTCTCCTTGGAGACAATAAGACGCTCGAAGGGCTGCTTCTCCTTGATGGCGGATTGAGCGATGGACTCGAGAGCGGGGTAGTCACCCTGAGCAACGGCACGGTCCTCAATGGCCATTTCGTAGAAGAAACCCTCGTCGGTCGGGGGACCAATGCAGAGGTGGCATCCGTAGTGACGCTCAGCAGCCTCACCGAGAACGTGTGCGGAGGAGTGCCAGAAGACGCGCTTACCCTTTGGTGAATCAAAGTCGTGCAAGACCAAGTTGCAAGACTTCTCGAGCGGCCTCTCCAAGTCCCACATGACCTCATCAACCTCGGCAATGACAACCTTCTCAGCCAAACCCTTGGAGATCTCCTTGGCGATGTCCATGGGGGAGGTCTCCCAGGAAGTACCGACCTTGGTAGAGCCGTCGGGGAGGGTGATAAGGATGGGCTCACGGGGCTGGTGCTTGCATTCCTCGTCGTACTTGGCCTTGAGCTCCTCGAACATCTGGATACGATGGGGAATGTACTCCGGAGGAGGGTTCATCTGCACGACAGGATCAGTCAATTGCGTGCGCAATGTCGAATCAGTCCGATCATACCTCGAGAGGGTACTTGGGAGCCTCGCCCTCCTTGACCTTCTTCTCCTTCGGAGCCTTCACTTTCTTTTCCTTCTTCTCGGCAGGAGCACCGTTGGCAGCAGGAGCCGCGGGAGCAGGGGCGGCGTCCTCCTTCTTCTCATCCCTGCCAATGGCAATCTCCTTGACCTTGTCGATGACGGCGTCCATTGCTTGGCCTTGTCCTTGTCCGGTTGAATGCCAGGTGTTCTGAACTCTCGTCTGTCCAAACCTCGCAGCGGTTCGATTCCGGCGGGCGCAGTCGTGGCTGGAGCGCAGCAACTCCCCTGGCGCCCGCCGTTGCAACAATTTTTGGTGCTGCGCGAGGATACCGACGTACAGCCGTACAGACGAGTTTATCGCTGACTGTATCGACCTTCCTGATCTCGGGATCTTTTTCGTCTTTTCGCCTTCCTACATATATCGACAATGAGCAGTCGCGGCGGTTTCCGTGGTGGGTCTAGGGGCGGTTTCGGTGGAGGTTTCGGTGGAGGACGTGGTACGAATTGCTCCGCTTGACATTGATCTGTGGGACGTGAAGCTAATTGAGTTTTGTTTGAACAGGTGGAGGTCGCGGTGGATTCAACAGCTCTTCTATGGGTCCTCCGGATGAGGTTCAGCGTACGTGATCCCCTGCTCGCACGGTTATCCGCATCGCTGACATGACATCTTTACACAGCGTTGGGTGAGTTCATGCACGCCTGCGAGGGCGAGATGATCTGCGAGTCAACCAACACCAAGATCCCCTACTTCAACGCCCCCATCTACACCGAATCCAAGTCTCTCCTCGGCAAGGTCGACGAGATCCTCGGTCCCATGAACCAGGTCTACTTCACCGTCAAGCCCACGGATGGTATCGTCGCAACGAGTTTCAAGGCCGGTGACAAGGTTTATATCGGTTCCGACAAGTTGTTGCCTCTGTCAAGATTCTTGCCTCAGCCTAAGCCTACGGGTGGTGTGAAGAAGTCTGGCGGTCGTGGTACGTTCATCGTCCGGAAACGTGCGAGGAATCGAATGCTAACGGTGTCGTACAGGTGGTGCACGAGGTGGACGTGGTGGTGCCCGTGGAGGAGCTCGCGGTGGATTCGGCGGTGGCCGTGGTGGAGGATCCCGTGGCGGATTCGGTGGCTCCTCCCGCGGTGGAGGTTTCTCTGGAGGTCGCGGAGGATCTCGTGGTGGATTCGGTGGCTCCTCCCGCGGTGGAGGTGGAGGCTTCGGTGGAGGTTCCCGTGGCGGTTTCGGTGGAGGTCGCGGTGGAGGTCGTGGACGTTTCTAAGCGGTGGATGGAATGGAATAGATACGGAGAGGCGCTGGGATTGACTTGCTGGCCGCAGCAACCAGGCAGTTACGGGATCTACGACGATGGCACATGAGGAACAAGGCCGCTTGTGATGTACAGCTGCTGCACTATATCTGGGTTTATTCGCTTTCTTGCATATGTTTTTTTGGGGGTTCTACACATGGTTAAACGGTTCACATAACGCACAAATTGGAACAAAAAAATGCACAAATCGGCCGTTGATCTTCTGCTGGAGTAATTGCGATAGACTTGAGCTGCACGGATGCTGTCATAACTTGAGCCTCAATACCAGCTGTGATGTCAATTCCTTCTTGCCAGCTGTGATGTCAACCCCCCCCGCGGCTGTGGCTTTGATCCCTGCGCCTGCGCCTGCGTTCGCGACAAAACTCTACCGGTGCGCACAAAAGTAAAGAGTAAAGATCCCCTACAAACAAGCACAAGGACAATGGCACCCAAGAATGGACAGGCAGCCGCTGCCGCAGCAAAGAAGGAGGAGGAAGTCGAAGCGAAGATGTTGGCGTATGCATTGGACGATCGTCACTTCTCCCTTGTCCGGAATCTCCACCTCGCCGATTTGATCACCGAGTTGAACGGTACGCTCCATTGCTCACCTCCCTTCCGTTCTGCAGATCAATGCTAACATAAACTCATTCAAGGCTTCTGCGGTATCTTCTCCGTCTTCCAATCGCTCCGGTATTGTCTCGGTTCCCCGTCCGACTTCTCCCCTCTCTGGGTCTCTATGATCCTCATGCCCCTCGGCCTCTTCTTTGACTTCATGGACGGCAAAGTTGCCCGCTGGCGCCGTAAATCCTCCCTCCTCGGCCAAGAACTCGACTCCCTCGCCGACCTCATCTCCTTCGGCGTCGCACCCGCCGTATGCGCCTTCTCGATCGGTATGAGGAGTTTCTTGGATACGATCGTGTTGAGTTTATTCGTGTTGTGTGGCTTGACGCGGTTGGCGAGGTTCAACGTTACGGTCTCGAACTTGCCAAAGGACAAGAAGACTGGGAAGAGCAAGTATTTTGAGGGTACACCTATTCCGACGACGTTGGCTTTGGTTGGTGTGATGGCATGGTGGGTGCATAAGGGATTGGTGTTGGAGGAGTTGCCGTATGGAGCATATGCGGAGGGAACGTTGCTTGAGCTGCATCCGGTCGTTTTGGTGTTTGGCTTGTGGGGAACCATGATGGTTAGCAAGTCTTTGAAGATTCCCAAGCTTTGAGGTCGCTTGGACGGTATGGCTTTGTATGATAGGGAAGCGAAATAATAATACGGAGGGAAGGGACCTGACAATTGTCTTCAACATCGCTCGCAATAATGGATATAATGAATGCATCCCACTCCACATCTCCTTATGCATTCGCTGCAACAACGTTGACACCCACCCTCCCCTCAACCTCCTTCTGCTCCCTCCTCTTGGGCCTAACCCCTCTCCCATGATTCGGCGTCCACCCACCCAAACTCTCCCCCGCATAAAAATCCATCGGATAAACCTCCTGCCACCCCACCCCGCCCAACGCAACCGCAGCCTCATACGGACTCAACAACGGCGCCTCAAACGCATATCCCCAATCAATCGAGAGACGTGGACAAGCAATTTGTACCCATGCCTCAATATCAGTGAATTGTGCGAGTTTCTGGGGGAAGATTTCGGACAGGAGGATTATTGCGTATGGCATCCCCGCTTTCTGGAGTTGTGATTCGAGGTTTTCGAGGACTTTTGGCGAGCCTTGGCGGCCGAGGGTACCGAGGATGAGTCCGTACTTCTTTGCACGACGGGCTTTGGAGATGGCTGTTTGTCGTAATTCGTACATCTCCTCGTGTCCATACTTCTCGCGCGTGAACACCTTTGAGTATGGATCGTAGCGGAATGCCGGGACGGTGGGGTTGGCAATCATGATTGATTCCAAATGGAAACGGCCGTCGCCGACGTAGACGATTGCGTCTGTGCCCTCGACGAGGCGTGGGGCTGTACATCCCAGAATCTCACCCGGTGACAGGGGTTTTGCTTGTGGCACCGTAATCCTGAACCCGCTTGCTTCGAGTTCGGGTTTGACCGTACCGATCGTCGCCACGAATTGGATAGTACCGACCATAGCCAAATGGGTCCCCTGCTCTGGGAAATTCCGCTGCAGCGTCTTCGTCAAATGCGTCCCGTCAATCCCAATATCCACAAAGACATATAACGTCTTTATGGGTGTCACATCCACCGGAACCAAACACGAATGCCCATAATGCACCAAGAAATCACATCCCAAAGCCCGTGCGGTGAAATCATCGACACAGCAAGCACCGTACGTAACGTCCCCCATCACTAACGTCGTAACTCCACAAAACGTCTCCAAAATGTCCGAGATGGTACAAGCAAACATCAACAACCCCTCCGGCATTTGTAGCGCGACCTGGGTTGCGTTGTTCTTCCGGACGTGCCATACGGTCTTGTGGATCTCGAAGTTATAGTTCTTGGGGAGGAGGGCGATTGCTGCATTGAGGGGTTCGTCATTTAGGATGTCTTCGGGGATTTGGTTGACGGCTCGTCCGGGTCGTCGGGTTAGGTCTCGTACGGCGATTACACCGTCTTCGATGTTTGATCCTTGTGTCGCCTCGCGCTCCTTCTGTGCTCGTGCACGGCCGATGAACCTCTTCTTTGCCTTGATGGGGGGAGCGGTGTCTGGCTGTTGTACTTCCGGTGTCATGATGGAGGGCATAGATGGTATATGATTTATTTTGGTGGTTGTTCTATACTTAGAAGCGGCGATACAAATCTTTGGGCCGATACTGCAGTTCCCATCATGCACGTGACGATAACGATGCCCCCCCCCCCCCTCCAATGGTAATTGCAATGCAAATGTGCCCTTGCCCAAGTTGCTCTCTGCTTCCCACAGGCCGAAGTTGCTCGAGCTTCAGCGTGGGGCTTGAAGTGTGAGTGGTGGACGTCGCTACTCGGTGTTCCGACTCCGGAAACGTGCTCGAGTGTATATCAGACAAGGAAAAAGGGAACATTGAGACTGTGTGACAATGCAACTCCACAAGAGGTATCAGCTATAGAATGACCTGACTTGAAGCCCCTCTCGGTTTCTTTCGGCTCATTTCTCCCAAGCAACCGGTTCAAATACCATTCACTCACGAAAAACAGGAAGAGAGATGGAACATCCCTCCAACAGACCATGAGGCAACTTCCAAACTCCTAATGTTTCCATATCATCAGAGTTTAGAGCGGCAAGTACCGCAGCCCATACAGTCATATCGAGGAAGACACACAAACACAACACTTGGTCCAGTTCCAGGCCTTCAAAAGGGAACGATGTCCACCGCTAGCAGCTACTAAGCTACATGATTCTCAACATGCCCATATAGACACCACCGTATGCGTCTTGGACATGCCTACAATCATCGGCTGATCTCCACGGCTTTGCGTAAAGTGCCCCCATTTGTGTCGGGGGAGAAGTTTTGAAGCGAGGTGCGCAGGATGAACAAAAAACTGAATCTGCAACACATGCATCTCCCTGAAACACCAAGTACAACGATACAAAGACCGTCACATCCAAGTAACCGTATGACCAAACGTTCACACTCTCCACCACCAATGCTCAGAGCCACCTACACCGCACCAACCATCCCCTCCCCCATTGCCTTCGAAAACGACGCTTCCGTCCCAAAAGCCGATGACCATGTCGATACTCCCGACATCGAAGCACAAAAGGCGTCGTTGAAGAGGCTTTTTGAGGCGATTCCGAAGATGCAGGATCGGTTGAATGAGTATTTGACGGAGCGGATGAGGATCGATAAGGGAGAGACGAATGGGGGTGCTGTGGAGGACGAGGAGGAGGAGGAGGATGATGAGGAGGAGGTCGTGATGTTGTGAGGGATGCAGAGTTACCAGTGAGAGAAAGAAATACTCGGAAGGCCGGTGCCGGAGAATGAATGAGCATGAAGGACCGGCATTATCGCAATCTGCATGACGACGTCGTCCACGCGTCAGGCTGAACCGTCGGAGTGTAGACAACGCATGAAACGACATTGCGGAGGGTGTGGACTTCGACAAGACGGCGCGCATACATGCCCGAAGATACTTTGGACTTTAGGATAAAGATACGAAAGACACATCTCTGGGACAGACCTTCTTCCAGAGACTGGTATGAGGGAATAAATCTACCAAAAAACGCCATTTCAACCATATGCATGCCAATATCTTCCCTTTTCTTTCCCATGCCCTCCCCGTCTCCACTGAATTCACCTTATCCAGAACTGTATACCCCCTCCAACCCCCTCTCCCTCAACCACGCTCCCTGACACCCATAATGCACAATACTCCCCTCCGGAAACACCGCAATAACACTCATCCCCAACCTCTTATGACAACTCGGACACATCCTCTCCTCATCCACCACAGCCTTCACATTCCTCGTCTCAATCAGCGCTTCATGTGTTTTTAGGAGCGACGATTTCCGGAGAGCGGCGATGATTCGGACAGAGTTTAGGGCGGAGTTTTCGGATCGAATGCGGGTGCGGAAGAAGGTGTGGAGGTCGGCGACGGGGAGGGTGGGGGGCAGGAGGGAGATTGCGGTTGCGGAGTCGAGGTGGCGACCTTGGCGAGTGAGGAGGGTTAAGGCTGGGTTGAGTTGGAATGATTCTCCTGCTGGTGGTTGGAGATATAAGGTCAGGAGCGTTAGGAATAAGGAGGGTGTCTTTGCGTCGGTGGCTTGGATGTCGATGCAGTACTGTTCAGCCTTTTCGTAGTCTTTCATCTTGAAGACGTAGATCTCCAAGGCCTTTTGGTATTGTCCTAGCTTGCTCAGGACGATCGCTCTAGCCTCGTAGAACTCTGGATCGTCCCGAGGAAGAGCGCTCAATACTCGCTCTGGTCGATACTGTTGACTCCACCGTAGGAATTCCAGGAATTTGGTCTGCAGCCCAGCTTTATCCTCCTCGGAAACCCCGTCTTCCTTGGTCATACGCTCGAAGTAGAGACTAGCGAGCGTGTTATGAAACTCCGGCGTGCCGTCGCTCAGCCCGTGAATGAGATGCTCCAAATACTGAATCGCCAATACCCGGCTCTGGGTAAGCAAGAAGTCCACCACCTTGTCCCTCGGCAAACTTTCCGCCTCTTTCGTATCTTCAGTAAAGATCTCCATGGATTGTTTTGAATCGACTTCAAGAGGCCACTTCACGAACTCAAAGATCAACTGCAAACACTCCTTATCCAAGCGCTGCAGATATCGAATCGTGGACTCCGGACCCGCTAAAAGCTCATCCTCGCCCTTCTTCCCGATACCCTGCAACAACGTCAATGCCTCCCGATGAAGTTTCTTCGCAAAGAGGAAGTCGACTAGCTCTCGGACTTTGCCGCATTCTTCCAGCATAGACCTAACGACATTCGGATCGCATCGATTTGGTAATCGTACGAGGGATCCAACAAGGGACGGCGACGTAAGCATGTATGCTCGGAAAAGAGCGGTATCGACCAAACAAGCATCACGTTCAAGATCCTCAAGACTCGCTGGCTCACCGGTCGGGGAGGCGAAGTGCACCTCGGGCACCCTCGAGCCAACTGTCAAGATCGACGCCGTCTCGGCACCAGTGGATGAGGAGAGTAGATTTGAGGCGTCTTCGTCTGAGGCCGTGGCTTCTTGAATGAATCGATTCAGTTTCCGTCTCGAGTCTGCGAGGTAGTGCAATAAAGCCCTTGTAGCCTTCTTCAGCTCCACCTCACTAAGCTTATGTGGTCGCGATACCGTCTCTGTATGTTTTGTAAGCATCGACCCAGCGTCAGATGCGGGACCATCCTTGTTGCTGGGTGCTCGTGAATGTCCTGCTCTGCTCGACCGCACGCTCAAGGTATCCGCCATGGCTTTCTCCATCTCAGTCATCTCTCCGTTGCCATTAACGGAACCATCTCCCTCGTCGTCACTTTCCTCGATACCAAGATCACCTGCGACAGACTGTGGAAACAGTTTCAGGACCATCTCGGGTGGAGCGGATTGGTCTGAGAAAATGCCCATACTTTCGTCATATCTTCGCTTTTCGAAAAGGGCGTCCGCCTTTAGTAACCGCACAGCGCGAAGCTTGGAGTCTTTGTCCTCGAGCTGAGAAACGTCTAGTTGCTTGACCAAACTGATCGCTTCATCGAACATCCCCATCCCAACCAGCTCACCCACCTGCTGATCAAAGTTCCTCGGGCAGATCCTCCAGACTTGAGTAGATGAAGCCACATAACACATTTCCCCCGTAGTCATCGTTGTCGCTCCAGAAATCTCAATTGTCTGCAACAATGTCTGTGTCTGCACGTTCCGAACCTGGACATACTTCGAGAACAGTGCAACCAGGTATGGATGTACGAATCCAATCTCTTCCGGTGCACCATTCCACGGTACCTGCTTGCGTCTCGACAACCTTCCGCTGTTGTCCAGCCATCCACTGATAGTATCCCTCGCCAGCAGCACTTCATCACCTGGCAGTCGCACAGACATTGGTCGTGGCGTCCTTCCGCCCATGAGTCCAATACCAGCGGATATAGCCCCCATGCCTGGTGCCGCTGCCCCAGGGGAAAAGATGGCGGAAATTTCATTGGTGGTGATGTCAGCCAGGCAGTAATCCGAGGAAAGTCCCAGGCAGATCTTGGTAGGTGAAATCCATGTCAGAGTACGTGCACTTTCGGGCAATGTCAACTCTGATGTTTCTCTGAACTCTGATTCATCCCACACGTAGAGAATCAACTTGCGCTTAACTACCACTGCTATGCGGGTAACTAGAGACGGTATGTCGTCTTCGTTATGCTCGATGTTGGATGTTGCCGCGAATGTTGTGGCATTCTTGGTCTTCGTGAGCTGTGATGTCCGGGATAATGAATCGGCGTCATACACAGATACACAGTAATCTGCGAGCGCAAGCAGGATTCTGGGCCCACTGCAGTAGGCAAGCTGAGTAATTGTCTTCTTTGCAAACTTGTCGATGGTTTGCGAAAGGTTCACGGTGACTTGGTCTCGTTCTAATTCGTGTGAGCATGCGTCGTGTTGGGCTGGCATTGTGCACCTACCATCCGGCTCTGACACGTCGTAGACCCGCAGCACGCATCTAGTAGTCGCCAAGAGAAGTTTTTCGTCTATGTATGCTATTAGAAAGGCTAATTGAAACCTCACTGCACTGCAATGGCTCACCGTATGCCACAACAGCCGCAATCTTGTCCTTCCCGGACTCTGTAACAACGGCGCATGGCTCAAACGCCCTGAGCTGCGGTAGCATGATGGACCAGCCGTAAATGCACCTGGATCAATGCTCAAACGACCTCCTTTCTTCCAAATATTCCGGTGACCTCGTATACCCAATAAGCTGCGTACGAGCGTAATGTACTGCATTCGCCCTGGCTACAGCACGGTTGACGTGAGCTACGAGGGTTTGAGCGTAACGCGCACGACAGCCCTCAGGCCTCCTCCTCGATACCCAACACACAAATCTCCACTCAATTCTTACGGCTCAATCGCCAGAAACTTTTTATCAGCGCATGTCCAGTCAGCCAAAGGTCAGTCAGCTTTCTTCCCGTTCAATTCTGTCGTGTCGTGACGGACGTCGTGGTGAACTGTATGCTGATGAGCGATAACAGCCCCTCCTCAACGGTGCAAAGATCAAGCAAAGGAAAAGAGCTCAAGCAGCTTCCGCAAAGTTTGAGCCGAGCGTTTTTCGTGATCAGATTTTCAAGGATCTCGCAACTGTAAGCGAGGGTGATTATGATTCTGTCTACCAGAAATTAGACAAGGCCGGAAACGTTCTTGACTACCACAAGGTACATGCCCTCCAGCGGCGATTGCATTACGACTTTTGCTAATAACATATATACAGTATGGTGAGACTCTCTGGGAACTCCTTCTCACTGGATCCCTCCTCCAGCCCGGAGGTGTCCTCGACACTTCTGAGCGCCTTCCTTTCAACATCTTCGACTCCGCCAGCAACGAAGACGTGATTAAGCGTGTCGATGTTTTCAACCGCCTTATCCGTCGTTACAAGTACCTCCAGCGTGTCATGGAGGAGACTCTGAGGAACATCCTTCAGTTCGTGAACAAATGGTCCACGACCCAGGAGGCTCAGGTTGAGCGCCTCGCCGTCGCTGTCGGAAATGCCTGTGCTCTTCAGCTCTTGCCTTTGGGAGTTTTGAACGTCCTTGCAAAGGAGCACCTGGTAAAGGATGGTCTTTCTCTTACCTTCGTTACCATCGTGTTGCAGAGCTTGTTGAAGGCTCAGTCTGCCGATGCTTTTACCGTGCAGCTCAAGAAGTCCGATATCACCGACATCTTGAACTTTTTCCCTCCTGGCCAGCGCAGCAACGCTAATGTTGCTGAGCACTTTGACGCCAAGGGCTTGAATGCTGTCACCCAGTACCACAACCTTAAGTCTACCAACTTCTTCAAGGAGGAATTCACCGCTCATGTTAGGGAGCTTATTGATGAAGAGAAGACCCCTGATGAGGTTATTGAATACCTCGGTGAGCAGAAGAAGAAGTTTACCATGGCCAACGATGCCTTCGTTGCTTTGGTCTGGAACGCCCTCATCGCCACTATTGACATGTCCGCCAAGTCCGACACCTTGGAGGCCACCACTTTGAAGTTCATCAACAAGTTTTCGCCCACCTTCGCCGCTTTCGCGACGACCCCCCAGACCGAGCTCGCCCTTGTCCAGACGGCCCAGCTCACCTGCTACGAAATCGCTGCTTTGCAGAAGTCTTTCGTGAAGATTGTACAGTTGCTCTACAAGAACGACGTTGTCTCTGACTCCGCCATCATGTACTGGTACGAGAAGGGAGCGAAGCCTCAAGGAAAGAGCTCGTTCTTGAACAGCATGCAGAAGTTTGTTGAATGGTTGCAGGAGGATGAGGAGAGCGACGAGGAGTAAGTCCATGCAGGAGGAGGAAAGATTCGGTCTGTGAGGTGGTTGTTGCATCTTTGCATTCGTTTGGGGAGAGGACCATTGGGCCATTTGGGCTTTGTTTTCTGTTTTTAGTCGTCTTGTTTTCCTCTTGTTGCCAGTGTGTTAGTTTATACCCAGGAATCCTGATTCTTGCATTATCGATATACGGGTCCACCTACGATATCACGTTCCTGTACCCCACTCAAGAAGTACTGAGGACCGACTGTTACCCAACCAGACTCCCAGCCGCAGAGGCGGCGATTGGTAAACAGAGTGGAACCATGGATGACTTGATCAAGAGACATAACGCAGCTGAAAGAGATCGTCAGGAAAGGGCCCACGCTGCCAGGAAGCAAGTCGTCAAGGACATTGACACAGCCAGCAACGCAATCGACAACGGCGTTCGATATAGGTAAATATTCCCATCGGCGTTTAGTAAAACAACGGCTTAATATTTACAGAATATCCACAATTCACACGAACTCCACCAACATCGCTTCGCAAACCCGGAGCCTCTCCACCCATTCTGCTCGTCTCACGAAGAGTGTGAAGCAGTGGCAGGACATGGCGGGTGGGGCGAGGGGACAGTTGAAGCAGGTTGGTGATTTGGAGAATTGGGCGGAGGTTTTGGAGAGGGAGGTTAGGGTTTTGGAGGAGGCTGTGGGGATGGCGAGGGGTAGTCGGGGATGAAGAGTGGTACTCCGTCAACCGCACACTGGGCGCCGCATATACAGCCCGACAAACTTAAGATCGCATAGCTTACAGAGGCAGGTCTCTACACGACGACTGAATGCATGCATTCAGGTTACTGGTGTATGCTGGCAGCGACATGAATGCATCCATTCGGATAGAACATGCCCACAGAATCTCTGTTTATCCCACATGGACCATTGCTTCAGCAGGCACTTTGCGCTGGGTCGCAGTGGGAGGCAGTGCTCACACAAAATGACGTCCACGGAATGCGCGCGCCCGATCCGGTGGTAACAACGGCAGACGAGCGAGCGTCTTGACTGTCCATGACCAGCAACCATAAAGTCCGTCCGAAGCCTTTTGTGCGATCCTGAACCATGGCAACGGCTGCAGAATTGCCAGAAGTGATCGCGAGTCCCCTTATACAGCAACAGCAGCAGCAGGGAATGATCATGCCCAACAGCCCGCCGACGGGACGCATCGGCATGCACACGAGTAGACCTGAACGTTCGGCGCTGTATTGTCCCGTACCGACAAAGATTGATCCCACAGAAGTTCTCGTACGGAGATTCACAGGTTCGCGCTCCCTTTCAGTGCGTTGTGTTGCGTTGTGTTGCGTTGTGTTCTGATTGTCTTGGCATCTCTAGCATGGCGGAACATCCTCAAGGACTTCATCGTGTACTTCAAGACGACAGCTGCGATTGAGGAGAACCGAGCGAAGGATCTAACACGGCTCTCTAACTCGCTTGTGTTACCCCTTAAAGATGATGGGATGTTACTGCCGAAACAGCGAGGGGGTATTCAGGACCTTGGGGCTGCGCTGCATACACACAACAAGCAACATTCACTCGCGAAGATGGAACTCGTACGAGCTCTCGAAAATAACATAGTATCCAGTCTAGAGACGCTGAGGAATGATCTCAAGGGAAAGATGAACGAAATCAAGGCCCTGTCGGACGACTTCAGAAATGACGTCGACAAGGAGCGGGAAGCTAGTCGAAAGCATATAGCACAGCTGAGTGAGGCGATCGAGCAACTACAACGAAATCCGAAGGCGCCGGATGGGAAGAAGGATCCATATCTTCTACGAATACAACTGGAGCGGCAGTTGAGAAAGCATATTGCCGAGGAGAACTATCTCCACCAGGCTTTTCTCAATATTGAGAAGAGTGGGAGGTCTTTGGAGGAGGTTATCATCCGGACGATCAACACCTCTTTCCGAACGTATCAAACATTACTACGACAAGATGCTGATACAGTGAACCATTTCGCTTCCCTCATGGGTCCCCTCGGAGCGGAGCTGCCCTTAGACAAGGAATGGAACGCCTTTATGAAGGCGGAAGACGCCATCATCGAACCCACCGTTCCACTGCGGCGAGCAAGTGAAATCAGCTTCTACGGCCACAACCATCCAACAGCACAGCCCATCTGTTCCGGAATCCTTGAACGAAAATCAAAGTACCTCCGCTCCTACACAATCGCCTACTACGTCTTAACACGCGCTGGTTTCCTCCACGAACTTCACGAAAAACACCACCACTCAAAATCCCACTCGACATCCTCCCCATCCCGCGGCCTCGCCGCCGAGAAGGTTTACGACGCGACACCCGTGATGTCGCTCTTCATCCCAGACTGCACACTCGGCGAGAAAAGTGCACCCAATTCAGGGAAATTTACGTTTGTTTTGAGGGGAAAGGAGTCGAGGGGGTTGCATCGGGGGCACTCGTGGGTGTTCAAGGCAGGGACGTGGGAGGGGATGATGCAGTGGTATGGGGCGATTTTGAGTTTGACACAAGTTGAGGATGAGAAGAAGGGCGGTACGCCGTCATCTGGACAGTCAGCACAGGTTCAGGGGCAGCAGCAGCGAATGGTGGATGCGGAAGAGGCGAAGGATGTCGTGCCGACTAGTTTGGCGCCGTCGACGACGCAGCCGCGGAGAAGCGGAAGTTTGCGAGCGAGGGTCTCTGCATCGATATCAAAGCGGTCACTACGACAAAGCGGATCCGAATCCCAATTACGACCCGCTAGTTCGGGAGCTGGTGGCACAGGACAACACAGCCAGAAAGCTAACCTGAGTTATTTGGGGACGGGAACGCTGAGAGCACAGGCGGAGGAGCGGGAAGCGAACCACAATAATCCGTTAAGAAACAAGATGAGTTCAACGTCGTTGACGTCTGATGGGGCAGGTTCGACACTACCACAAACAATAGCTGCCGGGCGGACATCGATGGACGCATATACCGGCTCTCGGTATGGACGAGAAAGATCAGGAACTGGAGCAACAGATATGACCTCTGGCTCGGATACCTCAAAACCGCGTGTGAGCCCGAAAGTAGTTATCGGTTTCGACGCACCCGAAAGTCCTGGGATCACGACCCAGAAGGAAACGCAGATGGTTGATGATCGTAGGAGTGTTAGGGCGAGTTTGGATTCAGTGAGGAGTCCGGTAGGGAGGGTGGAGAGGCCGGAGTGGAGTGGGAGTCATGGGCCCGGGACGGGGACTGGAACAGGGGAAGGGGCGGAGGGTTATGAGAGAGGTAGGGGAAGTATGGATTTTAGGAGGGGTGGGAGTATAGATGAGGGGGAGGAGCGGGGTGAAAAAGGGCAGGCGAACTTGGTGTATGTGCCGCCGATACAGGAGAGCCACAGATATTGATCTGAGGCGTACGCGTCACGATCAAAATCTGGTGGTGGAGCGATGGTCCTTTGAGGAAGTTGAGGGCGCAGTGATGATACTTGGATGATGTCTTCGGTATGGAGTTAGGTCTGTTTTTGGTTCAGGGGAAAGTTCCCGTAAGGTTTTGGAGCTTGAAGGTTTCATACATATCTGCTGATGGTAGTCCGCCAATGTTCATCAATACGATATTGATACAATGACTCTCGGTTGGTTGCGACATGGGGTACCGCTAGCACGCGTGTCGATCTGATGAGATCTTTTTGAGAATGCCTTTGCAGACGAACATGAACGGTGGGAAGCGGGTGATGCCACTTCCCACGGACGTTGATGCACATAGTCAGCAAGCAAGAGCAAGATAGAACATAGTCCGAGCAAAATATTATTAAGTAAATAAGCTGATGTTGTACGTCTTGCTTAGAAAATCCTGTAAAAGCCGGGGTATGGAATACAATGCGACACCGTCTACCTTTTTCATATCTTCACTTTTGATTTATCCAATAACGACACCCTTAACTTGCCTCTTCTTGTCAACATGGATATCCCTCCAGATGAAGATGGAAGCCCATGCAATAACGAGGACACAGGTAGCGGCGATACACATCCTCCTCTGAGCGACACCATAAGCATCGATGATGGCGGTACGCTCTGGGGTACCGAAGTCGTAGGACAACTGTGTGGTGGTGGAGAGATAGAGGGTGTTGGTCATATTCTTCAAATCGTCAGGAAGCGCAGCCTCGAGAGCCTTGGGGAGGGTGTTCGTCCAGATCGCACCAGCGATGGCATCACCAATAGCACCACCAACAGACGAAAAGAGACCAACAAAAGCGAGCATGACAGCAACATGCTGATGAGACGCCGCAGCCATAACAGCCATCTGCTCACAAATAACAAGCGTTCCACCGGCAAATGCAATGAAAATCTGACACATGACAACATATCCAATATTCACATCCGGCTGACGGAAATGAATCATGAGACCCGCACCGAGCATCATGAGCGGAGCCGCACACATCGCGAGCCACTTGAAACGATTAGTCCAGCGGACGAGGATACCGACGATGATGCTCCAGAAGCAGGAACCTATGTTGTAGGTGTTGGAGAGGTATCCAGCCTCCTTAACGGAGAGTCCGAACACGACCTGTAAGTAAGCGTAAAAGTAAAGATCCCAACAGTAAAACGAGACGTAGAGCGAAGCGGCGAGGATGCATGCTCCGAGGACGGTACGGTCGTTGAGAAGTTCCCAGGGAATGAAACACTTGGGCGCGAGGTATTTCTCGTAGAGTCCGAATGCGATGAGTGTGACAGCACCGACGATGATCATGACGATGATTTCTGCGGATTGCCAGGTGTTGAGGCCGTAGTTCGCGATGGAGAAGGGGAGGAGGAAGAGGACGAAGCCGGCGGAGATGAGGATGATGCCGATGACGTCCCACTCGATGAACCAGTACTTTGCGGCTTGGAGCCATGTCGTGCGGCCGGAGGTGTCACGCTTGTAGACACCGAGTTTTTCGGCTTTGCGTTGGTAGTAGATCATGATAACCGACAACGGTGTACAGATACCAGCGATGATGAAGGCGAAAGCACCGAAGGCCCATTCCCATCCGGGACCGGAGTTGGTCACGAGCGGGTTGTAGAAAGCCTGAGCCAATGCTGGTCCGGCGAAGGTGTTGCAGATGTAAGGGGAGGTGGAGAACGCGAACATGAGGGCTCGGTTACGGAGGGATGAGGTATCCGCGATGAAGACGTCCAAGATATAGGAGATACCATCGTATCCAACCCAGTACAAGACCTGAGCAGCGGCATACTGCTCCGGACTCTTACATGTCGCCATGAGGATGAGTCCGATGACTGTGAGGCCGACCATGACGAGGTACCCTTCCGCACGACCCCATACATCGATCATCTTTGCGATTGGGAGTTTGAGGACACCACCGATGATGGAGGACATGATTGAGGCGGTGGTGACGAGGGGAGCGGAGTAGAAGGAGGAGTAGACGTAGGTTGTCAGGTTGTTTGTGGTTTGAGATTGGAGGGAGGTGAAGAAGAAGACGAGGTAGATACTGATTGTGATCGATTAGAACGAAGTGAATTGAGCAGGACGAGAGGAACATACCCAACGTAAGCACCGATGAGGGAACCACGGGTCCAGACGAGTGCCATACCCTCCGTCTTCTTCACACCAGGTTGGTACTCATCGGTGACCTTGCCGTCATCCTGCTCCACCGAGGAACTGTCCTTTGCCTCAACGGAGACACTTGCCTGATCAGCCTTCCCATTCACTAGATCGGTAGAATCCTGAGCATTTTTTGGCAGGAAATCTCTGAATCCCATGTTGCAATTGCAATTGTCTACAGAGATCAATCGTAGGACTCGTCGGGACTTATGTACATTTTTTTCTCGAGTCCGCGGCGGCCTTACACACGTTTCCGCTAGCGTCGTCCTTGGCGATAACTAAAGATCCATCTGATAATGCGTCTTAGTGCATCTGATAAAAAGCCGAGTGTGCCGGGTTGGTCAATTGGGTGGCAATAGGCGAGGAGAGGCACCTCAACTCGATGGCCAATTGAAGAGTTGTCTGATCTGGTCTAGACGGGGTATGAGCTCCATGCCTCCCCTCCGGTGGTCCGAGGCGTCACAAGTGCCTGTAAGAGGGGAAAATTCTGTGTAAGTCTTGGCACGGAGAATCGTCGTGGACATTACCGAGTACGAAGCTTTCTACGAGCTCGGGCACGCGAAAGGCTATGGATCGGGGACGGAAGCTTGAAGGTAACGACGTCAACAGCTATTCACGTCACTTCTTGAGTTCTTCTCCGTGGCCAAGATCGCCCTTGCAATTGAGGTTGTCGTCATGGCTGTGCTTGACGAGGTTTAAGAGTTCGAGACCCGAGTCAGCAGTAATCACGGATCAGTCGGATCAGATAGTAGGCGTTGCGTCAAGCTGCAGTTGCCGACCCCGAGACGCAACGCGCGCAGTTGAGCTGCAAAACACACACACCTTGGACGGGCACCGGTGGAAGTGTCAAAACGCTCCTCTTCGGCGTTTGGCTTGCTCTAAGGCTTGGCTCCTGGGAATTATAGCCCGCCCAGCTGAACGAAATAACCGGGTGAGCTTGACTAATGCTCGGTTCACGTCGTCGCACTCGGCCTTAATCGTGGTACCAAACGAAGACGAATTGGCTTGTTACATGAGAATCTGATAAAACGAATCATGGTTCGCGAACGTGGTCAACTTTGAAACCAGCTGGGTCTCAAATAGGGGGAGGTTTTCCGGGGCGTGGGAATCGACAAACACACACACAACATCCTTCGCTCCTTTCACCAACCGCTTGGCAAAACGTCTTATCTCTCTAGCAGCTGAAGTCTCGCCTATCATGGCGGAAAATACTTTACCTGGGGTATCTACTCGCTTCACCGGGCGGCCTGAACCCCAGGCACGGACGCTACGGACTGCTGCGCGGCCGTCGGTTTAAAGTGCGGGAACGGACCACTTGGCGGTTTCGAGTACACGTCAGCCTGAATTCACAATCCTTTCGGCCACTTATGGTCCGTGAATATAGACTCTGGCTGCTTGGAGACGCCTTGGCTGGTCGCCAATATATGCTGATATCTCCCAGCGTGGTTGCAACGCCTAAATCGGGCTTTACGTATAGGCTTGTAACAATTGTCGGGTAAGGACGAGAACGTATATATATTCAGGCTTGCCCTCTTTCCAGGATGTGCACGGCAAGTATTTTCGATCCCACCCAATCTCCACGGTTCGGCCGTGTTCCGTATTCGAATTTCAACGGCGCGGTCACTAACCGTACCGAACACGACTACATAAACGTCACTAGATGCTTCCTATCGAGAGTCCACAACCTCAATCGCTGCTGACGCGACTTCTTTCGTCTTCAGAGGAGTTAGACATGACGAACGTTGGGCTTCGTTCTAAGGAGGAGGAGGGGGATCGTGAGCACGTTGACTTCTTGTCGTATCTCCGGGAGTCACAAGAATCACTCATCCTCTCAACGTCACCATCCAGCCAGAGTTCATCGCCTGAACGATTGCAGAAATTACCCGGGCCCTCAGGAGTAGGGTCCTCGTTGAACCACAAGCCGAGTCTGTCCATCGATATCCGCGGCGTGAGAATTAATCCAGCACCAACGTCCTCGACGGAGAGCCCTCACAGGGAGCTCTTGACCTACCTTCGTGCTACGCCGCTTTCTCCAGTATCTGAAGAATCAATCATCGTCTCACCTCGCTCAATCCCTTCCAGCCCGGTCTCCTATACTGCACAAGCCATCATCCGCTCTCCTCTCATGAGTCCGGCAACCCGTTCCTTCGCATCACCCATCCAGTCAAGTCACGGGTCCCATGTCACTTCATGCGAAGCAAGTTCGGTGGACTTGCCGTCTAGTCCGGAGTCGGCATGGGGCCCGATTTACTCGCCGAGTTTGGAGAAGCGGAGTTTCAAGGATGGGTCGTTCTGTTTCCCGGATTGGCTGATGAAGGACGAGGATATGCAGAAGGAGCGACTGTACGGCGAGCTTGAAGGCTTAACATCGGGAGGCTTTGACTCGAATGGAAATCCATGAAAAACGTCAAGCGGTGTCGGAAGAAGTACTGTGTACGTATGCCTAGCTATCTATGGAGAGGATTTACGAGCTGGAGATCAACGTGGCAGTATGAAATGGAGCTTTCGCGTCAATACAAGGCATAATATTTTTCCGAGCAGTGTCTGGTCTTATACGCAAACCCCAGCTTCGTACATCGATATTGTAGAGATCCTCAGGATTCCAAGCTTAAGCCAGCTGCAGACGTCGAAGAGTCCCATTGGCACAACAGCTAATGCTGAATCGTGCCAGAGAAATATCCACATCTCTGGAATAATTGCACCTCATGGGACCCAAACTCGCATTGAAAGCCAGCCCTCGAGGCTGTGTTGCCGACGTCGGCCTGCGTCAGGGCCGGCTGTGCAGGTGCGACACGCTGCGACTCAGCATCATATACACCGCCAAAGTCAAAGTTGCGCCGACAAACGGCAGCACCACTGATTGATACCCTTTGCATTCCATTGTCTAGCTTTTGGCACTTGAGAAGCCTTTCATGAGCGATTTGGCCGAGCAATTGCCTGCGGAAGCGGCGTCGGCGGAGGATGTTACGCACGTTAACGGAAATAGCGATCCGGCACTGGAGCTGGAAGTGCAGGGGAATGTGAAAGCAGAAGCTTCAAATGGCGATGAAGAGATTACTGGGGATATCAGTACGGCAGCGGAGGAGGCTCCTCCGACAACAATTGGCCTTGGCATTGTAACGGAGAAGAGCGACGACGCTTCTGCGGATATGGCGGAGTTCGATGCACCTGCAACCATTGAAGCACAAGCAGAGGAGGACATGGGAGTCATGGAGGAGGTCAATCTCAATACTGATCCGATGACCTCGTCCTCAGTGGAGAAGGATGAACCGGAGACAGACGAGCAAACAGCATCACTGAACGCCGAATCACCGACTCCCGCTCCAGAAGAAACGCCAAGACCATCAAACATCGTTATTGAACCACCGACAGCAGGTGAAGTACTTTCGACTGGTGAGCCGCTTACACCATCGATTCCACCTGGGACACCACGAGCACCGGTGGCTGTGCCGCCCTCACCGTCACGGCAATCAACCCGGCCACACACTTCATCAGGACATTCGACGATGAGCGTAACGAATGGATCTTCGACGTCGTCTAGCATTCTATTCGTCGTACAAGCCTTGGAAAGCATTGCAGCCTCGAAGGAGGGTAAGAGGAAGGGGCTTTTGCGGGACGCGACGGTTAAGGCGCTTGACGCGATTAGGGATCACAAGCCATCTATGCCACCTATCGAGATTATGTTCGCGCCATTGGAGTATGCTGCAAGATCTGGGAGCGTGAACGTCCAGATCACTGCTCTGGACAGTATTGCTAAGCTGATCAGCTACTCGTACCTTCCGGCTACCATTCCGAGACCACCTCCTGCTGACCCTTCAAGTATCGTACCGGCACAGAGGGCCCAGGCACCGACGAAGCCTTTGCTAGAACGGGCTGTGGATGTCGTCTGTGCATGTTTCTCCGGTGAGGGCACCGATGAGCGAGTTTCGCTGCAGATTGTCAAGGCTTTGTCTGCTGCTGTGCTGAACTCTCCTGGCGGACCAGTGCTGCATCAGGCGTCTCTCCTGCAAGCCGTACGACAAGTGTACAACATCTTCCTTCTGAGCCGTGGACCTGCAAATCAAATGGTCGCACAGGGTACTCTTACTCAGATGGTCACCGCTGTCTTCAGTCGTGTACGAACTACCCCGGTGAATAAGTCAACGATCTCGGTACCTGCAACGGAGGAGGCCATTGAGGAGGGAGGTGAGTCGGCTGCTGCTACAGCTGATCAGAGTGAGCCTGTTACCCTCGCAAGTTTCGAGAACAGGAAGAGTTTCGATAAAGAGCGGCCTGCAGGACTGGATTTAGGCGAAGATGACGCTGATGATGATATGAACGAGGACGAGGCCTATGTTAAGGACGCTTTCTTAGTGTTCCGTGCAATGTGCAAGTTGGCCGTGAAGCCGGCAGGATCGGATGGGCATGACCTGCGATCACATCCTATGAGGTCAAAGTTGCTGGCCTTGCACATTATCCTGACTATCCTGAATGAGCATGTGGCGGTCTTCACTTCACCACACGTTGTCATCCGCTCGTCGTCTACAAACGAGGCTACTCACTTCGTCCATGCTGTCAAGCAGTATCTCTGTTTGTGTTTGTCTCGCAATGCCGCTTCTCCTGTTCCACAGGTCTTCGAGGTGTCGTGCGAGATTTTTTACCGTATGCTGAGGGACATGAGACAAGTGCTGAAGAAGGCTATCGAGCTCTTCCTGAACGAGATTTATCTGCCAATTTTGGAGATGAGGAACTCGAGTTTGGCGCAGAAACAATATCTGTTGGGTGTATTGGCAAGGGTATGCGAGGATCCACGAGCATTGGTGGAAGTATATCTCAACTACGATTGTGACCAAGAAGCTATCGACAACATGTATGAGCGGATCATGAATGTGTTATCTAAGATCACGACTACCCCGGTGCGGCTGACTCCGCAGCAACAACAGGCTCAGGCTCAGCAAGAAGCGGGTGCTGCCTCGGGATCGCTGACTCCATCACTGCAAAGTACGCCTTCCACGCCCCATCTGTCAACTGCATCCTTTTCGACTACGGCTACAACGGTAGATCCTGCGCTGCCCATTGAGTACCAGTTGAAGCGCCAGTCGCTGGAGTGTTTGGTGACTGTCCTCAGGTCATTAGTATCTTGGTCTCAGCAGGGTATTGCTGCCGCCCAGGCGACCCTAGAGGCGGCGGCGGAGGAAGCTGGCGAGGACGCTATGGGCGAAGCTGGTTTGGGAGAGGAAAGCAAATCAAGACCGTCGTTCCAGCACTCCATTTCTGGCGTGGGTACTCCCAACAGTGGTGGTGATGGGACTGGTTTCACCAGCCCCAGATTACAAGATGATCCGGATCAGTTCGAGACGTTGAAACAGCGGAAAACGTTGTTGTCTGAAGCTATCAGGAAGTTCAACTTTAAGCCCAAGCGTGGTGTTGCGGCACTGAAGGAGACTGGCTTCATCAGGTCTGATGAACCGGAGGAGATTGCTAGGTTCCTTCTCACTACGGAGGGTCTTAACAAAGCCATGGTCGGGGAATTCTTGGGTGAAGGCGAGCCTGAGAACATCGCTATTATGCATGCATTCGTCGATGCTATGGACTTTACTAAGACGAAGTTCGTCGATGCCCTGAGACGATTCTTGCAGAGCTTCAGATTGCCTGGTGAAGCCCAGAAGATTGATAGGTTCATGTTGAAGTTTGCGGAGCGATACATGCAGGGTAACCCAAACGCCTTCGCAAACGCTGATACTGCGTATGTTCTGGCTTACTCCGTCATCATGCTGAACACGGATGCACACAACCCTCAGATCAAAAACCGCATGACGAAGCAGGACTTCATCAAGAACAACCGCGGCATCAACGACAATGCGGACTTGCCACCGGAGTATCTCGGAGCTATCTATGACGAGATTCAGGTGAACGAGATCGTGATGAAGGACGAACAGGATGCCCAGTTAATGAACGCTGCGCCTCTGGTGCAGCCTGCTCAGGGCTTTGCCGCCAATATCAGCACTGCTTTGGCAACTGTTGGTCGTGACCTACAGAGAGAAGCTTATGTTCTTGCATCTGAGGAGATGGCCAACAAGACGGAAGCACTGTTCAAGAACCTCATTAGGGAGCAAAGACGAGGCAAGTCTCAGTCGCCGGCGACTTTCTACAGCGCTTCTCACTTCAAGCATGTCAGACCTATGTTCGAGGTTGCATGGATGCCCATGTTGGCTGCCTTGTCCTCTTGCATGCAGGAGAATGATTCTCTCGAAACTATCCAGGTCTGCATGGAGGGCTTCAAGCATGCCATCCGCATTGTTTGTCTTTTCGATCTTGAGCTTGCCCGCAATGCTTTCGTAACCACGTTGGCCAACTTCACCCACTTGAACAACCTCGGTGAGATGCGGTTCAAGAATGTGGAAGCTATGAAGGCATTGTTAGACATTGCTCTTACCGAGGGCAACAACCTCCGGGGATCATGGAAGGACGTCTTGTTCTGTGTGAGCCAGCTTGAGCGGTTCCAGTTGATTAGTTCTGGTGTTGACGCAGTTGCTATCCCCGAGGTGAGCCGAGCACGACCTCAACAGCGAACATCAGGTGATTCCGGTCGTCCACGAGCATCAATGCAATTGTCAAGAGCAGCGGTGACGCGACCACGATCCAACTCGACCTTGAGCTATGTAAGAGAAGTTGCTGAAGAGACCAGATCCATTGAGGTTACCATCGCCGTTGACAAGATCTTCACAAACAGTGCCCTCCTTACTGGTGAGGCGATCGTGGACTTCGTCAAGGCGTTGAGTGAAGTGTCCTGGGAGGAAATCCAGTCGTCGGGCCATACCGACAACCCTCGCATGTTCAGTTTGCAGAAGGTGGTCGAAATCTCTTACTACAACATGGGTCGTATCAGGATGCAATGGTCGAACATCTGGGCTGTCCTTGGTGAGCACTTCAACCAAGTCGGTTGCCATCGTAATACGAACGTGGCATTCTTTGCTCTTGACTCGCTGAGACAATTGTCGATGCGCTTCTTGGAGATTGAGGAGTTGCCTTTGTTCAAGTTCCAGAAGGATTTCTTGAAGCCATTTGAGTACGTTATGTCTCACACAGAGACTCTTGACGTGAAGGATATGATTCTCAGGTGTCTTCTCCAGATGGTGCAGGCACGGTCGGAGAACATTAAGTCTGGATGGAGAACCATGTTTGGCGTGCTCAGCTTCGCGGCGAAGGAGCAGCAGGAGTCGGTCACTACTTTCACCTTCGATATCGTCAAGCGTGTTTACCGAGAAAAGTTGGGTGTCATCATCGCCCAAGGCAGCTTCCAGGACTTGGTGGTATGTTTGAGCGAAGTGGCAAAGAACCAACGGTTCCAGAAGCTTAGCTTGCAAGCGCTTGAGGCTCTTAAGGCTACCATTCCGAACATGCTCGTTTCGCCCGAATGCCCCTTGAGCAAGGACTACAAACCGTCCAAGGAGGCAGAGAGAACCAACACGGAGGATCCCATGGTCAAGTTCTGGTACCCTATTCTGTTTGCCTTCCACGACATTCTCATGACTGGAGAGGACCTTGAAGTCCGTTCAAAAGCACTGAGGTACCTTTTCGATACCTTGACGCAGTACGGCGGTGATTTCACTCCCGAGTTCTGGGATACTGTCTGTCGTCAGCTTCTATTCCCTATCTTTATCGCACTCAAGTCAAAGTCGGAGATGGCCAAGTTTAACACTCAGGAGGACATGAGCGTCTGGTTATCTACTACGATGATCCAGGCTCTGAGAAACCTCGTGTCACTGTTTACGCACTACTTCGGCACCCTTGAGCACATGTTGGAAGGACTGTTGGAGTTGCTCGTATCCTGTATCTGCCAAGAGAACGATACGCTTGCTCGGATTGGGACGTCCTGTCTGCAGCAGTTGATCATCCAGAGTGTAAACAAGCTTCAGAAGGAGCACTGGGCTAAAATTGTGGGTACTTTCGTTTCGCTGTTCGATACGACTACTGCCTACCAGCTGTTCGCGCACGGAAAGGCTGCTGAGGAAGCCAATGCGATCGCGAACGAGAGCAACCCAGGTGATCTTCGTATCTCTGGTGTTGGGCAGGGTCAGGGTGAAGGCGAAGGTGATGGCGAAGTGAACCTGGGTATCAGCAAGGCTGACGAGAAGGACCTCGAGAACTTCTCTCGACCTGCGGATGCTTCACCTACTGTCAGCGCCAATCGCAAGAAGGAGTTCAAGCAGATCATCGTCAAATGTGTTCTACAGCTCCTCTTGATCGACACCGTCGCCGAGCTCCTCGAGAATGACGACGTTTACAGCATGATTCCGTCGTCGGAGTTGTTGAACCTGATGCAAGTTCTGAGAAAGAGCTTTCAATTCGCACGCAAATTCAACAATGATAAGGAGTTGCGGATGCATTTGTGGAAGATTGGTTTCATGAAGCAGTTACCGAACTTGTTGAAGCAGGAATCGAGTAGTGCTGCGACGTACATCGCGGTGTTGTTGAGGATGTACAACGACACCAACCCAGATCGTGTCGAGTCGAAGGATAACGTCGAGGAAGCACTTTTGCCGTTATCGATCGATATCGTGCAAGGGTACTCAGCATTGGACGAAGAGACTGAACAGAGACATATTGCGGCGTGGAGACCAGTTGTTGTCGAGATTCTCACGGGATACACACAGTTCTCGGATGAGGACTTCAAGCGACACCTTTCCACGTTGTACCCGCTCGGCGTGGCGTTGTTGAACAGGGAGTTAGGACTGGAGGTCAGGTTCGCGTTGCAAGGCATGTTGAAGAGAGCCGGAATGATGTTTTTGAAAGGAAAAGGAAAGGATGTAGCGTAAAGAAAGTCAACGTTCATGAGAAGCATTAGGTAGCTATGCAGTCAGGAGGGATAGTCAGGAGGGATATGGAATACCATGGTTAGCGTTTTGGTCATCAATTTCTTTATTACGTCAAAAATACGAAAACTGCTTTTAGTTAAGCCCAACCTTCTGTGTTTAATTCTCTTTTTTGATTTGTCAATGGTCTCCAGTTGTCTTCCGGCGGCCCACCGGGCGTGGGCCGGATAGGCGGAGGTTAGATCCGGGGCCCCACAAAATATAAAGGCTCGTGGGTTGGAGGTCACGATGCTCCATCAACAGTCGTTTCCATCGATCCAGTTGCCCCCTCACCAAGCTTACTGCTTACGTTACCAATCACAACTTTCACTACCTACACACACACGATGTTCGCCCGTTCCGCCATCCGCTCTATCCGCACCGCCACTCGTGGAATCTCCGGATCCACACAGGCTCAGCAGGCCACTGCCTCCGCGGCTCCCATGATGAACAACGCTTCTGCTTCGGCGTTCTTCCCGAGCTTGAAGGGTACGATTGAGGATAAGTCAACGTGAGTCGTCCCCGTCGGGAGGAGATGAGTTTGAGGATGGGGTGCTAATTGTGAGTGGCGCAGTTTGGAGAAGATTGTTGATATTATTCCGGAGAAGACTGAGTCTTCGGGTCAGAACAGGATGCAGTGATTGCCTGCCCGAGATTATGGGTTTGATTGCAGTTTGACGAGTGTACGATATTTCGATTTGATTTAAGGCTCTGGCAGCTGTAAGTTGGCATGGCAGGCGGCCGGAGATAGCGAGACGTGAAGGAGTTTTCTTTGGGTTATTGGCGTTTTTCATCCTTGCTTTTCCATATCAACATAACTTACACATTATTACTCCTCGTTGTCGTGCTTATCTCCAATCCCCCACGACCGGGTTCATGGCGGAGTGCATGTTCAATCTTACTAATGCGCTTCGATGTCAGCGGCCCCCCCTTCCGGAATCCCCATATGGAACGTCAATCTTAGATACCCGAGGATCATTTCCTTCTTTCTTGCCAACTGTTTCGTCTATATAACGAGCATCCCCCCTCCGCCGTCCTGACTTGTCTCCATCCGCTTGACTCTAAGTTCTCACGATAACGATGCTCCGTTCCGCTGTTCAATCAACCGCCAAGTACGCACCCCGCGCCTTTAATACCTCAGCTATCCCAGCTGACTACATGCACTGGGATTTTGCTGCGAGGCCGAGGGAAGCTGATCCTCGGCGTCCGAAGACTTATATGGAGGAGCTTGAGGCTCAGTATGCTGCTCAGGCGAGGTATGTATCAGCTTCTCCAATTTTTGCTACCCAAGAAGCATGTTGACAAACTGATACAGCGCTGAGACTACCACTGCGGCTGCCTCTGCTGAAAAATAGAGAGAGATCTAGGGTTCTGTATCACGTTAGACTGTAGGCAGAACAACATTGAATTCGAACAGCAATCCCATCATATCCCCAACTTCGCACGTTGCCCCTGATGTGCGGTGCCTGTGCCTGCAGCGCCCGATCCCAGAGCAGCGGCGGTAAACAGAACTCCATTGGAGCATTCAGTCCCGTTCGATCTCCGTATCCGCCCAGTTCCGAGCTGCTGTAGCTCCTGAGAACCGGCAAGTGCTTCACGGAACGATGAGGTTCTCTCCCTACCGCGACGAAAACGCCCCACGTTCAGCACGATCCGTCCCGTCAACCCCCTCACGGCTAGGCCAAGTACTTCCGAAGCCATTGATTGACGGGGACGATGAGTTTTATTTCAGTGATGTGTATGACAGTGAGGAGGAAGAGTTTCCGGTGAATGATGCGCCGAAGACACCGGCGGTTGCTAAGAAGAGTGCACCGGTTACGCCAGCGCCGGCGATAGCGAAGAAGACTCCAATGGTGCAGAAGAAGGTTGACGAAGCTGCTGTGACTTCTACACCTGCTGCGTCTGCCGCACCGGCTGCGGAAGGACGTTCAGATAGCGAGGATGAACACGCGATACCCGATTTGGGCGAGCATCTGTCGCCTTACCATCCCCACAACAAAGCTTCTGTGCTCTCGGCTCTTCAGCAGAAATCTCAAGAGGTCTCCCGTACGCTCTCACTTGTCACACAATGGTCCCATCATGCGACGAAAGCACATGCAGACACCGTCAAGAGGGAATTGGCGGATGCGACGAAAATGATGACCTCCTTGGAACTGGAAGCGAAGGAGAGCGTGGAGCAGACGCAGGGTGAGCTCGAGAGGAGAAACAAAGAGATGCTGGACCGGATCGAGTTCGCAATCGCAAATGCCAAAAGATACGAAGCTGAAGAGAAAGCGAGAAGGGAGCGAGAGGAGGTCGAAAGACAACGCAAAGCAAAGGAGGAAGCGGACAGAGCCACGAAAGCTCGCCTGGAAGCAGAGAAGAAGAAACAAGAGGAGGAAGCAAAGAAGAAAGAAGAAGAAAACAGAAAGTTGGCGGAGATGGCACAGAAGCAAGCTGCGGATGCGGAAGCCGCGAAGCTTGAGCGTGCACGTCAGGAGCAAGAAGCGAAGATGAAGGAGCAAGAAAAGAAGCTGAAGGCGTTCGAGCCTGCGGATGTGTCTGTGGAAGCTGACGCACATCTGGCTGTGATCGAAAGACTGAAGGTGGAGGTTCTGAAACCAGTTTCGGAAACTAAAGAGTGGAAAACGTTCTGTTTCAAAGCAAAAAGACAAATCACGCCGAAGCTTGGGCAACTAACAAAATCCCGTAAAAAAATCCTGGCTGTCATCGGGGCGATTGAGAACGTTTTCTTCGAGGCCGAAGGTGTATCAGAGATAGTCTACCTCTGGCTCCTCAACTTCTTCTCAAAGTCCGTGGTGAAGCAAGCAGAAACCGAGGTGGCTGTCGCGCCAGCAACAGCATACCCACTCGCCTACGTTTGCGCACACATGCTCAGCAAACACCCCAAACTCCTCCCACTCTTCATGGCTCGCTTCGCGAAGAATTGCCCATTTGTCGTCCCAGTCTGGCGAACAGGACGGACAGAGGGGGATATGAAGCTCAACGGCATCAAACGCTTCGAGGACGGAAAATGGGAAGATGAATCACCCTACACGGAACGCATGTGCGGAATCTTCGCAACCTACATCGCAACAACCCAAACAGAACTCTGGAACAACCAACCCAACCTACTCCCCTTCTCCGCCTCGTGGAAATGGATGGCGAGACTCCTCAATAAGCCACCACAATCTAGTGCGTCTCCGGCGATATATTCGATGTTTATGGATATTGCGGGAGAAAAGTTTGTGAGGGTGTATGGGAAGCAGGGGGATAAGATGATTAGGCTTGCTGTTGGGGGGTGGGTGGAGGCTGGGAAGGGGATTGAGGGGCCGGCTATGCGGAGTAGTTCTGTGAGGTTGCAGATTATGGGGGAGGAGTACATCAAGACGGGGAAGTTGAAGGAGTTTGAGGGGAATTTCGATAACTGAGAGCCGACTTCGAAGCAGGTTCGATAGCCTTTATTTTGGGAACATCCCGTGCTGTGGAACAAGGCACATAAAATGCAACCAATATATTATTCAAATGCTTCTATGATCAGCTGTACGCCTTTGCCATGCCATGCCTAAATTCCAAAAATGCACCATCATCGCCAACTCCCCCTTCTACCACACATGCGCTTCTCTCAAGCCTCCTGAATATCCGCAAACTCCAGTCTCCTCTTAACATAAAACAACAAATACGCCTGACTCTTCGTAACCTGCCCCTCCGTCGCCGCCGTTACCATATGATCATCAAACAGGAACCAGTTGTCTCCACTTCGGGCAAAGTTGCGATAGTGACCTGTGTTGAGTTGTCCGACGTGGCAGACGACGCTGAAGAGGTCGTACATACCGCTCTCCGGGTCAAGGGGGTGTTCGGGGGAGTTGTGGGCGCGGGTGGTGTAGGGGAGCATGTCGAGTTGGATGGGGAAGCGGACGTAGGTGTCGACTTTTCCTGATGAGAGCGAGGAGTGTTCGAAACGCTGTAAGATGATAGTGTTAGCTGAATCACACATGATCAAGTACTACCATACCTTTAGTTGTACACCCAATACAGGCGGCAATTTCTTGATGCTCATCTGCTTCGTCGATTCCTGCGCTCCACACTTCTCACATCGATGTTCCGCACCCAACTTCTCATTCCCCATAAATCGCTCCAGACAATCCCTCAACGTCACACCTTCCCCGTCGATCGTCGGTACCCCGTTACTCGCGATCGATAAACTGAGATCCATCATCGGATCTCTCGCAACACTCACGTTCCCGCAGTTTCCGCAGGTGATTTGGTTGTTGAGGACGCCGCCAAAGGTCTGGTGCACGATGCAGTGGCAGTGGCCTTTGTTTGTGTGGGTGGGTGTGTGGAGGTGGATTTGGTTGAGGAGGGTTACGAGGAATTCGTGGGCGTCGTGTTGGGCGTATCCAGCGAGTTCGGTTGAGGACTGCCACATCGTAGCCAGGAAGGACGACGGGCCGAAAGATTGTATGTCCTCCGTCGCGGATGAGAAGAACTGTGCACGTCCTTCTTGTAAGCCACCGTGATCGTTGTCATTTCAGAAGTAATTCTACAAACCTCGGAGACGATCGCATCCATCGCACAACAAACACAATGCGTCCTCCCACACATCCGCTTTGAATGCCTCTCACTCAGGAAGTAATTCCGTATAAGCGGGTTGTGGATCAAACTCTGTAGTACGACGCTCATGAAGCACGTAGCTCCCAGGTTCTGTATTCCGCGTAGTCCAGAAGCTGGAAGCAGACGAGATTGAGTTCATAGTAATATGGGGGTTTAGGTGGTGAGAAGATTACCTTGACATGCGGGTGGTTTTGTGTTCTCTTTGATCTTTGCAAGCTCTTCGGATGTAGGTTCCCAGTCGTTTAATTTCACGCGTTTGCTGTCTGTATGACAATGTGTTAACCCGTGGGCATCGTAGGGGGGCAAATATGACCTACTTGCGTGTCTTTTGGCAACGCGGTTCTCGGCGGCAGTCTCCTTGACCTTGCGGATCTTGTCAAAGACGGGAACGTAGACGTAGTCCTGACAAGCCCAGCAATAGAGCTGTCCACTTGCGAAATCGAACGCTGTTGCAGTGCGAATATAAGCCTTATGGACTGAACTTCCGTATGACATACTAACCGAAAAGGTGTCCAACTTTCTTTGCGTGTGCCTCGGCATGTTTACCGCGGAAACACCCGACAAATGGACATTGCAGACAGGTAAAGGTTCGTTTTAGCGGGTCCTGACAAACCTGACACTTCTGAAATACACTCGCCTATCTCACAGAAATACACAGTCAGCAAAGAGTCCTCGGATCAGCGAGCAGAGGACGACATACCCGTTCCATCCTCTTCGAATCCTTTACGCTATACAAAGCCATCACCGCCGCCGCGTTATTGAAGGCCTGCATCGCCGGCTTCCCCGCCTCCTTCAGCAAGTCCTTCGTATGTTTGCACACCATTTTCAGGTTGAAATCGGGCAGTTTATGTGGTTGTTTGTGTCGCGTATACGTGCCCTTTTTAAAGTTACGAGCGGAGTAGCCCTAGAGTCTCACGGGCGCAGTAGCCAGGCTTTGCACGCAGGGTTGTCGATAACAGGCAAAACGTCATCACGGAGATCAGTTCAGAGGAGATGAAGCAGTCTGACAAGTAACAACTTCGACGAGTTCTACACAAGAATGCCGGTTTTGCTTAAGGGATCATGTCACTGCGGTCTTGTCCGCTTTACGATGGAGTCGAAAACGCCGGTTCCGTACCAACTGTGCGCTTGCTCCATCTGCCGTAAGGTGCGTAACTGGGAACGAGCACCTTGATGGTCATGCCTGCTGACAACACTACGCACGAGCAGGTCGGTGGAGTCGGTGGCTCAATCAACCTCGGTGCGGACAACTCTGGGCTCAAAATCATCCAGGGCAAGGAGCACATCAAGGTTTACCAGGCGGTTTTGGATCGTGACACGCCAGATCAGAAGCATGCCAGTTCGGAGCGTAGCTTCTGTGGAAATTGTTCTTCCATGCTCTGGCTCTGGGATCATCGCTGGTACTTCACAGATCTCTAACATGTATATGCGGGTGGACTAACTAGCCGATCCCAGGCCCGAACTGATCCACCCCTTCGCCTCGGCCATCGATGAACCTGAGCTCAAACTGCCAGAAGAGATGTACTGCATCATGCAGTCCTCTAAACCTTCCTATGTCCGCTGGCCGGAAGGGAAGAAGCAGGTCTTTGACACATATGGAGAGGAGTCTATCGAAGATTGGCACAAGAAGAACGGTGAGTTCGTTGAGTGAGGTATCCGTGCGAGGTGCGCGTTGTATGATAGGGATGTATGGCATTGAGTTAGGCGAATATATCCTTTATACCTACCGCACATTGAGAATATTCTTATGGCTTCTGGCCGTGGGGATAATCCGCGCTCCTATATACACTTCAGTCGTCGAAGAGGTTCGAGCGTCTACTGAATACTGACTGAACCCCCTGAGCTACGACTATCAAACAAACAAAAAATTACTCTTTCGACTTCTCCTTCCCCATCTCACCGTTAGAACTTAGGGAGACGGTTTGACGCGGAAGGTGTAGCAGTGAGAGCTTCTCAAGAAGAGAAACTCACAACATTCACAGACTTCATACTCAAAAATAACCGCAAAGTGCACTGTGATGATCTAGTTGGACGGGGAGGATTGGGATGGGTATATGAAAACCGTTCCCCCTAACGATTTGGTCGGACTATGTTCCCACGCCTAATCCGGCAGCAGCGGCGACGCCAGATACTACGACTGTACGTAAACAATAAATCGCAAGCCAATGATTTATTCAGTCAGAAGTCTTGAAATTGTATCTTTCTACAATCATATAAGATTCTAAAGCTGTCTTAAACGACAGGCCTTCTTAACGGATGAGCCTCAGTGTTGAGCACATACTCGTCCAGCGAGATCAAGCTCGGCTCAGAATAGAGAAGATAGAAATACTTAAGCGTTTCAGCGAACCTATGCAAATTGATTAGCGAAGATCCCAAAGTGTACAAGAGTCACATGTCCCACCAGAATGATTCCATAGAGTTCGTCAAGACCGGGGTCTTGTTGTCAACGTTGGAGATGGCCGAATGTGCTGTGCTCGAGCGCGTTGCTGTCTCACTGTAAGAAGAAGTTAGCTACCGCCCGCGAGGAAACTCTTTTTCAGCTTACATGGCCTTCCACATCTTCCACCCCTTTTCCCTCCACTTCTTGTCGCCCGTGATCCTCCACATGTAAAACACGCTCTCGATCGCCTCCGGTCTTAGGATGTACTTCGGGTCCACGATCCGCTCCACTTCTCCGTTCGCATTCGAAGTGGTCTTGAAAGTAGGGGGGCCCAGTTGCGATCCTTGCTTCTTGGCCTGGGCTTTGGTGGCGATGTCATCTTGGGCGGCTTGCTGGTACTCTGCGTAGATGGAGCGGACTTCGTCGTCAGTCAGCGAAGTAAGGTCCATGTCAGGCGACAAGTCAACCAGAGCACGCTTGTCCTTTTCGACCTTGCCGTGAAGGGCAGAGCCCCACGTGTCCTCTGTGCTTTCCTCTGTAGTACCTGCTGTGGCGTTCTTCGGTGCCTCACGACCCTCTACGGCACCGGCACCGGCACCGATGGCTATCTTGACCTCCTTCATCTCAGCCTTAGCTTCGTCGACGTCGAGTTTCGCACCTTCAGTCTTCTCCGCCAGCTTATCTTTCTTGGTAGTAGTCATCGGACTCCCCTGGTATTTCGCCAGAAAGATCTCCGGCATAATCCCCGTCTCCATCACCTCATAACCCTTCACACAACCCTCCGTCAACTTCTCCGCGATGGCGAGATCAGCCTCCCTCCCCAGCAACTTACTACCAAGACCAAACATTCCGCCAATGAAACACGTCAAGTGCTGCATTTCGGGCTGGAATGATCTCTTGCCTTCGTTCGGGTTGATAGTGACCTGTCCCGCGAGGAGAACATTCGCGTTATCGGAGAATTCAGGCTTGAACAGAATGTTCTCCTTGATCGCTTCCACGGCGGTCGTGTACATGGCAGCATATTGACCAACGGCACCCCCAAGCAATGCATGCTCCTTGATCAAATATTCGTACAAGGAGTCAATCATACCCGCCACGGAGTACTTCTGCGATGAGCCCCACGCCCTCAATCCAACTTCCTCGCACTGGACTTTCTTGTTCACAGGGTAAGAAGGCGGCAAAAACGCACCCTCACCGTTCCCTTTACCGGCTCCCGTACCAACCTTACGCTGTGGAATGTGCTTGTTGGAGGAGAACTCTGGTCCAGTAGCGGCTTTGGCACCGTTGAAGGGAGCGAGGTCTCCATAGCCGGCTGCCTTCCTCTCTGCATCGCTTGGCCACTCGGGTGCATGCCCACTCAGACGCTTCACAAGACGACCCATCCCTTGCTCTGCCTTGACATCATCTTCCGTCTTCGCGAACACCCCAGCCGGAGGCGGCGGAGGTGGAAGAGGAGTCTTGATCTCCTCCTCGCCTCCGTGTAGCCTACAGCCACTCGCGTCAAACCTCAACGGGAACAACCCCTCGATGGACGAGTTATATTTCGCGAAGACTTCCAACGAATCCGTAACCCGCTGCACAGCATCAAAGAACTTATCCTGTCCCGTCAGCTGAGCCAAACGAGTAAACTCGAGAGTCAAAGATCCAAGTTCGGCAGCCACCGCGTTCGTCTCGGAGCGGAGACGTTGCGAGGGTGCATTCCGCCAGTCGTACTTCAGGATCGGCATCCTGTTAGGGGTGTCAAACGCGCCCATAAGCATGTTTCCCAACTCTGTAGCTTTCTCCAAGAGAACCTTATCTTTCCCGCCACTAAGATCATACGCGCTTAATAATCCACCGAGATACCTAATAGTAGTCTCAAAGACCGGGATGAACTGCGCCCTGCTCGAAGAGAAGTCTAGTCCGCTTACGAAATGCTTAGCGGCTTCATACTCATCGTCAAGATCCATGATGATCAGCGTATCGAGCGCATCAACGATAGTCGCCGCCCAACCAGCATACGGATCCTTCGGCGTGTTGGTGACTGGCGCAAGTTCATCGTGACCCCATGCATACTTCTTATACGCACTCCAATCCCTCACCATTACTGTCTTGATCTCCTCGCGCCTCTTTAACCTCTCAATCTTCTCGGCCTCAGTCTCCGCCTCGAATACATGCTGCACATGAGGGAGAGCCTTTGTTGCGGCTGTAGGAAGCGAAATCACGGATCCACTGGGGACGGGATACTTCTCCTGCCCAGGTATAACGGGCTCAATATCCACCGGTAACGGCTGCGTACCACCGCTCCCGATCCCCGGAAGTAAATGCGGCGGAGGCTGGACCACGGGCGGGCCCATGCCGTAATCATCATTATCCAAACCGTCGCCCACGCCTTCACCGAACGCGAGATCCTCATCGTCAAACACTACTGGACCCTTCGGTCCTCCATGCTGTGGCGGACGATGCGGTGCATGCCCGGGCTCGAGCGGCCATTGGAAGGAGGAGCTTGCGTCGTAGGAAGTGCGTGCGGAGTGGAAGATCAAGAACAGGACCGCCGCGCCAAAGACGTAAAGGAAACGCGATCGGCGGATCATTTTGCTGACCCTTTAAAGACAGTTATCTAAGAGAATGACTGTCGAACGGTGGGGGTGGGGTCGGTGTTGGTTGTCGCGTTCAGGATGTGGATTTTGAAGTGCAGCACAATCTCGGTTCGCGGGTTCTTGCAGAGGCGGAGCAACCAAGAGCGCGGGGAAAACTCACCCGTGCTTAACTCAACTTGGGTTAACGTGTTATTACCGAAGGATACCTCATTAAACGCCTGTGGAAAGCAAGACCGCTATCATAACCATACTCGTATAGCCCTTGAACTGTGTTTCAAACTCCTTGGCAGTTCTGGGATTCGCTGCGCAACGTCTAGTTCCTCCTTGGCCATTCCGTTTCTTCTCACCATCCGCCCTTGCCCGTCAGCACTCCTCTAAAACGGTATAGCATTCGACACTTGTGCATTAATGCTCACTGGATACCCAAACAGCCTGTTTCCGGAATCGCGCATACAGAAGATACACGCGAACAATCCTACATTTCACTGTAAGTCTGTCTCGTCTTTCGTTCCTCTCAAGGGTAAAACGAACCTAGTGGCCAGCAGATGATGGCAGCACAGATACCAATGATGAAACCCAATGTTGGGCCGACAATCTTAATGCGGCAAGGGTTTTGGTCAGTGACCTGGCAACAGATTGGGAGCTGTGCAGCATGCATTAGCAAGCGCTCCCTCGTGAACGCGAAGGCTAATGACATACGAAGAAGCAGTCCATTGTGAGTTTTGTTCAACGATTGAAGATGGCTAAAGAGCTGGATGTATGCTGTTGGTATCCTTCTGCAGCTGGTGTAGTGTTTATTCTTGGCTCGCTCCACATGCCTTCCAACTTTAAGTGCCTCGTGATGTCATGGCTGCAACCTTGCCGTGTCGACCCCTTCTGATATACCAAGTTGAATTTTGGAACATTTTTGAACAGAACAATTTCAATTATACGAGGCTTTTCCCTGTCTCAAATCAACCCTGCACTGGGTTGGAGGTCAAACCCTCTCCGTCACGTGCTCCACGCCCCCGCGCGCAACCCCTTTGAAATTTCCGGCGCCGCAGCACTGATGTTTCCTTACGCTCTTGAAGAGGCATCGAAACAGCTGCTGAGAAAGCGTCCGACTAACAATGCAGATCTTCGTTCGTGCTGACCGTACCTACACCCTCGACGTTGAGGTATGTTTCTCTCATTTCTCGCTTGTTTCAGTGACTTTTCGTCGCTACGTGGCGAGCGACTCTTTGCCGTCAAGGATGATTAATTGACACATTGATTACAGGCTTCTACCTCCGTCTCCGCTGCCAAGGCCCAGATCGCGGCCAAGGCCGGCTTCCCCGCCGAGGAGCAGCGTCTCGTCTTCTCTGGCCAGTCCCTTGAGGATGCCGCCACTCTTGCCTCCTACGGTATCACCAAGGAGTCCAACATCGACTTGGTCTTCCGTCTTTGCGGTGGTGCCAAGAAGCGCAAGAAGAAGACCTACACTACCCCCAAGAAGATCAAGCACAAGCACAGGAAGGTCAAGCTTGCTATCTTGAAGTACTACAAGGTCGACGGTGACTTCAAGATCCAGCGTCTTCGCCGCGAGTGCCCTGCCCCTACCTGTGGTGCTGGTACGTTTAATGCCGATGTAATTACGATGTGAATGTGATGCTGATTGTTACTTTAGGTGTCTTCATGGCCTTCCACAAGGACCGTCAGCACTGTGGTAAGTGCGGTCTTACCTACGCTTTCGAGAACAAGGCTTAAGCGTAATTGCTTTCCCTTGCTACCAAACCGTGTAGCTGGCTGGGCGGGATGTGTGGTTGGATTTTTTGGGGATCTTTGTTTGATATCCAGAATTGAAGTCTGCTGTTCGTCCATGTCTCTGTCATCAACTTTCCACATTCTTCTTCTGTGTGCTTTGTATGCTGTAGTGACTCTTGTGGACGATCTCGGAATGAATCTTTGATTGTTACAACTGCAACCCTTATATGCTGTGGGTTCATGTCCTTCAGTGCAGCTGCGTTCTTATCGTCACGTGATGTGCTATATTTGGCAACAGCTGCTAAAAGTCGACAGAAAGTTCGGCCTCACAGAAACAACCTTGGAAGCACTGTAACGACGACAACGGCAAAGTCCCAAAAACGACACAAATCAGATGTCGACCGCAATCGGAAGATGTGCTAGGGCGTCTTCCTTGTCGAAATCAAGAGTAGGTCTCCTCCGAGCCGCAGGAGCCTTCAACTTCTTATTATATCTGCAAGGCCAGTCTCGTGCGTTCACCGCATCTTCTTCTTCGAAAGGAAGGAAGGGATCTAAGCTGTTGCTCGAAATCAAATTGTTAGAATCGAAAGTTTCGGAGCTTCAATGGCAAATGGCGAAGGCGGAGAAGGCGCGGGCGGCGAAACTTGCGGCGGAAGCAAATCCTATCACGGAAGACGACTATGACCAGTTCTTCGAGCAACTGATGGCGCCTCCAACGCACAGTAGTGACGACGCAAAACTTGCTTTGTCTGCAACAGCACGAATGCTGCCAGCGGCCGTGGTTGAGAGGTTGGGACACGGCACGGCACTCACCATCAGCGCGGACCATAAACGGGATTGGGCGGCCACCGTCACGGATTTCCAGGCGAATGGTGGATATAAGGGTCTGTCGATTTATGAGATAAACAGGTTCGTTCACTGGATCCCGCAAAGCGAGCGAGGAGAGCTTGTGCCCAAAATATTGGATCAACTTAAAGAAGCTGAGGTTCGGCCTGATGTTTTGACATACGATCTTCTTCTGGACGGATTAGCCAAGTTGGGAAAGACAGAAGAGGCCGTCAACCTTTTCGCGGAAGTGTTGGAAAAGGGACATTCTCCAACGCTGCACACTTATCATCACCTTCTTAGAGCCTTCGCTGAGGTAGCAGATATCGGCACTACGTCGAGAATTTTCAACCAAATGCGGGCCGCTGGAGTCGAGCCCAACCGACAAATCAATACAACGCTCATCGCAGCATGTGTGCGCTCAAAGCATTTGAAAGAAGCACAGCAAATTTTCGACTTCATGAAGTACAAGGGCCAACAGGACGCGCCGGACCTTACGACGTACAACCTCATGATTCACGCATGTTCTATCAGACAGGAAGCCGAGCGCGCAGAAGAACTCTTCATGGAACTTCAGACCCGCCCTCAGAACCCCTTGAAGCCAGATGCGACGACTTTTGCATCAATTATTCACGCGTATGCGTCCCGGAAGGATTACTACACTGAGGCTTGGCTTATGGCGGAGAAGATGCGCGAGGCGGGGTTCGAACTTAACAGGCATGCGTGTAATGGCTTGTTGCAGGCCTGTGGCAAGGTGGGAGACCTCAGCAAAGCGAGACAGTTAGTGATGGAGATGGCGAACAGTACGCAGAAGATCGAAGAGGCGTTTGATGTCTATACCTTCCAGCATCTGTTTCGGTCTTATGCGAACTTTTACATGTGGAAGAGGGACGGTAAAATGGCGAATCGGAAGTTACGGAATACAATTCATGAGCGGACCACTTCAGATGAGGATGTTTCCAGTGTTCCTCAGCTGAGCGAATCGGAGATATCGGATAACCCACGCGCTATTCCTTTTTTGCCATACTCTGAGTTGCGTTCCTCAGAAGATGTGATTAAGGAGGCTTGGGACGTGCTCGCCTATCTCCGGAAACACCGTCCTGAAGACGTGGATACGCACCTGCTCAACACTGTCCTCGCGATCCCGCTCAATTTTCAGGATCATTCATCTTTGAAGCGGTACTACGAGGAATTCTTCACAAGCGAGGAGCAGAACGAGACAGCTGAGCAAGGCAAGGCCGAGGAAGGAAACCGAAATCCTAAGCCCCCGAGAAACGGTTATACGTTCCAGACTGCTCTTCAAGCGGCTTACCAGGCAAGGGATCTGAAATTCCTTCGCCAAGTTTGGGAAGAGCGCAGTGTATGGCGTAGAAGAGTCAAGACAGAAATTCGGGAATCGTCATCGCCTAAAAGACCTGGAAAGAAACACCATGAAAATGACCAGGCTCTCGCGCATGTAACGAATCTCGGAAATGATCCTCGATACCTCGAAATGAGAAAGACGCATGATTTTGCGGCCGTGAGAACGATGGTCAACGGTTTGGCCCGTTGCAATGAACTGGAGGAAGCGACACGACTGCTTCGTTCCTGTGAATGGCAATATATCTGGACGCCTCAAGACCTGTCAACGATGTATATAAAGGCAAAGCAAGCGGAAGACTTGTATGCCACGTCGTTGGTGCGGAAGTTGGTATACCGGAGTCATAAATTCCAGGAGGAGGGAGACCTAAAACCAATTCGTGGTCCTATGTGGGCGAACAAGAAGTGGGAAAGAGGTAATGTGGTGCCGAAGCAACCGCAGCCTGGGGATGACGTGAATGTTGATGATGAGGGCCCGGCTCCCGCTGGCTATGGGAAGTGGCGCTTCATGTAGACGAGTTCGATATCTTCTCTCAATTTGTCATTTGTGGGATGTAGTACATCTGGCGTTTCTTAGTATCCAAGATATAATCAAGAAGTCCAAGCTTGAGCTGCGTTTCATGTAGCAAGAACCAATATCATATTCTATATGACTTTTCGTACATCCAAGAAATCCAAGAACGCCCAACCCCAAAGATTACTAGTAAAAGGGTATCCAAAAGTCGGCGACTATCACGTCCACGTCCTACATAACCACGCACTTCCCTTGCTGTCCCGGCGCCATGCCCATCCTCTCCATCTGTTCCACCGCCACCTCCTTCTCGTTCTCGACCTGCTTCTGCTTCGCCTCAATTGGGAAGTACAGCTTCAAGAAGTTCAACAAACTGTAATCGATATTGGACGAATCGGCCAACATCACGACGTCTCGTCTACAAATCGGGCACTGCTTCTTCTTCTCGCGCTGGAGCTTGACAAGGCAGCGAACGCAGAAAACATGCGAGCAAGGGAGACGGACGGGCTTCATCGTGATCGAGGCGCAGATTGGGCAGATGTAATCGTCAAGCTGCGGGATGATGGAGAGGAGGTTCGTGGACATGGTGTAACAGATCGCTTGAGCCATGCTTTGCGTGAAGGTTGAGTCGGCGGCAATGAGTTCAGGAAACGTAGTGCGTGCACTGTGAAACGTTGTCAGTATTTCATGTAAATAGGCAAAGGGATTGCGCTTCACCTCAAAGACGTGCGCTTGTCAAACTTCTTCAAAATCTTGTACATCGCCATGTGGTTCATCTTTTGAAACCTCAGGTTCCTCAAGATCGCCATATTGATCCTCCAGAAATCATCGAGCATAGGCTTAGACAACCCCTGCTTAAACCGACCAACAATCCCAGCATCCTCCAGCTGTTTTGCGAACCACTCCAAGCGTTCCTTCGCCTTCTCCGCCGTGCGCTCTCCACGTTCTCGTTCTGTGTCAGCAAAGAAAACTCCCGCATCAAGATAGAGACGAAAGACCTCTCGCCAAGGGTAAAGATCGGACTTCTGCGTCCCACGCTTCGTCTCAGGATTCGTTACCTTCGTCAAGCAATTCGACAAAGCAGTAACCTGCAACGACAACGTCTCCTTCTGTTTCGCTTGCAGTGCCTCCAGGTTCTCTAGCTCGCTCGTGAGCATATGGAAGAACTCGGAGTCTGAGGTGAGTGTGATCTCAATTTTTCGTGGCTCGGCGTGTGGATGTGACGATTCACCGACTTCGTCTTCCATAATGTCTGCGGGTCTGGGTTTTGACGACGAGTCTTCGTCTGTAATGAAGATGCCCTCATCACTATCGGGAACATGATCGAAATCCATTTCGCTTTCCTCACTTGCGGGGGTCTCTGGGCCGTTTTCCATCGCAGCAGCCTCCTCATCGGTGATTTCTGTAATGATGGCCTCCACATCACGTTCGGAGGCAATGTCGTCAACCATCTCTGCATCGGCAATCTGTTCTGCCGAGGCCGTCAGCGGATCGAAAGACGACACAATAGAAATTCCGCTCAGCGCTTGCTGGTTCAGCAAGAGTTCCTCGAATGAATGACGAGTATTTGGTGACAGATCAGCCGTAACAGGGATATCACCGTCGATGGTCAAAACGATCTTCGGTGTGAAACTCTTGATATTGCCGTCGAAGCTGTACGTCAGCCTAGCGTTAAGGCCGTTATCTTCAGGTTTTTCTCCATCCTGACAGAGCAGCAGACGGATCGTAGAAGCGCTCAGACCGAGCGATGAAAGCTCCAAAACCACTTTGTTGATACACTTCTTCAAAGCTTTGTATTGAATTGCAGCCGAACGCCATTCCACAGGGATGTCCTCCTCCTCGAGCTGCCTCTCGAAAGACTTGCCGAACTAGAAAAAGCAGTTAGCAAACAGATCGATATCACGACGCGTACGGACAGATCAAATACAAACCTTCATGGCTGCCTAGCGCTTTGAATGAAAGGAGAGCCCTCTTGATCGATAATTCTCATGAATCGAATATTGCCATTCGAAATTCGAACAACTCAGGCTCCTGTCAGATTTCGGCAATGAGGTATTTTCTGGGGCCGTTCATAGACAAGCTCGTTTCTGCGATGCTAAGTTGCGAATTCGCCCCCGCTACGGTACCAGCCTCGAGTACACCGGGGCACGTGCACCAACACCCAAGGGTCCAAGCGTAAAGTCCCGCCCGTACTGCAGGTCCTCGCCTCATATACCCGGACCTTTTCGAATGGGCAATTGGGGATCAAGTACAGCAGACGGTACCGATCAGAAGGACCATTCGTCTATGAGGACGTGTTACTACGAGCTCCTCGGCGTCGACCGCGATGCGACGTCTGCAGAGCTCACAAAGGCCTACCGCAAGGCTGCCCTAAGGTGGCATCCGGATAGGAATTATGGCAATGTCGAGGAAGCTACGGAGCGGTTCGCGGAGATTCAGGTTGCGTACGATGTGCTGAGTGATGATCAGGAGCGTGCGTGGTACGATTCTCACCGTGATGCTATCCTCCGAGGGCAGGATGTGGGATCTGGAGACTATGATTACGAGATTGCCGGCACGACTGTACCTGATCTCATGAAGTTCTTTGACCCCTCTGTATACGCCAAGATGGACGATTCGCCCTACGGCTTTTATACCCGGATCAGAACTTTATTCGACACACTCGATCGCGAGGAGGAAGCAGCAGCGCGGAACGAAGGCCGCGATTATACCAACCGACCCTCATTCGGAGACTCGAATACGTCATTCGACCCACAGGTAAAGGACTTTTACTCAGCATGGGGTGGGTTCGTAACAGAGAAGAGCTTCTCATGGTGTGATCAATACCGCTACGCCGACGCCGCGGACCGTCGTGTTCGCCGAGCAATGGAGAAAGAAAACAAGAAAGCAAGAGATACAGCTCGTAAAGAATACAACGACACCGTCCGTCAGCTCATCCTCTTCATTCGCAAACGTGATCCGCGATACAAGAAAGCGACCCAAATGTCCGAAAAGGCACGCCAAGCCGCCCTCCTCGCCGCATCGAAAGCGCAGGCCGCAAAAGATCGTGAAGCCTTCAGAGCAAAGTTGGGGACATACCATGAGCCAGAATGGATGAAATCATCCAAAGACGACGCCATCGCCCAAGCTGAGCTGGAAGCTGAGTTTTACGGAGACGAAGAGGTGTATGAATACGAATGTGTTGCCTGCAACAAGAGCTTCAAGAGCGAGAATCAGTTTGAGGCGCATGAGAAGAGTAAGAAGCATGTGAAGGCTATACAGGCGTTGAAGAGACGGATGCAGAAGGAAGCGGAGGCGTTTGGCTTTGAGGAGACTGAGGATTTTGAGGTCATGGATCATCCGGGTCCAGGGAATGACAGTGAAGAGGATGTTGAGGAGGAGGAAGATGAACAAGAAGAGGCATCTGTGGCTGAAGAAGCTGCCCAAGAGGTTGAGACTCCAGAATCACAACCATCAGAGGAGGAGGACGAACCGGAAGAACCCGCGAAGCCAGAGCCTGAAGCGGCAGAACCACTACGGACGTCACTCGACAGCATCGCAACCTCAGCAGACGAAGACTACGGTTCAGTAGACCAATTCGCCGCTCGAACAGCAGGAAAGAAGAACAAGAAAGCAAAGAAACGAAAGGGGCAGCGGGGACCTGCTCTACACGATAGTGAGGACGAAGACCAAGCAGCCGAAGAACTCGCCAGAATCCTCGCCGGTGTGGGAATCTCCACCAGCACCCCCACTACAGACATCTCATCCCCCACCGCCGCCGATGATGACGACGACGACGACGACACCCCAACAGCAGCAAAGAAAGGCGCAAAAGCCAAACGCGCGGCGCGTAAAGTAAAACAAGAAGCAAAAGAGAAGGAGGCGACGGAGAACGAGTTAGTTTGTGTACGATGTGAGGAGGAATTCGATAGTCGGAATCAGTTGTTTGAGCATATCAAAAGGACGGGTCATGCAGCGCCGCAGTATATGACGGGCTCTGGGCCGGGGGCAGGGGGCGGGAAGGGCAAGAAGGGGAAGAGAAGATAGACACAAGGTTTTGGGTGCATGGGGGAGACAGCATTGCATTAGGGTTACGCATCTGTAAGAGTAGCAAAGAATGGATCTAGAGATTGAACATGATCAGGTACAAAGACCCTCCGCACCCGCTTCATGTAACGAAACCTGGCTAGAGGTAGGTGGACGCACTGAATGTTCTTCAGTTCACACACAGGTGAAGTGAACGTTTCCGATTCTCACGGCACGGCGGGCTTGCTGCCCCTCCCTGCAACAGTTCAATAGAGGATTTTGCAGACCATTTCTTCGAAGTACGCAGCCGATGGCCACCCATCGAACGTTCGCCAGGCTCCTCCTGAACATTCGGTAAAAACTCGTCGACAAAAACGACCCACCCAGGACTCGAACCTGGAATCTCTTGATTCGTAGTCAAGCGCCTTAACCATTGGGCCAGCAGGTCATTTGGATAAATTGGTTTTGTTGAAAAACATCCAACAACCTCATCTCGCTCAACAACCTACCGTGAGAGACTACTCAGCGCAGGCGCAGCAGCTTCCTCCCCCCCCCAACTAACAGAACCAACCACCCACAACGCCCCAATGTGTCGTGTGTGTTTAGCACAGTGTTCAAGCCATAAGTGTTTTCACTGCTGTCTCTAACTCACGCTACTGGCCTGTCGGTACCTGTTACCCAAGCCGGACATGCTTCTGGTTTGTAAATCGCCGTTGGTACTAGAATCACTGAGAGGATTCCGGCGTCCCAGGCACCCTATAGCGCTTCGGTGGGCAGGCGGCTGAGCCCTAAAGGCACTGGCGCTCATGACTGCGGTCGCTGTTTGCATTTGCAATAGAATCACTCAGAGGATTCCAGCCAAGCTGATTGACGCTTTCGTGTTCACAGAAAGTGTAGAACCCTCCAATGCTCTGGAGACAGTGTGGCTCGCCAGAACCTCAAGGAGTTTCTAGCATTGTCCGTCCTCGATCCAGAGACTGGTAGGGTCCGACAAGGGTTTTGCGAAACTTTTGCTCGTTGGCAGTACAGGCATCTTCATCAAAAGTGGCTGCACGGTCAACTGGCATGCGTATAGTAGAATAGCTAGAGACATACACGCACATTAGCTTTTGTTACCTTGGTAGATACAAGAGACTCACCATCGATAGACCCGAGCTCGTACGGTGCCTATTTAAAAGCTGCGCGACCCTAATCCGGTAGCAAGAAGGCCGGAGCTGATCGTATTACTCGCAGTGATAGTGATGACGTATGATGAGAATCGTACGAAAGGGTCATTAACGGCATCAGGCCCGCCGCCAATTCTACTCGTTCATATTAGCCGGGCATGTTTCTGCCTTTACGTTAACCGCTCCTGCGCTTTGGCATCGTCGTGGGAAAAGGAGGTCGCCCTCCAAGTGAACTCACCAGAGTAGAGATATAATGAAACGAAAGGAATGCAACTATACCGCATGGAGAATCAATCACAATGAAATTGATATGCTCGATGCAGCAGATAACGCCCGCCAAAGATAATTCAAGATATACCCCAGAAAGTGCGAAAACACCAATAAACGCCCCAAATGCGTGAAAACATGCTAGATCATGTTCGTCCAATCCTCATCCTCCTCTCCAATCGCGCGACTAAATCGCGATCTCACTATCATTACTGCTCGACAAACTCGGTGCGCTGTGTTCGTTCTTGTTCAAAACCTCATCGTATGCAAGGTTGTTGCTCAAGGCTTCACGAGCGGCACGTACGCGTTCCTCCATCGCATTGCGGATCTCTTGGTACGCACTTGTGAAGGCATTAACGTCAAGAGTCTGCATACTCGCCGCAGCAGGCAAATGCATGCCGATTTGTGGAGTCCGCGACATGTACGGAGTAGGCGTCTGAGATGCATTCGGAGTAGCATTGTTCCATGCATCGCGAACAAGCCTGACCCTCTCTTCCTCCCTGCGTGCCGCACGACCCATCGCAGACTCCTCGATCCTGTTGCGTCTCGTCTTTCCGCCAGCTGGAGACACGTCAACCATACTAGACTCCCTCTGTCTTTTCCTGGTTGAGATCGGCGGACCCATGCTTCCACTGCGATCGCAGAGGTCGGCACCGGCATTGGACGCTGCGGATGAGGAGGCCATGTCCATATCAACATCCATATCGTCCGACGAAATGCCAGAATGTCCACTGTCTGCCAATCGGGCAACGTGCTGGTCAATTTCATCTGCGATGGCGTCGTGGTTCAGTAGAGGTAGTGTACCCATCGGGGACAAGCCCGAAACCCTGCGCTCCTTGAACATAGAAACACTGGGTTCAAGAAGCTTCTTCTCGAAAATCTCAACGTGACGAGGGGTCTGAGCAACCCTTACCGACATGACAAAGTTGTCGACAGCCCTGACATCGTCCCCGTACAATACGAACTCGAAGGGCTCCTCGCCGACCTCCGTGGCAAGAGAAGTACTTCCATCATCCACCACCAAATCCGGCACGTCCATCTCCTCAACCGCAGGCAACGCCATCAAAGCCTCCCGACTCGTCAATGGCAACTTGGCATCATCCTCATCCGACCTCAACCCAATAACATCCTCCGTGGCTCTCTCGTACGAGATATCCCTCGGCATCTTGCCCTTCTCCCTGGAGTAATCCGCACAAATCCCGCCCTCGAAGAACACAATCGGCCCGAAATCCTTGTCTTCTTCCTCCGTCGTTGTCTCCTCTCCAGAATCCTGGGCCTTCTCCCTCCTAGTGGCCAACATGGGTCTCTGCATGTTGGGAGGCATGGCGGGCAGGGGACCCTTTGCAACAGATGCGGCGCCAGAAAGCCATGCTTCAGCTTTCTTGCTTCCGGTCTCACGTGCTTTCTCGGTCTTGCCCATGGAGAGGGTTTGTGTTTGTCCGACTTCTCCGTGGGCGCCAGCGGAGGTAACGGTAATAGGCGTCTGTTCCTGTCCGATGACAGAAGAGAAGATACTCCTCGACCTGGACAACGTCGACGGCGCACTCGTTGCCGCACCAGAACCGGAACCGGTGTTAGATCCGGATCCCATCGTCTTCCCACCACTTCCACTCCCGCTTCCTCTACCACAACCACTCCCACGGCTGCTGCCGCTACCAGATCCACTTCCAGACTCACCAGCAGACCTCTCCCCACTCTCCAGACTCGGCGTCTCACTAGCCCCCCTCTCCAAAACCCCCATCCTCCCCCTAATCATCCCCCCATCCTCACTCAACTCCAACCTCGTCGAAAACTTTTCCACAGCAGCCCTAACGAACGGTAACGTAACGTTCATCAGATGCAGGTGTGCGAGGTTGGTGATGATGTTGAGGTAGACCCAGCCGTGTGTGTCTGCGCCTTGGAGTTCTTTGTTGGCTGTGACGAGGTCTTCGATGCGGGAGACCACTTGGCGCATGCGGAGTTCGTCTTCGGTGTCAGGTGAGGCGGGTAGTGATTCCTCGGCCTCGGATTCGGTGTCGATGTTTGCGACGAAACCTCTCATCAACTCTTCCAATTCAGCTCTCTTCTTGGCGCTCATACGACGTCCGAGTCTGACTTCGACCAAACCCTTGATACCACCACTTTGCTTCCCGGTAACAGACGCCATAGAGGCCTTCTCCATCTTCTTCAACCTGGCCCTCAACCGCTGATTCTTCAACCTCAAATCATCGACTATATCCCGGAAGTTACTCGATGATGGATCACTCGAGCTTCCTTCCTCCCTGATGCCGCCAGCTTTCCCTTGCACCTGCACCTGTCCCCTCTTCGACAACGACTTTTGCAACGCCGGAGCCTTCAAGTTCGACGGGTGCTGGCCATGGTGCTGCTGACTCGACATCGAGGTATCATCCCCGACCTTCTTCCCCGCGAAATAGGGCGAATCACTGTCACTCGGAAACTTCGACTTGGAATTATTCGCCCTCACATTCCCATTAAACTCCTTGAACCAATCACTCTTCGTACTCTTCGTCATACCACTAACACCACTCCCCATTCCCGTCCCAATACTCCCAGAACCGGAATCACCACCACTCCCTGTACCAGAACTCTCATCACCGCTGCGAGTGCCGTTCGAGTCCGTCGCGCCACCGCCGACTGTCTGCTTTTCGAATTCCGGAAAAGAGGATTCGCCGTCTGATTCAACCGATGCGTCTGCGTCTTGGCTCGTGTTGTTCAGGTCGTGTTCGGGGCTGGAGCGTGTGGGATCGGGCGTGCCGAGTTGTCCGTTGATGTTGTTGCCTGAACTGCGGATACTTCCTGGTCCACGCGAACGTCGATTACCGATATACGGTGGGTTCGAGAACTTGGAAGAGGAACGCGTACGACGGGAGTTCGATTCTTGACGCGTGGGCGGTGGTGCGATCGCGGCGGTTGTATGCGTCATGGGAGGTTGAGGAACAGCGTAATTGTCGAGTAACTTTGGAGCAAACGTGAATGGCGTCGCTGGCTGTGCATTCGGATAAATGATTGGCGGAGGACTCCCTGAACTTCCACCTTGTGTATCTGGAGCTTGATACGGCGAAGGTTGTGTTGCGTATGTCGGAAGTGGAGGGAAAGAGGGGTACTGTGGTAGTGAGATCGGGGGTAGACTGATAGGTGCTTGCGGTGGTGCATGCTGTGCATACGGATGAGCATGAGGATGCTGATGAGAATGATAAAGAGCAGGCGGACCAGGTTGCGGGTATATCGGTGACGGAGGAATTGCTGCCGCTGCTGCTGGGGCAGGCGCTGCATGCGGGATGTACTGCGGTGAAAACGATTGCGTGGTGGAAAGGAGGTAATGCCCAACCGTAGGAGGAACAGGACCTCCCCCTCCCGGCGGCGGCGCTGGATATCTCTGCGGCCCTCCATATGATCCATACCCTCCCATCAAGGGTATGGGTACGGGTACATCGTATCCCCGTCCGCCCTGCCCTTGTCCCCAAATGCCTCCCTGCCCAGACTCCTGGCCATCCCCGCCAACCCCAGGAGGAAAAGGCAGACGGTTCTGGTTGTAGGACATTGCTTCACGAAGCGCCTATCTTCGTTGCTTGCGGCGGGTCTATGCTCCGGGTGGGAGTAGATGTTGGTTCGTGTATGCCTTGATCTACTGTGCCCCACGGAGCCTACTCGGGTATGCTCATTACGGGGCGAGTCCTGTCCTTGCGGTGGAGGTTTCTCGAATGCCGCGATCGATCCCGGGGGTTGTGGCACGTCCTGGAGATCGGGAAGCGATGGCGGGACTTACGAGTGCGAAAAGACGGCAAAAGTGAGAATAAACGAGAGAAGAAAAGTCAATGGTCGAGCTGCAACTCTACACAGCAAGCTGCGCTGATACGCCCTCTCATGGTCCCCCCATGCACCACCGCTGCACCCGGCCGCAACGCCCGCCTCCTATGCGCATGACGAGCAATAACAGATCGAGATCAGCTCAGCCAATTCGATCCCTTCCCTTACTATGGCCGGCCAGTTACAATTCGGCCGCTCACTGCGCTCAGAGTTTTACTTCGATGATGACTACATCTCCCTTAATCATGGTTCGCAATCCTCCTCTCTCCTCTTGATCTACTCCGTCTTACTTGTAATTCTAAGGATCTTATGGCACGTATCCACGCTCAGTAGGCGATGAATACAAGAAAATCCAAAGTGAGGCTGAATCGCGCCCCGACCTCTTCTTCCGCCGTCGGTATCCCAAGGAGCTTGTTCAGTCTCGCCAGGCCCTCTCCACACTCCTCAATTGCCCAGTCGACGAACTCGTGCTGGTCCCGAATGCGACATCCGGGGTGAATGCAGTCCTCCGCTCCCTACACTGGGAGCGCGGTGATAAGGTATTGTACATGAGTACCATCTATGGCGCTTGTGAACGGGCATTAGTCTACATCGCCGACACCCGAGGCGTGGAACTCGTCCGCCTGGACGTAACTTATCCTCTCCCCGACAATACTGTGATGGATATCGTCAAGGAATCCCTCGACCTCCACAAGGGAACCATCAAACTCGCCCTCATCGACGCAGTCTCCTCCATGCCTGCCGTCCGCGTCCCGTGGGAACGGCTCTGCGTCTTGTTCCGGGAATACGGTGTCTTGAGTCTCGTCGATGGCGCACACGCGATTGGGCAAATCCGCGTTGATTTGGAGGCTGCTAACCCGGATTTCTTTGTAACGAATGCTCATAAATGGTTCGATCCTTTGCCTGACCTTCGCGTGGATGGCTGACGAAAAGATTAAAAAGGCTATACTGCCCACGTGGACTCGCGGCTTTCCATGTGCCGAAACGGCACCAGCATCTCATTCATCCCGTTCAGATATCACACGGGTATGTCTCTCCGTCGACATCTTCGCTCTACACTCCGATTGCTTCGGGTAACCCGAGTACGTTCTTGAATGAATTCGAGTGGCCTGGGACACAGGACTTTGCTGGGTACCTCACCATCCCGGCCGCTATCGAGCGCCGGAAGAAACTTGGTGGCGAGGAGAAGATCATGGACTATTGCAACACTCTCGCGAAGGAAGGCGGGAGGCGGGTCGCGGAGATGTGGGGTACGGAAACGATGGAATGCGACGCCGCGGACTTGGCGACGGCAATGATCAACGTCCGACTCCCCCTCTCCGACGATATCGGCATCAACTCGACGGAGGCGGAAAGGGTCGTGCAAGGGATCTACGACGCAATGCTCGAACGGAACTGTTTTGCTCCAGTGTTCAAGCATGGAGGACGGTGGTGGATTAGGTTTAGTGCACAGGTTTATAATGATGCTACGGATTTTATGTATGTGGCGGGGGTGATGGGGGAGTTATGTGAGATAGCCCGTAAAGGGCAGCTGGCTGGGCCTAGAGAAGAGGAGGTGGAGACAGCGATGAAGACGGATACGGATGAGTAGATGGAGATACCAGGGATACCGGAGATACCCTTGATCAATATCACGTAGAGTGGTAGACATATGCACCACAATGCGATGCCAGCGATAATAAACTTCTTCATTCCAAATCGTACAAAATCTCTCGTGTATATCCTGCACTCCCTCACCGCCTGTTCGTTTGCCTCACGACACCACACAACTACACACGCCAACATCAGAATAACTCCCCATCAACGTTCTCCAACACTGTACGGAGCTACCTCTTCATCGGAACTCCCGGAGGAACAGTCTTGCCGGACTCCTTGGGGCAGGTGCACTGCTTGTCAGCGGGGACCTGGGACATAACTACCCAGCACCACATCAGCACACATCCCAGACATGAGCTCGAGCTCGAGGAGGATGGGAAGAGAACGCACCTTGCTCAGCGTGAGCACCGCATCCAGACCAGGACTGGCCGGAGCACTTGGGGCATTGGGCAGGGAAGCACATGATTATTGACGTATGGATTGGATTGGAGGACCTTGTGGGTGACAGCGGCTTCTTATGGGTGTTCGACGGCGATTAAAGTTTAGTGCGCGGCGATCGTGAGGCGATGCCGTTCGGCGTTTGGAGCCGCGAGGGTCGGTGTTTGGTGGGAGGAGAGTGGAGGAGGGAAAGGCCATGAGAAGAGTGGGACATCGTGGTCAGTTGGAGAGAAATGACCTGGATGTACTTGAGTGCCGAAGAACTGCGAAGACGGCAGCACCTTGGTCATGACGTCGGGACCCTGCTGTCTGGCTGCAGTCGCGTGCATGGGCTTCATCTGTGTCCAATAATTCCCTCGATATTCCAAACAGCAACACCATCGATCTGCCCGGTTTTTTGCAATTGCAATGGCATTCGACGGCGAAAGAATCCTCAAGGTGACAGCAGGGGTTGCAACCGTGCTCCTTCGCGCCTTTTCCTATCTCTTCCTCCGATGGGTAGAATATCTCTTGGCTCTTGCGAGTTCGCAAACTGACGAGGTATCTTACAGATTCCTGGTGGCTTGGTATGGAAGGTCATCCTGTTTTGTTGGCTGTTTTTTGTTATGTCGTTTTTCATGCTCGTCGGAAACGACATCATGAAGGCCGACACCGAAGTGCCAAAGTTGAAGCTCGAGCCGCCGTCGGCACAGGTATCGGACGAGGAAGACGAGACAGACGTCGCGCATTCCACAGCACGAGAAGAATCGGATATTCGTTCAAGGAAAAAGCTCCGAGGTTACTCCGTCCATCGCCGCGGCACAATTGCTCCCGCCCAAACCATCGTCCACTCCTCCCGCCCCTCCATCATCAAAACCCTACTCTTCGGCCACCCACACCCAAACCCCCTCCTCACCTTCCTCACACTAGCAGCAAACGCCCTCTGTCTCGTCATGGTCCTCGACCTAACCTTCCAACTCCAGTTCTTCTGGCCTTGCGATGATCTCGCGTTTCATCGCGTGGGCTATGTCGGTCCTTCCAGCGCACGTTTGCAAATCCGGGATCCGAGTGGAAAGAGCTCGGTTGGCATGAGGCTCCGGGAGGCAAATACAAGCTCGCCATTTATGATGGGTCCGAAGTTCGAGGGGCTGGATGCTAGCAATGATTATGTGGGTTGGGTTGAGTTGACTGGGCTGGATGCTGATACGACGTATGAGTATACGATGTCGAATGGGAATCGTGGATCGTTCAAAACGGCGCCGCCGACAGGTGCTTCTGGGAAGTGGACGTTCTCTTCTACGTCTTGTATCATTCCCGGTTTCCCTTACCGGGGGTTCGGCCGTGATCCCCTCGAGATTGAAGGGTTTGATTATGTCCGTCAACAACTCGATGAAGAGGAGATCGAGTTCATGTTGTTCCTTGGCGACTGGATCTATGCCGATGTCCCACACTTCGCCGGCGACAGTGTGGAAGACTATCGTCAGAAATACCGACAAACATACTCGAGTCCCCAGGTCCGAAGTGTACTGGGGCGACTGCCTATGATGCACGTGTATGACGACCACGAGATCAAGAATAACTGGGACAAGCATGAAAACTATGGTAGGTCATTGTGAGGTTGGTCAAAAACGTTGTTGATGAATTGCCCACAGAGTATGCCGCTGCTATGAACCCCTGGCACACGTATCATCATTCCGTTAACCCTCCTGCGCTCGGGCACAACCAGACCTATTATACGTTCACCCGCGGTGATTCGGCTTTCTTCCTTATGGACACTAGGCGATACCGCTCGCTTAACACTCAAGTCGACGGACCAGAGAAAACCATGCTCGGCCTCGAACAGCGCGAGGCTTTGCTTCACTGGCTGCAAGAGAGTGAGGACCAGGGCTTCGTATGGAAATTCGTCATCTCCAGCGTCCCCTTCACCAAAAACTGGCGCGGCCCAGACGGCGAAAAGGACACCTTCGGCGGCTTCCTCTACGAGCGCTCCCTCCTCCTCGATGCCATGGACCGCGTCTCAAACGTAATCGTTCTTTCCGGTGACCGCCACGAATTCGCAGCGACAGCGATCAGGGAACATGTTGTCGAGTTCTCCACGTCGCCTTTGAATCAGTTTTATCTCCCGATTAGGACGTATTCGCAGGCGACGGAGGATGATGAGGATCAGGTTCTGGCGTATTTGCCGGATGGGAATCATAAGTTTGGGTTGTTCGGTGTCGATACGACGGATAAGAATAAGCCTACGTTAAAGTTTAGGTTGATTAATGATGGGGAGGAGACGTGGAATATTCAAATTAATGGCACGAGACCGGGGGAGAAGATCAAGGGACCGAGGATTCATGGGAAGAAGGATGTCGGGGGACCTGTGGAGAAGGCTGAGGCTGAGGCAGGTGATTGGATTCAGGAAGAGCTCGGCGACAGGTGAGAAGTTTTGAAGTTAACCCCGTGGGGTAAAGATATATGATAACGCAATTAGATAGCAAGATTGCGTGATAATGTTAGAGTAAAAAAGAACGTAAGAAGAAACACCGGCGAACCAAACCCATATACGTAATCGTACCCAAATCAATTTCTATCATGATCAGTTCTCAATAAAGAACTCGCGAACGACCTTCCCAAACCTCTTGACGGCCTCCTTCATGTCCTCCTCGCTGGAACTTGAGAATGCCAACCTGAAGTATCCAGCGCCACCCCTCTCCTTCAAAACGCTCTCATCAGCCGCAAAGAACTTGCCGGGTACGAGAAGGACCTTGGCATCAATCAACTTCTGCCACAACTGATCCATCAACGCAACGCCGCCATCACCCCTCACCTCAACCTCACCAGTCTTCTCATCGATGATAGAAGATTCAAATTGAGGGTGACGTGCGATATCAACCTTGCACCACACAAACATCCCACCAACAGGCGGCACGAATGTCACAAGAGGATCCTCCCTCTCCCTCCACACACTCGTATACCCAAACTCCTCCTCACCCTCGCCAACCCTCAATACCTCCTTCGGCCTGAACTCTTCTTCGAGAGCCTGACACGCCTGATCACGTCTCTTCGTGTACTCCCTCCTAATCCCCTTCAACCATTCAATCCACCCCTGCTGTCCCCATTCCTCAACGAGCAGCTTCCCAATAAGAACTTGTGCGAAGCCGGAGGGTTGTTGCGTGCTGACTTCTGAGGCACGGAGGAGGCGTTCAACGAAGAGTGGGGAGGAGGTGATCCAGCCGCAGCGGGAACCGGGTGCGATGACTTTGGAGAAGGAGTCGATGCGGAGGACGCGGCCTTGGGTGTCGAATTGGAGGTAGGAGGGGGAGAGGGTGTCAATCCAGGAATCATCGGCGGCGGCGGTGGTGGTGGTGGGGCTGAGGGAGTCGGAGGCCTGCCATTGCGGCATTTGGAGGAAGTAGTATGGGTCATCTTCGATTATCAGGACGTCGTATTTGTCACACACCTCCATGACTTCTTGACGGCGTTTACGGCCGATGGTTGAGCCGGTAGGGTTTTGGCCGACGGGGACGGTGTAGAGAACACGAGGACGTGGTCCGCGGGCGTCGTCCCAGTTCCTCAGGACATCCTCGAGGCTAGTCGCGATGATTCCCTCGCCGTCCATCTTGACCGGCACGGGTGAGATACCCATAGGGAACCCAGTCTCGATCGCGGTTGGGTAGGTGAATTCCTCGCAGAGGAAGTTGTCACCGCGTTCGCAGACCATCATGAGGATTTTGTTGAGGGCGTCTGTTGATCCGCAGCACATGATGACATCCCAGTCTTCGTAAGCGGGTTTGTATACTCTCGCGGTGAAATCTTTGACGAATTTGAGGAGGTAGTCGAGACCTTGGGCTTGGCCATACTGCAGGGCGGTAGCGAGTTGGATGGGGGATTTGCCGTTGGAGTATTTGGGGATGGTGATATCGCTGTCTGCTGTCGAATCAGCCTTCTGCGTGTTACGGAAGAACGACAGCAATGGGTTCGAAGCCTTCGTGGGGATCGCGGCTTCCGTATAGTGATGCGACGACTGCACCTGTGCCGAGAACTGGTCGTATGGGAAGTAATCCGGGTGCGGCAATCCACCGGCCAATCCGATCATCCCAGGAATGAACATATACGGCCAAATACTCTTCAACGGAGAGTTCCTCCTGCTCTTTGCCAACAAGCTCAGGTGATGAGACATGTCAATGGCCTTCGGCTTCTTTCCCTCGAAAGTGGCATGTTTCTCGTTGATCGACTCGGCGAGCGCGGCAGCCATCTCGTCTGTCCTAAAGAATGACTGAGGCGACATGACTGAGATATAAAGAGCAAGGATGGAGGAGGAGGAGGACGAGTATTTTCGAGGCCTGTGTAAGGAAGATCTCCCGGTTCAATGTTGTCCTGATAAAGCAGGTAGCTGCACAGCGCCACCCACCTACCGTCGGCGCCGCAGTAGGGCCGGGTTGCCGAAAGGCGAGCACCGTGAGCACAGGCGCAAAACCATCATCAAATTTCCAATAGAGCTATAGCTATTTTTAGTCTCATAAGGAACGTCAGGTTTACAAAAACAAGGTTTGGCCTCAGGCAAGCCATGCTCATGTAACCTCATCGAAACCGCGGTCCTCGGATGTTTCATAACCTCAATGGGGTCAATGAAGGCATCAACTACCAGCGGCCCGGTGCAAAAGTTGCCTAGACTTGGCACTTTTCTGCGCAGCCCCAGTGCGGCCCGCTAAGATTTCGAAATCTTCCCACGGACCGACATCGGACATCAGCTGGGACTCCGAGAGCAAGGCCAAAAAAGGCCAAACCCCGTTTTCGTCACAACCAAAGAGATATAAAGAGCAACTCCTTCCCCTCCATTTTTTGAACATCAACCACTGCTCTTTTTCTCGGCTTCAATAAGCTACTCTTCGGTCATTCAACACAACACTCACTCTCTTCTCTCACTCTCTCCGACACCATATCAGATGGCTCCTCTTACTCGCATCATCTCCCTTCTCGCTCTGGCCGTTGCCGCGGTGCCCAGCTTGGCCGCTCCCGCTGCTGGTGGAAACACGAGCGCCGAAATCGTCGCCCTCGAAACCGCTGCCACGGCCGTCGACCGTATCAATATTCTCGGCGATGACTCCGACTTTGTCTTCAACTTCCTCGACCCCAACCAGCCTGCCGCCAAAGGTGACGGTGGTAGCATCGTCCGCGCCAACCGCAAGAACTTCCCCGCTTTGATCGACAACGGTATCTCCATGGCCGTAGGGTTCATCGGTCCCTGTGGATTCAATACGCCTCACATCCACCCCCGCTCCTCAGAGCTCTCCTACTCCGTCAACGGAACCTTCCTCACCGGTATATTTCCCGAGAACGGGGCTCGCTTGGTCATGAATAACATCACTGGTGGAGAGGCCACCATCATCCCCGCTGGGTCCATGCACTTCCAAGCCAACCTCGGCTGTGAGACGGTTCAGTTCGTTTCAGGCTTCCCCAGTGAGGACCCTGGTGCTTTGCAGATTGCGCAGGGTTTAGCGATGTTTGAAGATGATATTTTGTTGGCTACGTTCGGGTTGAGTGCTGAAGATACGTACGCACTCGAAGCTCTTAAAGCTGGTATTCCGGCGACTGTCGCGCTCGGTCTTCAAGAGTGCCGTGCTAGGTGTGGCCTTAACCCACCCCCGTCCTACTCCATGTCATCTAGCAGCAGTGCGCCGCCTAGCGCCGCTTCCACCGGTCACTCCGACTACTAAGGATCCCAGAACGTCCGACGATGATTGCAACTACTAGCTGCCATCATGATTAGCCGCACTTTTTCTTTGTTTTTCTTTTTCTTTTTGTTTGAAGTTTCGTTCAGGTCTGAACGCGGGAGTTTGGGCCGGTGTGGGAAGGACTTTCTTAGTAATTAGCAATGTTCACTCCTTGCTTGCTACATACCGGGTCGCCGAAAGTTTCCTTCCCACGGTAGTTATTGACTGCAATATTCCGAGGACGTCTGAAGACGATGAAAGACAGAAAATGAACATCGAATGAAACCCAATACTCTAGGCAGCTGTAGCAGTGACCTGTACGCCTACGCCTTGAGCTAGAGCAGATCAAAATTGCTTGAGAACAATATGTTTTGAACGGAATATAGCTTATCCAATGACCTGCTGGCCCAATGGTTAAGGCGCTTGACTACGAATCAAGAGATTCCAGGTTCGAGTCCTGGGTGGGTCGATTTTGCTGTGTTTGGCTGCTTGTGAAGCAGCCTTGCTTCCAGAGCTCTCGTATACACGGTGTACACTCTGAAGCTAGTTTTTTGGGTCCCTTACCCAGCCTCGTCTAGCTGACTACGTAACCGCCATCGTTGTTCGCAATTCATGATGCCTATAGCTATTGAAGCTTGAGCGGGCGCCTTCTCACGGATCGCGATCACAGACTTGCGGTGGGCAGACACCAGGGACTGTTCGACTCGAGTTTGATACGTATTTGGCGAGCCGCACAAGTCTGACTGGTACTGGGATGACTTGTACTTAAGGTTCGTTTGCGTCTTTGTACCATAGCTTCGTACTTCTACTTGCCGTACTGGATCGCCTTAGGGCAATATCCGGTTTACAAATACTACCACTACTACTTGGATCTGTGGTCGATATGGCGTAAGGCATCTCTCACCAGCTCGAAATCAACGCACATAACTCCATCGTTCGGCACGACATCCTTTCGGACTCCGAACCACGTTACTCTTATCGTATACGTCATTGCTGTACCCCGCGCGATCGCGGACAAGCTTTTGAGGCTCTGTGAAATAAAAGACGACTCCCCAAAGCTTGTCATCCCAGAACGTGATTCTCAGTTAACATGACCCCAAAGCTCGAGACAGACGTTGAAGCTCAGTCCAACACTGTTGCTCCCTCCATTGCTGGGAAACAGAACACCTCCACCTCTCAGCACCAGAAGTCCTCTTACAGTCCTCCTACGGGCGACTCTGGATCCTCCGGCTCCTCTAAGGACCAGCATCCCGAGAAGTACTCAGAGGTTGGGAAGACCCCGGCGATTGTTGGTGCCCCGGGAGGTGGTGAGCCCTCTGATCCCAGCCCGGAGGCCCCAGAGGAGAAGGTTAAATCCGGCCTCAAGCCCAACAAGCTCTCCGCCGCGGCACCCCAGAAAACTGCCGACAGTCAGATGAACCAGCCCGACATCAAAGACGCCGAGAAGGCCGCCGGTAATCCTCTCGACAAGAACCCACGCGAACAGCATGACGCACCGACGAGTTCCTCTGCTCCTCGCGGTTCTGGTCCTAAGGCCGTGAGGGAGAACAAGAAGGAGCGCACTGTAGTCAATGCTAAGGTCGCCGGAATCGAGGGGGGCAAGGGTGTCAAAGGTCGTGATGACAAGGGTGAAACGAAGGCATTGGGAGGACCCCCTGCTGAGCAAGGCGCGGAGACGGGTTTGGCGAGTCGTGGGAAAGGCGAATCCCCTGCCGGCAACGCCATGGGTGGGCCGCCGGTTGAGCTTGGGAAGAAAAATGCAACCCAGCAGGGTAGGAAGGATCACTTGAAACAGGAGAAGAATGTGGAGAAGCAAGGGTATGCCCCCGCGGCTCCTATCGACAAAGCCAAACTCTGAGGTGGTGAAATACGAGCGGTTGTACGATATTCATGAAGTCGGTTTTTTTTTCGGTTAACCATCGTGGCATGGTATATATGGGTAGTGACATCATTGGGAAACATGGAAGTTGCAAGTTCGCTCCCAGAACATCTGATATTGTTTTCTACCAACATCGCCTTCTTTGACTTCTTCTGCACACAAAAGACCCTGAACATGACTCCGCGCTCAAATCAAACCCAGAATACGCCACGGCCCATGCTTTGCATCCAACCTTTTCACAATTTCTTAGATAATCATCCGCACTCGTATCCTTTTCATGCTTGATGCATCCCATCCATCAACTCATATCCATGCAGACAATCGTACACAGCAACGCAGCAACTCTTTTCCTCTAGGCTTAACGAGGGTTGTCTAATCGTCCCAGCCGAGAGCAGCCAACTCCTTCCGGATCTGATCTTCAGTGGCGATCTTCTTAATCTGGGTATCCTCCAACTTCTCACCCTTTCCAACACGAACCTTCAACTCCTCGATAGCCCTCAACTTCTTCAACAAAGCTCGGGTCTTCTTGTCCTCGGCACCAGCCGCAGGCGCATCATCAGCAGCAGGAGCAGGTTCAGGGACGGCAACTTCTTCAGGCTGCTCCTCCTCCTTAGCCTTCTTCGCAGCCTCACGCTTCTTCTTGTTCTTGAGCGCGTTCTTCGAGAGCTGCTCCTGAGCAGCAGCAGCGGGAGCAGCACCAGGAACGGTACGGTGAGCACCGGGAACAAGCCTCTGTCCGTTGGTGGCACCATTAAGCGCACGGTCCTCGCCCATAACGTGTCGTGCACCACCCTCGTCCTCACGCTTGAAGTGCGTAGGAGTGCTAGTACCACGGAGATGAGGAGGACGGTAAGCACCGGCAGGCCTTTGAGGAGCAGCCAGAGTAGCAGCAGAAGCAACCGAGGAATGCACCTCAGGAGCGGGGGAGAGAGCAGTGCGGAGAGGGTACAACTCAGCAGGCTGAGGGCGCCAGTGAACGGCGTACAGCTCAGTCATCTCCTCCTGGTAGATTAAAGGTCCGGAGTAATGCCAGAGCTTAACACCGTTGTCTACTCGGAGACGAGGAGAGGTGGTGGCGGTCAAGATCATACGACCATCAGGACTCCACTCACACACAGATGCATTGCTGGCCTCAATTGTTGACAACTTCTTGTAGTTCTGGAAGGTGTCGTAGATATCCATAGTTCCCTGCAAATTACCGAAACCAGCGAGAATCATAAATCGCGCATGAGGAGAGAAGATGATGGTGTTGCGGGGAGCGAGAGGGAGAGAAATGACGGCGTTGGCGCGGTGGTTGAAAACGGTCGTCTTAGCAGGCATGTAACCATATACGACACCGAACTCCTTGGAGTTAGGAGACCAGGTAACGTCGTGAATGGGTCCCTCCTTGTCGAGAACCACTCTTGAGTCGAAGTTTCCCGCAATAGAGAGAAGGTAAAGGTTGGTCTCTCCGTAGTAGTTCTTGTTGGTCTTGTCGACCTCGGTCTGAGTGAGCACCAAAAGACTGGTACCGAGCTTGTTCCAGGTCATCTTAACGCTGTCGGCCTTGAAGAAGGTCTTCTGAGCAGCAGGCTGGATGAAACTGGGGACGTTGTATACACACACTCGTGCAGGCTGTCCCTTCCTCTCGGGAAGAAATGAAGCGAGTGCGTAGTTCTGTCCTGGTGACAGGGCAAATGCTGAGATACCCTCAACTCTCAGCTTGTTCCATACACCCTTGGACATATTTGCACTCTCGAAAATCTGAACCTCATTGGTGACCAACCTGGCGCAGTACTTCTCATCGAACGTAAATTGGCAGTTCCTGGAGCATACAGTCAGCGCTTGATCCGTAAAGATTCGTCGTCGGGCACTCCTCACCATCCAGTCTGGTTCTTCTGCACAAACTCGTAATTCAGGGTTCCGCTCTTCACATCCCAGATTTGCAAATTCTTTGTAGCATTACCGTCCTCGGCCTTCGACGGTCTTTGCCAAGTCTGCACATATGTTCCCTTCGGCGAAAACGCAATTTCGAACACATTTGGAACATCCAAGGTAGCAATCTTGGCACCATCCTCAGCCTTGACTACCGAAACATTCTCCGGGGAAGCCCAAGCGAAGTATGAACCGTCAGGACTGTAGACACCTACTCGCAAGTTGCCAGTAGGCTTCTCGAAGCCACTCACGGGGGCATAAGTAGGCTGAGCCTCGGTCAAACCGATTTCCTTGACCGTACGGTATGCAAATTGTGTAGAGACCATTGTTGCTGGTTCTTTTCCTTTGACAATGGAGTCGAGGTCTATGCTTTCAACCGAATTCGGAGGGCGACGCGGAGAGATGCACGTTGCCCTAGGTAAATTATGGATCATACCATGTGCACGGCAGGATACATGAAAGGAGGGAGTTGAAAGGCGTATTCTGATTAACATGTCCTAGACGAGCTTCTATCATAGATCTATCGAATTGCTGGGGCTTTCCATGCCGTTTCCACGTACAATCCAAGTCCCGATATCGATAACGATAAAGGCGACATATTGATCTGTAGCAAATGCCCATCCTTGAGCTTGGGCCGAGCATCAAGCTCAAATGATGCTTTCCTCCACGTCATGACAATCCTTGTAAGTTGACGTAGACCCACGCCGATCATCGCAAATCCACAACCTCAAATCTCAAACCTCCAATCTCTCTCACATGACCCCCCCCACCGTCCCCCTTCCCTGCATCAGTATAGATCCCGCCCGGAACATCATCATGCAAATGAAAAAGACCCGTATTCCTGCATTTTGTGATGACTTCCATCCCCGGTGGTTTCGTCAGCCTAAAGTATCCCCATTCTCCTCTACTCGGTGCACAGACGATAGCAACAGCCTCGTCCAGCATCAACTGGTACGAGCAGTGTGTATGTAGGTCCACGGATGACATGAAGCACGTCTGAGTGGGATGAGTATGAATCCAGCCGAGTGTGAGCAGCTCCCGGGCGTCTTGAAACTCAAAGATAGCCCCTTCGTCGATCGTCTGGCAGGTATCACTAGTAGACTCCTGCGCCGGAATAACGAGATGAGTCACGAAAAGTGCATTTTGTTTCTGCGTGATCCGGTTAGCTTGTGGTAAGCACTGTACACGTCACTGAACACACCAACTTCCCGCACAGAATCCCACATGTTTCCAGGTTTCTGGTCGTATTTGGCTTTGCGACTTCCAAGAACCGATCTCTCAACTCTTTTGGAATGAAGAGTGTTCGTAATGGATCACCGCCTTCGGTTCTTGCTGACGAAGAAAACTCATATGCCTCTTGCCCTTTCTTGGGTGCAGGAAACGACGGCGGAGGAGTTTGTGGTAAGGGCGGTATTAGTCGGGATGTCGGCTTTGGCGGGGGTAATGGTATTAAAGGCGGTGATGATACCTGCTTCTGTAACCACGGTGACTCTGGTAGTGGAACGTGATTTGTCCAGTTTGAGTTATTTTCGAAGGAGCTGCAAGTTTCAATCAGCACATCCCCACTGGCTCCCAGCCACCAACGCACCTTCGTTTCTCTGTTCGCTCCACCGTTGGATATGACACTCCACTTCTTCTCTTAGGATCCGAGGACGGTCTAGTCGAGTGTCTGGTTGAGCGATCGTCCCGCCGTCTGTCAAGTTGCAGTCCTCTTATCTCCTCAACCAAGTCCAACTTCCCGTGGCTACCCTCTGCACTCCCTCGTCTCAGACTTCGAGCCAACCAGGGCTTCTCTTCTTCATCAGTGTCGTTGTCAACTTCGTTGTCCTGGATCAGCTTCACTCTTCGTTCCGTTTCTTGGCGCCGTCGCTCCTCAGCATCTTCAAGAAGCATGCGTTGGTACTGGAGATACCGTTCCTCGAGCCGCTTTTTGATCCCCGATATTATTTGCAGAAGCGTGTCCACGCGCTGTCAGATATCACTGGTCAGCAACACACGCTATAACGAGTGATCCTACAGCACGCACCGCGTGATGAGCCTTGATTTCCTTCCAGTTACCAGCAGATGCTTTGGCTTCCGGATGCGCTGGAAGAGTCTTTATGATGAACCTGCGTACCGTCGTTGAGCATATTTCCCAAGCTCACAACTGAACCAACGACATACTCAGCGTAACGCAGCAGTAATATATATGCCTGTTCGTCATTGCCTTCCAACAGGTACACATTGCCCTTTAAGCTACCGTTAGCTCTCGAAATGGAAGACACTTGGGCTGGACTACCTGCTTCCACATCGACTCAGCCGTCCTTAACGACACCCTCAATGACGTCCCCGGCAGAAAACGCACGGGTTCCACGGCCAGATCCGCCAGCTCCTTCACTGATCGGGGGGCACTCATAGGCAACGAGAGCTGTGTGCGTGCTTGCTCGGGGTTGGTCCCACGGTCCGCGGTGCCTGAATCGCCACGCTCGCCAGGAACGGACCAGGCGATAAACTTTTGCGGCGATAAGGCCGATAAAGCAAACCGACCTCCCCTCCACAGCTCAATCACAAACCCTCCATCAGTCAGGGTCAGCTCAATCACAATGGGTCCCGTCACCGGCCGTGGAAAGAGTCACTCCAAGACCGCAAAGTATGCTAAATCAACCATCCGTATGGGCCGTATGCTCGACCAGATCCACGACGATATCAACGATCCGGACGCGAAGCTGAAGTTGGATGAAAAGTTGGCTCAGGTCGATGAGGAGTTGCCCGGCTTGGGACAGTATTACTGTAAAGCTTGCGCAAAGTATTTTGAGACGGAACATGCCGACGTTGAGCACAGAAGAGGAAAGAACCACAAGAAAAGGTTCGTTTGTGCGTAATGATGCGTCGCGTGGTTATGTGCTTACAGTTCCGTATAGGGTCAAGTTGCTGAAGGAGACGCCTTACTCCCAGGCAGAGGCGGAGGCCGGTGTCGCGATTGGAGTTGTTTCCCTGCAAAAGAAGCGTGCTGCACAAGCCGCCCAGAAACTCACTGCAGTTGCGGAGGTTAAGGATGCAATGCAGGAGGAGTAAGCTTGTTTAGATGATGTTCATTTTTGTTCTACGGCGTTTGGGATTTGCTTTGTCTGTTTCGCATCTGCTTCGGGAAAGGAAGGATCAGTCACTTAGAAATTGAACGATGTTGCGAGACTGTGTACTGTACACGACGTTCACACGGAGGCAGCAGCAGCTGTATCGACCACGTACAACGAATCAATAAATAGAATGCATTGAATCTGAAAAAGGAATCAAAAAGCACAATAGAAAAAGAGAGAATGAAAAAGAAAGTAATACCACAGCTAATTCAAACTCGAGGAAGCGCTCAGCTCCAGAACCCAGGTAAAAACACATATCCAACAAAGTCGTTCGCCCAGCAAACATTCGACAGAGCCCGATAACCTTCCACATGCGGGTAAGATATCGCTCGAGTACCCTATCTCCCTTGTCGTAACCCCAAGAATTCCTTCACTTCACGACTCCTCATATTTTCCCTCCAAAATAAAATGTTTAGGCGGTGTACATACCCCAGTACTGCTCAACGTTGAGGTATCCAGGGGCCTTCCACAAGTCGTTGAAGGCAGTGAACAAGATGATGTCCTCACCGACGGACGACAAGATGGAAGAAACAGCAGTAGCCTGGTTGGCAGCGGAGGGAACAGCAACACCGTTGCTGTCACCCTGAGTGGGCCATCCGGTCTCAGTGATCAAGACAGTCTTGTCAGAACCGCAAGCGGCCTGGAGGCGAGCGATCTGATCAGCAACGAAAGCACCAGATCCGTCTGCTGTAACACCACCGTCGAAGAAGGGGTGGCAGTTGGCAGCAACGTAGTCAGAGGCAGCGCAAAGAGCGGGGTTGGCAATGATGGCAACAAAGGTGTCGACGGTGACGACGGGACCAGTGAAGCCAGCAGAGCGGAGAGCAGAACGGGCAGAGTTGACGTAACCAGCCATGGTGGAAGCGTCAGCCTGACCAGAGTTGACAACCTCGTTACCGATGGAAACGGTGTGGATGTTGTCCCAGGAAGAGTAAGACGCAACAGCGCTGATAATCTTCTGGACCTCAGAGTCGGTGTTGGCGTAGTCGTAGACACCGACGAAGACCTTCAAGTTGTTGGAGACAGCGGCGGGGAGAACGGTGTCGAGCTGGGCGCAGTCGGTACCGTAGATACGGATGAAGCTAAAACCCTTGCCGGCGATGACAGAGATGTCAGAAGCAACGGCAGAGGAGTCCTTGCAGCCACCGGAGGAGGTGTAGGGAGAGTAAGTGACACCCTTACCGGAGGAGGAGGCAGCGGCAGAGGAAGAAGCAGCAGCCGCAGAGGTGGAGGAGGAGGAGGTGTCAACAATGGCAGCGGCAGCAGAGGTGACGGAGGAGACAACCTCAGCAGCGGCGGAGGTCACATCAGCGACAACAGCGGCAGCGGTCTGGACGGCCTCCTGAACAGCAGCCTGAACGACAGCGGTGGTGGTGACAGCCTGAGTGGCAGCACCAGCAGTAGCGGTAGCGTAGACAGTCTCAGTCACGTAAACGACGTCAGCATCCTGGCGACGGTGGTGAGCGTGACCGCGGCGGGCTAATTGACGCGTTTTGTTAGCATTCAGTCCGAACAAAGCAGCATACACTATGTAGAAAGAGGTGTAGAGGCCAATTGAGCGTAGGGAGGAGACATACCGAGGGGCTGAGCGACAGCAGCCTGAGAGAGGGCCAAGAAGGCGGCAATGGTAGCAAGACCACGGGCGTACATTGTTGAGATAGTGATTGAGGGTATCGAACCGAGTTACCAAAAGAAAGTGAGTGTACGCTGGGGTATTGAACGAGCGAAGAAACCTGTCCTCGACGCTGAGCACCTGTTGTCGGTTGTTGGATAGAGAAAGAGAGTGTAAGAGTCCGTTGAGCTGGACTTTTGTCGGTGTTGGTGTTTTCCCCCGAGCCCCTCTCCTGGCCGGTCCCCCTACTTAAAGCGTCGGCGCGCGCATTCCCAATGGTGTGGTTGATTGCGACGCCTGTTTCCAGATTCCGTTTTGGGTGGGAGAAAAACGCTAAGTCAGAGACTGGTGGAGATTGCCAAGTTGAAAACGGCAACATGTACCACGGGAAGGGATGGATAGGCTTGCGTTGGTCGAGGCGAGGTACGTCGAATTTGATTGTGATGTCGTACCGTTTGGTCATGGAAGTCGTAGATGTCCTGAAAGCCGGATAGGCGGAGGTGTTGTCAATCCGGGGAATGCACTTCAATTGGGGATCGTACTCCTGAGGCAGCGTCTGTTGTTGTCTCGCCTTTGCTATCGCCGTGCCGTACTCTACATGCAATTCCGCTCCCCGGTCTCGATCGCCAAGAGCCGGTCCAACCGCCCGCCGTGATGCCAAGTTGCGACAAAGCTGGAATGCTCAATCGGTATGTGAAGACGCTCGATTGAATCCTGAGAAGGTTGGTAATGCTTGGTATCGTTACACACCGTGCAATTGTGAGGTTGTGGTCAATCTCAACTGACAGGTCTCGGGTGCCGACCGCATGATGGCCCATGCGTGAACATGGATGCATCGGTCACCAGCCGTGGTTGGAACGTAACGGGTCAATTGAGTGTCATCAAATCCATTCTGAATAAGCGTTCAGCCGTAAACAATCAATGCAGTGGCAATGTCCATGCTCCGTTCAATACTCCTCAAATGCTCCATGACCAGTACCCTCCGCATGCTTCACAGCTTCTTTCTCCCCCTTCAATCCAACCCTACAAACACTACACCTTAAACTGAAGTTCGCCGTATCCGTGTAATACCCCTTCCCCTTCAATCTTCCTACCAACTCTTGAGCCGCTTGTAACACCTCATCACCCAGCGCACTCCCGACATCAAACAAGGTTTGATCATGTTCACCCGGCGACGCATACACCGGTGATAACGCAAGAGCATCATAATGAATCCCACTATACACAACCAAACACCTTCTCCCCGCTTCCTCATTAAACCGATCTACCCGTCCAGTCCCAACATCAACACTCGCAATCTCAACCCCAAACTCTTTACTCAATATCGCCATCTCGATCGCGCCGCCCCAACTCTCACTCCGCTCGATCCAAGCGCAGTATTGTGGTGGAGGTTTGCCGAGGACGACTTCGGGGTATTCGTCAGGGTGGGAGGCGATGTATGCTGCGACGTGTTGGCGGAGGGCGGGGGCTGAGAGGGTTGGCGATGGGGGAAGGACGTATGTAAGGGCGCGGAAGAGGCAGGAGTTGTCGTCGGGCATGACGCGGAGAGCGAGGCGTCTGCCATCCTTCAGCGTAACCTCCGGTGGATCGTTCTCGTTTGCCGCTCCCTTCCCTGAACCCGAGCCTGATGATGTGGGAGCACTCGCCGGCGGCGATGGTTTCTTGAGTGGTGGTTTCGGCGCATCATGATCTTCCACAACCAATTGCTCTCCACTCTTGACACCGACATCCCGAATCAACCGTAACGGCTCATCGAAACTCAATGCTTTGGGCGGATACCCAGTCTTAACGGTAAACGATACGCTCGAAGTGATATCCGAGACTTTGTCCCACAATTGCGCAAGCGTAGTATCTTCTGCCAACGTCAGTGTCTGCTGTCCAAGTCGATGTCGAAGTCTGACTCTCATGATGGGATGTATGCTGTTGTTGTGTCTGCAACGTAGACTTTCCTGATTGCCTGTTCTGGGTGTTGCGTAAGCTGCAAGCGCGAGCGCGCGTACGCCATCTTGAGCCCCGGGGATTTGGGTGGCCTGCAGAACGGTGCGCTAGCCGGAGCTTAGATTAATTCTGCGAAATTGTACGTTATTTAAGGAATCTGGCCTCGCAGGATTGCATAAGATTACCTAGGGGATGATATCTGGGAAGATTATGGGATTCTGCAGCTCACTGGTGTGTGTAATCTGCCGTTGCTAGTACCTCTCAGGATTCGCCGGAAAAGGTGCGTTCTCAGTCCTGCATTTGCCCATGAGGGTTCCTTGTAGCGATGAATGGTGAGGCCAGTTCGTCCTTCAGTCGCTATAGTTTCTTGCTTTCTTCTGCCTCCAACGTTGTACACTTTCCTTGCTCCTCTCCTAGATCTAGCTCTGCCTTACGCGCAAGAACTCCTCACTCTCCTCCGGCCACCGGATCAAGTGCTTCGTGCAGTCGCTGGTTTATTTCCCGTTCATATTTGAATGATTTACTCGAATCGCAGGCGGGACTGTTTCCCATCCTTCATGCGGGAGACACACCGTAGAAGAACGGCGGACAAAAGATACAGCACCCGAGTATTCCCAGCTGGTCTCCCACGCTAGTACTGACTGGGCCCTATGGTGCTTAACTTAGGAGATCGGACGGGATCCTGTGCTTTCATCATGGTATGGCCGTATCTGACTGTAATGATTTGCGACATGTTATGACCCAAATAATGCATAGTATCGACAAGTGTGGACGCAACCGCTGTTGAACGCTCGCATGGCAGCTGTGGTGAGAACAGGTGGGGACGATGTCTGCTATTCTCAGGGGTGCCTACTATGGTTACATGACGAGGGGCAGTCAGAGAGGAGATGGCGAGAAGCCCAGCTGAACCAGGTCCCACGACAGCCTCCGCGGATACAGCCTTCAAAACTGTCCCGGAAAATCAAAAGTTTTTTTTTTTTACAGACATTCACGTTATGAGCTCTTTTCTTCAACACTGCTGTCATCCAGCCACCACTGACATGCACGTGTCGCCTCTATGGCCACTTCTACGGCTACACTTGCCAGAATGCAAGACCACCAAGGTTACGCACACCCTGCGCGATTTCATCTCATCAAACCTCCTCGGGTTTTGGAAGACGATTACGTGCTTCAAGTGTGCAAAACCGCAGGCTTAGTCAGGAGTCAAGAAAGTTCGTCGGATGCTAAGTGCCCGAACTCCCGGGGGGGCGGAGAAAACCCTCAGATGAGCATCTGATCAAGGTGGGACGGACCCTCCAAGATGTCCGTCGTTGAGCGTTCAAGTTGACAGATCACGGCTCACTTCCCTATCTTTTGATTTTGAGATGTCTTGGCATGAAGCCAGATCCCACTCTCGGAGCATCTTCCCGTCGATATCCGAATTCCTCCGATTTTCATATCTCGCCTAAATGAAGCATTCCGTTCATCTCCAATCCACCGAGCGAATCGACGGCGTGCACAGCTTGCACCCAGCGCGCTCTAGCTCCTACGTTCAGTAAAGAAAGAGAAATGCAGCTAGGCACGCTCAGGGCGTCGAGGGCCCTTCCGGGAAAAATGTCCCCAATCGGCACCAGCCTACCGGAGCCCTACACCGAAATTCCGAGACTTAAGGACGAAGGAGAGTCGCTTCTTGTAACACACTGACATATATACTGCACCGGCAGTCGTCGATCGACAGCGAAGAAGAGTCCGTTTGGGCCGTTTAACCACAAATATCATTCATTACATTTGATCCCTCGTTCACGACGAGCGATCGCGACATTCTCCCAGCATGAGCACCGTCAAAGGATCCGCCACCGGCATGGAAGTCCGCCCAGCAACACCCAGCGACCGCGGTACCCGTGCTGGAACACCAAACTCTCTCTCCAAAAAGATCACCCCAGAAGAATACATCCGACAACTCAGCAGTTCCGGCGATGTTACTCCCGATGTCGAAGTCCTCTCCACCAACCCCGACCTCTACATCAACACCTCCGGAAAGCTGAAACGTACCCTCAAGAGTCGTCACATGCAGATGTTGGCGCTCGGAGGTACGATCGGTACGGGTTTGTTCATCGGGTCTGGATCGGCGTTGAATAGCGCGGGACCCGTGGGTGCGTTATTGGGATACGCGTTCGTCGGACTCGTCATCTTCTCCATCATGGTGTCGTTGGGAGAGATGACCACACTCTTCCCTGTTGCCGGAGGATTCACCCACTTCGCTTCCCGATTCTGTGACGACGCACTCGGTTTCGCACAGGGTATCAACTACTGGTATTCCTGGGGCATCACCACTCCCCTGGAAATTACCGCCGCGGCAATTGTGGTAGGATACTGGGACTCCGAAACCAATGTCGCAGTCTACATCTCCGTCTTCCTCGTCCTGATCTGTCTCGTCAACTACTTCGGCACCCGCGCCTATGGTGAAGCAGAATTCTGGCTTTCGTTCATCAAAGTCACCGCAATCACCGGTCTGATCATCCTCGGTATCGTTCTCTTCTTCGGTGGAGGACCGACTCATGATCGTATCGGGTTCCGCTACTGGAAAACTCCCGGACCTTTCGCACAGTACAACGAGATCGAAGGCGCATGGGGTCGTTTCTTGGCGTTCTGGTCTACGTTCATCAACGCCGCCTTCGCCTACACCGGTACCGAACTCGTCGCTGTCACTGCCGCCGAAGCCGAGAACCCCCGCCGCAACGTCCCGAAGGCAATCAAGCGCGTCTTCTGGCGTATCATCTTCTTCTACATCGGCTCTATCCTCGTGATCGGACTTCTCGTTCCATTCGATTCCGAGGAATTGTTGAATGTGCTCGGTGGATCCGATGCCTCATCTTCGCCGTTCGTCATTTTCATCAACAATGCGGACATTCCGGTGTTGCCGCATATCATTAACGCAGTTATCTTGATCGCTGTCGTTTCGGCTGGTAACTCGGATCTTTACGCTGCGTCGCGTACCCTCTACGCGTTGGCACTCGAGGAGATGGTTCCCGGATATGTCGCTCGCGTCTCCAAGCGTGGTCTTCCCTACGTCGCCGTCACCATCACTGCTTCCCTCGGTCTCCTCGCCTACTTGAACGTCAGTAACAGCGCCGGCGTCGTCTTCAACTGGTTCATCAACATCTCCACTATCTCTATCCTCATCACCTGGCTCATCGTCCAAGTCTGCTACCTCCGCTTCTTCTATGCCATGAAACTCCAAGGTTACAACCGTGACCTCCTCCCCTACAAAGCTCCTTTCCAGCCATACACGGCATGGTTCGGATTAGTCGCGATTTCGATTATCTTGTTCTTCAACGGATTCTCGCTCTTCTTGGATGGAAACTGGGATACGTCGACGTTTATTACGTGTTATGTCGGTATCCCGATTTACATCTGCTTGTACGTCTTCTGGAAGGTTACGAAGCGTACAAAGTGGAAGAAGTTGTCGGAGATTGATTTGGTTACGGGGAGGGTTGGGGACCCGGAGATTGAGATGAGGGAGGACCCGGCGCCTACAACGTGGTGGGGTAAGGCATGGGAGAAGATTATGTGAGTGGGATAAAACAGACGTATACTAATGTTTTTGGTTTTTGGTTTTGGTGTTGAGCATTTTGGGGTGATTTAATTTTCGGCATGTTGAGCGTGTCAAGACAATAGACAATACAAAAAGACTTTCCTCTACTTACAAATGTGCTCGAAAGGGAGTGGTTGTAACAATCCTGCGCATTAAGCTTGTAATGTTACAGTCCTTCAATTCCTTTCGCTACTCATACAGTCGGTGGTATAATATGATATCGTGCTAAAACCATCATCTTTTCCCTTCCTCAAGCTTACTCAGTCAAGTTCTTCCTCGCCTGATCAGCAGCCTCATCCGTCTCAGCCTTCGCTCTAGCAGCCCCCTCATTTACCTTTCCCTTAACCTGCGCAGCAGCACCCTTGAACTCTCCCTTCGCCTCGGCAGCCCCCTCATTTGCCTTTCCCTTAACCTGCGCAGCAGCACCCTTGAGCTCCCCCTTCGCCTCGGCAAGCTTGCCCTTGATCTGGCCGGCGGCCTCCTTGGACTTTCCGGAGATCACGTCAGGTGCGACGTTCTTGAGCTCGGAAGCGGCTTCCGCGGCCTTTTGGGCGGCAGAGGTGTTCGTGATGGAGGAAGCTGCGGACTTGGCTGCGTCGGCGACAGATTGTGTGGCTTCGATGCCCTTGAGGGCGGCCTCTGCTGCAGCACCTGAAATCAGAGTTAGCCAATTGAGTCAATTGAGAGCCAGGGAACACATAGGCGTACGGTCGACAGTCTTAGCGGCGTCCTTGATGGTGTCGGTCACAGACTTGCGGAGGAAAGCAGAGGAAGCAAAGGTCCTGGAAGCGTTGACGCGGACAGCAGTCATTTGACGGAGAGCAGTGGTAGCGAACATCTTGGTGGTAGTGGATTGATTGATTGTAGATTTGATCTGGTTGTATTGGGTGGAGGTTGGGTCTGGAGGTTTATATAGACGTCGTCTTCCCAGGATCAGCACCTGTGATGTCATGCCAGCCAACACGCACACGCGCCCTTCGGAACGTGACACGCAGCGAAACCGAGCGACCGATGAAACTGACTGCCAATGGACCCTGGATTTCTTCGTTACTCATGAATCTCTGTGCGGGTCATCGTAGCGATGGAAGGATGTTGTTGAGATTGGGTTTCTTCCCACGCGTCATCACGGCCATTAGATCTAACAATTACTCCATGCTCCTCCAGGATAGCGCATCTACAAACTATTCCTCCTTCTATGGAACGGCTTCCTTCCTTCAAACGTCTCCCTCGGTCCCTCCTCTACAATCCCCTTCAACTTCCCATCCTTCCTCAGCTTCTGCAAAAACTCCACTGCATAATCATACCCAACCTGACAAATCTCATCAAATTTGCCAAACTGGAGGGTTTGGTAAGGTGTGATGGGTGGACGCATGTAAACACAGCCCGGACTCTGTTTAGCTGCCTCGAGAGCGGGGACGGAAGCGACGTACGCCAAACGTGCCTGAACTTCGGCGAGCGACGGCACGTTCGGGACGGTACTGAATGGGTTCCATCGATTAAACAGTGCCCAGAAACCAGACAGCGTGTCTCCGTACTCGATGGGAGAAGTGTCATCCACACTTCCAACATCAACCGCAAACACAATGTCCGCACCCATCTTCTTCATCGTGCTCACAGTCAAATTATCAACATATCCTCCATCAACCAACAAGCTCCCCTCATCGCACATGGGCGGGACCAACCCCGCGAGCGACATGGACGCGCGGATATACCTCCATGCATACCCACTCGTATGAACTTCCATCCGAGAATGCGTGATATTGGTCGTGTTGGCGTAATACGGCAACCAGAAATCCTCAATCTGTGCATTCCCGAACGTCTTCCAAATACCACGGTTGAACTCATGGCCAGTGGTGTAGGCGGTTGCGGGGTAGGTAACGTCAAACAGCATCCTCCACAAACTCGCCATGCGACCCGCGAATTTCTTGGCTCGGCCGTAGATTGGGACGGAATCTGCGTCGCGTGCGTAGAGACCTCCCACGAAAGAACCGATCGACGTACCACCGATGATGTCGATGGGGATACCGGCTTCCTCCATTGCACGGATGACACCAACATGTGAACATCCGCGTGCACCACCACCGCCCAAGACCAATCCAATAGCCTTGCCCGTCAACCTCCTTGCCAAACGCGCAAAATCACTCTTATGCTGCGCCGGGTTGGCATAGGCCTGAGTATGTCGATTTCTCCTCGTCGTATATTTCGTGATCTCGGTTTGAATCACCTGAACCTTACTTTTCAGCTTCGTCAACGCAGCACGTCTGGGTGTGTGTAACGGCATCGGCGGCGCATGAGTCCGAATATGCATCTGGATGTGGTGATGAGCATGAACCCACGGACGGTTCTTTAGCCACTGTCTCGTCGTGCCAGGCTGAACGAACTGCTCTGCATGAACGAGGACGAGCTCCTTCCTCGCCGTCGTCTTCGTACCAAGCAAGAATCGTTCATACTCGCCGATACCAGGACCACTGTCAGCGACACCCACGACGAGGATGCAATCAGCCTGCCTGATACATGTCTCTGTCCATGCTGAGTTAACGTTCGTGTCGGCAACGTAGAGCACCTTGCCGAACTTCTCCTCGAAATCCGCAAGGTATCCGCTCAACTTCAACTTCCCCATCTTAGTGAATGCATGCCCACCGAGATGCCCAAGCACAGCAGCTTGATTGAGGATACAGCTCGTAGTACCAGTACTCTGCATTGCCTTTCCCAATTTTTGGGCAAACTCCATGACTGGGACACCCTGCGTGACGGGAAGAATAGTGATCGTCCTCAGGTTTGTAGAGTTCGAGGGACCACCGGTGTTCCCGCCCTTCTCCGCCAAAGATCTGCTGTCACCGCCCAGACTAATCTCCGGCCTCAACCGCTTTGTCAGAGTCGACGCAATAATTCTCGAAATCTGAATTGTGATATGAGGGTGGTGGATTGACAACGCATGAAACAGCGTCTTGGGGAACCTCGCCAGCTCCGTGTCACGGATAGCATGCAAAGTGTACGGCCTCGCCGTCTCCGTAAGAACTTCAAGTTCACCAACGGATTCTCCTTGACCGAATTCACCTGCTGTAACCAATTCACGTTTCTGATCCTCGCCATCGCCTCCGCTCTCTTTCTCAGCCAAAGCTCTCAAACGGCCGTTAAGGACGATGTAAATGGCATCACTATCATCGCCTTGTTTGTAGATCTTCTCGCCGGCACTGACCTGAACCCACTCGAGCGCAAAGTCGATCTGCAGGATCAACGGACTCATGAAGGAGATGAGTCTCTTCGCCATAGTCAACAGAACAATTGGATGCTTCTCCATGATCCTTTCCAGACTCGCTCGGGGCAAGAATCCCACAAGAACATCCGATCTCGCCCTAACGTCGATGAAAGACCTGAAACCAGAGACACAGGCCAAGTATCCAGCTATACCGCCTGGCTTGACCATGTAAAGCTTGCTCCTCCCAGGTCCCTTCCCACGGCCATTACCGGCGTACTCACGATTCTCGACACCAACGCTGACATCAAGGAATCCATCAACAACATAGTACAACCCGGGGTTCTTCTCACCCTCTTGTACGAGTACCGCGCCCTTGGGAAAGTACACCAATTCCATCTCCTCCTCAAGCTCCTCATGCACACTCAACGCAGTGCTCGAAATACCGCTATGCGCATCCTCATCCGGACTAGTACTACTATCCGCAGTACTCTCCTCCAACAACTTTCCAAACGCTTTGCTGAAAACTTTGTTACTCTTGACATCATACGGCCGCATCTGCGGACTTCCCTCAACACTACTCGCCGCACTCCGTGCCGGACTCTTCGTCACAAGCACACTCGTCCCATTGTCAACGAGCACCGTATCGGAACCGACACCGAGAGCCTTAAGCATACACTCCAGCACATTCTCCCTCAGTGCTTTATCATCATCGACCATATCATCAATCTCATGCGCATGCTTCGGCAAGAACTCCCCCTCCCCCAAATTGACGTCACCAACACTGCCTTTACTCGAGCTCCGCGGTCTCGGGAGGCTACTTAACAAATCACCTGGATTAGTTGTCGTCCGGAGGATTGGGGGAGCGTACTGGGAGACGCTCAAGTTTGTTGCCATGCGGCTTGTTAGACGTCTCCGGAGGGCTGCTTGGGCATTAGTTGGGTCTGCAGCGCTGCCGCGATGGGAGGAGGGTTTGAGGGGGGGAATGACGATGAATTCTGGTTCTTCGACATCTAGGGCGGGTTTAGCAGCTTTTGCAGCAGCGTCTTCTTCTCTTTGCGCTGCCAATACTTCGCGGAGCTTGTCCATGCGACCGTGTTTGAGGCAGGCTGGTAATTCCCAGCGTGTACCTTCGTTCATCAATCGCTCCGTTCTGAGGATCTCGGAGGTGAGACCGAGATAGTGGTGACCAGTCGCAAAGGTAACACGCTGGAAGCGTGTGAGGATAACCTGCACGATATGCGCTGTAGCCTTCGGGTAAGAACGTGTCAAGCTTCGGAACGCATGTGCGGGAATGATAGCAATGGTTGAATCCACAGCGGCTCTCGCCACGACATTCGGGTGAACAGACGCGCCCTTTTTCGACTCGGCGTGCTCACTATCCTTCTTGTCCAGGTTCAGGATAGGAATATCAGTCGGGACGGCGGGAGATCTGTCACGAGCATTGGCAGAAAAGTAACTCCCGTCAGTCTCATCCGGGCGCGGCGGTGCAGGGCAATGTGATGGGATGATAGTGACGAGCTGATCGTCATCCTCCTCCTCTTTCGCCTCAAGCTGGATAGTTTCCGTAAACAGCGACAAGATCGTGAACAAACTCGACAAGGGTGCTGTGAGTAGCCGATCAGCATACGTCAAACGTTGAGTACATCAAATACGCACCTCCATTCTTCGCTTCCGTTAACAAATGGTAATCATCCCTCCCCGACTCACTCTCATCATCCGAATCAGAACCCTGTCTCTGCGTACTACTCGCCGGACTCTTGACAAAAACTTGTACCTCCCCATCCACAACCATACAAAAACTCTTCTCGTCCTCCAAATTGATCGTATCACCTGCCGACACTTTCCGGGTCTGCATGTGTCGCGTCAATTCGTGGAAGACGGGGCGCTCGAGGTATCCAAAGATCTTGATCGCGGAGAAGAATTCGTCGAGGTAGGAGTTGATCCCGGGTTTGGAGAATGTGCCATCTGGGAGCTCGGGCGGGAGATCGATGGAGTCATTGTCCTTTAGTCGTGGACTTGCGGGTGGGAGACGAGAGTAATTCGTCAGGTAGCGGTAGCGAACCAGGTAGAAGATTCCACCGAGAGCGCCGATAATTACGGTTAATAAAACCGTAAAACTCAGGTGAATGGTGAAGCTGGAGCTTAGGAGGTCGTACACGGCTTGCGGCAGAGTGATCGTCACCGCGGAAAGCACCTGGAGCGCCGTTCGCGGGAAGAAGAGAACGGAAGCAGCCAAGAGGCCTTCTTCGGCAGCAGCAGCTTGCGGAGCTGCTTCCATGATTGTCCAAGGTTGTTGGTTGCTGGAATGAGGTTTCCTTTCGGATAGAGTTCGTACGGCTTCCTGCACACGGGCGTCGGTGGATGGCCCTCTGGCGCTGCTGCACGTCAAGCCCCGCCAAATTCTGCCATAACCAGAGCAGACCCTGAGAGAATAGACAAAGCGGTTTGCTCAGCAAGTTTAACGAGCGTATAGTTTTTGCTATTGTAACTTCTATAGTAATATCGTACCTCTATCTAAATAAATCAAAACCGAACACCATTTAAGCAGTAACCTCCTGGACAGCACCGTGGTTGTCCTCCAACTTCTTCGCCTCGGCCTCACGGGCCTCCTTAGCCAACCTCCTCTTAGACTTGCCTCCAGCACCGTAGACGTACTGAGGAGCAGTAGGAACAGTGACCTTCAATTCCTTAGCAGCGTCCAAAACCCAGTTGGGCATACCCAAGATACCACGGCCGATGGCGACCAAGTCGGCGGAACCGTCGCGGACGTAAGAGTCGGCATCTTCGGCGTTAGTAATACCACCGACAGCAGCGGTCTTGATACCCTTGACCTCGTCGCGGATCTGCTTGGAGAAAGGAACCTGGTACGCGTTGAAGGCTGACTTGATCTTCTGGTCGGGGGAAGCACCACCGGAAGAGCAGTCAATAAGGTCAACACCCTCCTTCATCAAGAGCTCGGAGAGCTTGACAGAGTCCTCGATGGTCCAGCCACCCTCCTCAACCCAGTCAGAGCAGGAGAGACGAGCGAAGAGGGGCTTGTTCTCGGGCCAGACGGCACGGACGGCCTTGGCGATCTCGAGAGGGAAGCGAACGCGGCCCTCGAAGGAACCACCGTAGGCGTCGGTACGGTCGTTGGAGAGGGGAGAGTAGAACTGGTGAGCAAGGTATCCGTGAGCCATGTGGATCTCGACAACGTCGAAACCAGCACGGTCAGCGCGGACGGCAGAATCGGCGAAAGCCTTGACGATACGGTCGATGTCCTTCTGCTGCATGGCGATGGGCTCGGGGTAGTCGTCCTGGAACTTCTTGTTGGTGGAGGAGATGACCTCGTTGGGGCCCTCAGCCCAACCACCCTCGGAGCGGGGGGCGGTAGAGGTACCGTTCACGACGGGATCGAAGAGCTCGTAGGTAGATGCCTTACGACCAGCGTGGGCAATCTGGAGACCGATCTTCGCGTCACCGATAGCGTGGACAGCATCAACGATACCCTTCCATGCTTTCTCCTGCTCCTCGTTCCAGATACCACAGCACGAGGGGGTAATGCGACCCTCAGCGGAGACACCGGAAGCCTCAGCGATGATGAGACCAGCACCACGGGTGGCAATACCGGTGTAATGACCCAAGTGGAAGGTGTTGGGGACACCGTCGACGGCGGAGTACATGCACATAGGGGGGATCATGACCCTGTTCTTGAGCTCGACATCCTTGATCTTGAGAGGAGCGAAGAGACCATCCTGCTGCTCGTCGATAGCCTTACCGACGGTGGGCTGGCGAGCCTTGGGGAAGACGGTGGAGATCTGCTGGGCGACGGCGACGTGGTTGTTGGAAGTGGCCATTTCTTCTGATGTATGTGAGAGAGTGATGGAGAAAGAGTGCAGTCGGGGGGGTTCCCTGGGGTATTTAAACTCGAGCTTATTCAGCGGAATTCAGTAGAAGGGGCGCAATAGTTGATTTCTAATCGTACATCGCAGTGCCTTACTCTAACCTTGATATCCAAGGCACCCTGCATCGAGGAGCGTGTCGAGCCGGCAAATCGTCCTCGGCGTTCGCGGGAGAGTCGGCAGTGGCGAGGGCCGTGCACCGACACATGTACCGGTATACGCGCGAGGGACACATGTACCCAGCCGCACCCTCGGCATCGATTCGATTACAAATCCAGACGTGCGAAATATTTCTCATCGATGTCGCGATCGATGTCGTTAGGTATACGAGGAGAGGCGCACACGTCTTTCATTTTGCCAGCACTGAGGTAAGCCGGGTATCTCGGCATCGGGTTCTCGATGACTGTGAAAGATTTGTTAAGCAGTCTCGAGAGCGATGAGGTTTTGACAGCAACATGTGCGCCGTAGCATGTCTGCCTTTACGTACACCCACGAACTCGTCAGCCTTCCGTCATACCCGTACGGTCTGGCCATCACCCTCGCGGTCCTCGCAACAACGCAATCACCGACGTCCTCGGCATGATTACTCATCCCACTGGCAACAACGCCTGTTTGTAACGACCTGCCTTCTATAGAATTCTGTTCTGTTATGCACCGCTTGACATTTCTCCCTACGTACATACGTTACTGCTTCTCTTGCATAAAGTACAACTTAATACCCCGCGTGGCCAAAACACCCCTTCGCGAAATGGACAATCTGACGACGATTATGCGCACAGCCGCAAATCTGCATTCTGATCGGACCCAGCTGCAACTCGCATAAACTCTCTCCCCGACCTCCTCACCGCACGGGGCAAACCGGAATACAACGCGAATGCAATGGAAAGGGAGCTCGGTGTTTGCCTCTAAGGAAGACGTGTAGATGTGGATGATTGATTTTGAGCACGGTCATTTACCAAAGAGTTACATTGTCGTACACGTTGTCGCCAATGACGGCTGAGGGCTCGGGATCCGCCGGAAAGACCCAGCCTTGCCGCGTGCCCGCAGGCAGTCATCATCGGTGTCCTCGAAAGCTCAAGGATTTGCCCGGTCGAAGTCATCCCAGTGGGGAACCCTTTGTATCCTACACTCACCTGTCAATTGAACGCTGATTTCAGACCATGATTGACAGGGTCCTGACAGCATGCTGGGACGATTGATCTTCGAACGTGTCGTTGATCAATCATCGGTACCCATCCCTTGGATTTGCCACGGCATATGGCTGCTCGTGTGGATCGACCGTTGAACAGCCTTCTCGTTCATTCTTTTCTCATTTCTGCCCGCGGACTGAGCGTTTCTTTGTTTAGCGCGCATCTCAGTGTTTGTCCGCGCAGGAAGGCTGGGCTCGTACACACCGCATGCGGTAAGCTGTGGGAAAAATGAGACATACAGGGTCCAGATGGGTTGTTGCTTTACCGTGCACGTACGTGCCAAACGCGGATTACGGCACTCTCTGTTGCCAAGATCAAAGCGAATTGAGGCCGATGTGGCACTCCAAAGGGCTTCTAGCCGCGGCGTTCACAAGAATAACCAGGCGGAAAGCTATTGAGCGGCTACGGACATTTTGGGGATCTTAGCTGCCGTAGAGACGGGAGGGTATAAGTATGCCCAACCTCCCGCTGCCTTTTCGTTCTTCGTGCAGCAAAGCTTCGTCGCTTCTCCCTTCTCTTTTCGACTCTCGGCTCTCGACAATCCTTTCGCCTAGCTTTCCACCAGTAGCTGAGATCATCACAAGGCAAGATGAAGCTCACTTTCTCGACTCTCGTCGCCGGTCTCTTGGCCGCGACTGCATCTGTTGATGCCCTTGTGCTCAACCTTAACAACACCGTTGGCGCGACTCCCACGCCGTCCGCCATCTCCCTCTCCACTCCCACCGTCGTCTCCATCCCCGTCGTCAACAACCCCAACTTCGAGGCCAACTTCACCACTGCTTACCTCCGCGCTCTTGAGCGTTATGGTTTGGCTGAGGATGAGGAGGGTAACGTTATTGCCGGTTCCACCATACACCGTCGCTACCTCGAGGATCTCGAGGACAGTTTGGTGAAGAGGGATGAGATGCCCGTAAGGCGTGCCAACCCAATTGAGCTTGCTTCGGCTGTTCAGGCGAACCTTGAGAAAAGGGCTGCTACTACTACTAGCAAGAAGGCTACGACTACCACGAAGAAGGCCTCCACTACTAAGAAGACGTCGACTACCACCAAGAAGACCACTACTACTAAGAAGCCGACTACCACGGCAAAGAAGACGTCTACCGCTAAGACCACTGTGAAGACTACCGCAAAGACTACAGCAAAGACGACCGCAAGGACGACCTCTAAGACTACTGCTAGGACCACAGCGAAGACCACGTCTACCATTTCTCCTGTGGAGAGGGCTGCCTCTCATACCACCGCAAAGACCACGGCGAAGACCACCGCAAGGACTACTGCCAGGACTACCTTGCGGACCACTACAACTTCTAAGACTACCACCAGGTCAACCACTTCAAGTGTCAAGCCCACCACCACAACGAAGACGAACCCTCTGATCAACATCGCGATCAGCCTGGGAACTGGAACGAACACCCCCAAGACGACGACTACGTCCGTGAAGCCCACCACTACGACTACCTCCAAGAAGACTACCACAACTTCTAAGACCACGACTACGTCTGTGACGCCTAAGACTACTACGACTTCCTCCAAGACTACCACTACTTCTTCCAAGGCTACTACGACTGCGACTACGACTCCTAAAGCTACGACTACGAGTGCGACTACGACCAGCACGGTCAAGTCTTCTCCTACGGTAGGGTCCTCTTCTTCGGTGTCTTCTTCGTCTTCGTCTGTGGAGAGTTCGTCGGTGTCGTTTACTGCAGCTACAAGTACGAGTGCTCAGCCTTTGTTGGCTTTGACCGTGAGTGATGACACTAGCTCTGCTTCTGCTTCAGTCGCTGCTTCCAGTTCGGTTGCCAGCTCTGTGGTCTCTGTGACCTTGAGCAGCACGAGCATGGTTGTATCTTCTTCTGCTTCAGTGACTTCATCGGCGTCTTCCTCTGTGGTGTCGTCGAGTGCCGTTTCCTCTTCTGTCTCGATCAGCAGTGTTTACTCTTCTTCTCAGACTTCCTCCGCCCGTGCCTCTACCACCACTTCTTCAGCCGTGTCCTCCTCTGCGGCCGTCGCCTCTTCCAAGGTTGCTTCCTCGAGCGCTGCCAGCTCCTCCGTCGTGAGGTCGAGCACTACTTCCGTCGGTCCCACCACCGCTACTGAGGCTGCCATCGATGTCAACTTTGACTCGGAGTGGTTGTCGATCATTGACATCGGTACTCCTCAACAGGATATGGCCGTCGTTCTCGACACCGGATCTGCCGATCTCTGGGTTTTCTCCACTGAGTGTGCCAGCTGCTCTGCCGACACCCACGATCTCTTCGACCCCGAGACCTCCCGCACTTTCATCAACTCCTCCACTCCCTTCACCATCAACTACGCCGATGGTTCCCAGGCTAATGGTCATTTGGGTTACGACGTCTTGAACTTGGGTGGTATCAACGTTCAGAACCAGACTGTCCAGATCGCTACTTCCATTTCTGCCAACTTGAACCGTGCTACTTTGGACGGTATCTTGGGTCTTGGGTTTAACCGTCTTGCGTCCGTCTCTGGTACCAAGACCCCCATTGACAACATGATCTCTCAGAACTTGATTGCTCAACCCATGTTCGGTGTTCAGTTGATCAAGGCAAACAAGGCGCCGTACTACAACGGTGGTGGTGGTGCCTGGACTTTCGGCGGATATGACTCTTCCGTCATCAGCGGTGATCTCGTCTCCACTGCCGTGACCCGCAAGGCCTATTGGCAGATCGCTGCTCCTCGGATTAGTGTCGGTCTCAACGGTGCTGCTATCACCGTCACTCACCAGTTCATCGTCGACTCCGGTACCACCTTGGTCTTGATGGCCAACGAGGAGGTTTCCCAGATTTACGCTCAGCTTCCTGGTGGAACCTACAACTCCGCCGGAGGATACTGGTCTATGTGGTGTAACGCCACCTCGTCCACCTACTCTGGTTCTCGCAATGTCTTCTTCAACATCGAGGGTACCCAATTCGGTATCCCCGCTGCTGACTTGGCTTGGTACGAGACCGGCACGAAGGGTGTCTGCTTCGGTGGTATCCAGTCCTGGGGTACTGGTTCGGGTGGATTGAACGTTCTCGGTGACATGTTCATGAAGAACGCCTACGTCGTCTTCGACCAGTCCACGAACGCTGCCGTCCACTTCGGCAAGCGTACTGACGTTCCAGCGTTGACTGACTAATCTATCCACTTGGATGGTTAGGGTACATTTCCTTCTGGTTTGGGTTTTGGATTTACATGGCGTTTTTGTGATTTACATAGACTTTTTGGATACCCCCGTAGCTTCAGGAAGCTAGATCATTATCGCATGACTGCCCAACGGCGGCATGTTACTATTCAAAAGTCAGTTTTCCACCTCATCAAATCTACACATGATCTTTACACGTGAAAAATCACCTCCGTGCTTCCCTCCAATCTCCTCTCTGCAAGGGTTTCTTAACCGGCCGTCCTGAAACGCGCCCAACGTCATTTCCCACACCTACACCTACACCTGTCATACCTTATGCATTCCTCGAGTATATAAACAGCACTCCGTTTCCCCATCTCTCGATCTCCTCATCCACAAACTCATTCTTCTTGTCCATCCAGTCGCCGGCCGACTCTTTCAATACTCGTTTACCAACCTACTCTTCGTTTTTCAATCCCCAGTACTACAAGCGCAGGCCGCTTCGTTCTTCACCAGATTTACTCAACTTACACTTACTGTTTGACATTCATCAACAATGCAATTCTCCATCTCCAAGATCTTCATCGCCGTCGTCGCCACCATGGTCCCCATCGGTGCTGTCACCGCTTCTCCTGTCCCGCAGGTCTGCGACTTCAGTACGATACCCTACCCCCAATGCCTTTGGCTCAGCGGTGCTAAAACGTCAAATAGCGAGTGAGACTCAAGGCTCTGAGAGCAACGGTAACAACTGCCGGCCTATCGTATGTTTGTACGAGAGAGCTAACCGATTATGCAGGCGGCTGTGTTAGCCCCTTCAGCGCTGGGAACTAAACGTGTATCGGGAGGTGCTTTTTGACTGAGGAGTGCACCATTGGATGTTTTTACATTTCTCTTTCTTTTGAGTTCTTGGTGATACTGACTGAGAAACAATAAGATTCTTTGGTAAACACACTCTCGTGCACGACTCATATACCGTAGAACCAACGCGACGCAACCCCTCCCCAAAAAACCACGGATGTGTTGTATGATGGTAGTCCTGTCCTCTATATACCACACAAGGACGATTTACCTCCTCACACCCGGCCCTGGTCCCAACCCACTCGGCCCCAATTGACCACCCAATCCACTCAATCCCCTCGTCATCCCCCCAGGCCTCGTCGGCGTCCCCGCCGGTCCCATGGGATTCCCCAACATCATCCCCCCAGGCCCATGCTGCATCCCCATCGGCGTCATCCCCCCCATTCCCGGGCCCGGCGTCATCAACACCGCCCCATTCGCCAACTGTCTTTGTACCCACTCCGGTGGCGCCGGCGGCACACCATGGCCTCGAGTCAACATCATCGTCGCAGGTGGGTAGGCCATAGGAAGGCTGTGGGCGGCGGGCATAGGCACCGGAGGCGGCGGGGCAGGGGGTGCGGCTTCGGAGAGGTTTGAGAGGGAGCCGATGTAGCTCTTTTCCAGGGTCGGTATCGTGACTGCTTTTGTCGGGAACGGGACGGACTCGACGGGTAAGAGTGCTGCCGGGGTGAGTTCCGGGTGGGAAGCGATAGTGTCCACGATGAGGGTTTGAATGCGTGTGGCGAGTTCTTTTTCCTCGCGGGATGGGGGCAGGGGTTGGGAGTCCTTTGGGGTGGGGAGGGCGAGGCGGGAGGATTGAAGGTCTCGAAGTTCTTTGAGGAGGGTGGTGATTTGGGAGAGAGGTGAGAATGTTGGTGTTGGTACCAGTACTGAAGGAGTAGCAGTCGGCTTTGGCTCAGGTTCAGGCTCCCATGCCAGAATCAACTTCTCATCAATCTCCACCGGCTCCGGCTCCTTGTACTCCTCCACCGCCGCCTTCTCATCCGCGCCAACCTTGTCCTCCTTCTTCTCCTCAATCCCGAGTACCTTCCTCAACGCCTTCCTCCCCCTCGTCTCGCACCACACCATACTGTTTACATCCGCACCATACGACGCCCCACCCTGCTCCATCACAGGCCCAAACGTCGCATACGGGTCATACCCTATCCACTTTGCATTCGGCAACTTCTTCACATCGTCTTCATCCTTCTCCTTTGCCGCTTTCGAGAAATCGGGGGCGACGCTGCCCAGGGTCGCGGTATTGGGGACTGGCGCCATCGGGACGATTTTCGTTGCTTCCGCGAATCGGGCGCCGTAGTTCGTGACATCCAGTGGTCTCTCATCTAATGTCGCCCTCTTAGTGACAGAGGAGAAAAGCATCTGTGCCCCACTGAGAACAGTCAACACCGTCTTCTCCTCCGGCCTCATCAACGGCTGCTGCGGCGGATTCTTCGGTCCAGGCGCAAGCGTATCAACCCCCTCCTGCGTCGCAACAACCTTAACATCCTTCGCCTGCTCCCTCGCGATCAAGCTTTTGGCATATTTGTAGAACGCGTCAGCGTCACGGTAGCGTCGGGATGTGGTGGGGAGGGTGTTTGCGAAGACTCGGGCGGAGTAGTTGATGTCGGCTTCGAGCTCGTTGAGGGATTTGTAGGCGGCTTTGAGGAGTTTGGAGGAGATGGTTTCGGAGGGAGTGGTTGTAGGGGCTGGTTGACCTGAGGGTGCTGGTGGGCGGAGGGTGGTGTTTATCACGAGCGATCCACCGCGTTGTCTACAGCGATCTCGATTAGCAATGGCATACAGTCCATGAATAAAGGACCTACTCTGAGAACACGCGATGAAAATCGCGAAAGGTATTAGGACCAATGCTCTTAGACGCGCCATTCTCATCATCGCGCTTCCGCTTCTTCGACGGATCAGTAAGTGAAGTCGTCACTGTAACGGCAGAGTCAGCCCTCAATTCACGAGGTTCACGTCTTCACACTTGCTACCTTCTGAAGCAGCTGCGGGCTGCGGTGTCTGTTCGTCAACCATTGATGTCGCGTCCTTCGTGTACCGACTGTATGCTGCACGCGTTGCGGTTGCTCCGATCCAACTGCGCTCAAGGCCTGTCTGCACGACGCTGCGTGACCCCTGACCAGCGATACACCCGGTAACAGAGCCAAAGCACCTGGGCAGCATACATCCCGTACGTCGTCGTCCATTCCTTCTCAATCGCCAGTTATGTCCGTAACAACCCCCTTCACAGCTGCCTCTCTCGCTCTAGGACCATCTTCACCCCGGCCCGGTACCCTCAATGCCTCCACATCCACCTTGTCCGGGTCAACGTCAAAAAGCAAGCGATCGAGTATCTATGACAGGAGTGTATATAGGAAAGTCACCGGCGCAGAAACGAGCGAGGCAGCGTATGCGTTTTTGTTCTCAGAGATGGTTTCGTATGCGCAGAAGAGGGTGAAGGGCGTTACGGATCTCGAAAGGAAGTACGTCTCCGGCCTTTCCACAGCACGCCCAACACATCGAGCTAACAGAGGAGTACAGGTTGAATGAGAACGGCTACAGGGTGGGACAGAGAGCGCTCGAGTTAGTGACGATCCGCGCCGCAGCAGGCCAACACCACCGTCGCGAAACCCGCGTCGTAAACGTCCTCCAATTCATACAAACACAGATATGGAAAGCGCTATTCAACAAACCCGCTGATGATCTCCAGAAATCCTCCGAGAACGAAGATGAATGTACGTTGCCACAAATGGGGTGTGTGGAGGGATAAGTGGACTGACTGTGGAGGTGCAGACATGATCATCGACAACGACCCCCTCGTCAGCAAATACATCTCCGTACCAAAAGATATGGGGGAGTTCACTTGTGCATCTTTCATGGCGGGAATTGTCGAAGCTGCCCTTGATGGGTCACAATTTGTGCGGATCTCGGGTACGAATGTTTGAGACGACTGAGCTAACAGGGTTTGTACAGCCAGCAAGAGTGACGGCACACACGGTGCCGCTGCCGCAGTTTCCGCAGAGGACGGTGATATTGGTGAAGTTGGATCCGTTGGTGCTGGAGAGGGAGGGTTTTTTGAAATAGGCAAGTTGTGTGAGGGGTTGTGACACATACGACCATGTCATTGGAGTTCAGGAGTTTAGGCATATTTAGATCCATTATATACCCGAACAAATTTCATACAGCAATCTACGTCACAAGACTGGTATCAATTAAGGGACTCTGATTCTCTTCACTCCGTTCGTACGAGATTCGGAAAGGTCTGTCACCAGGCACGTCAGGGGCCACCCCGGATTTCGGCAGGCACCTGCAAAACGTCGGCTTCTAAAAATAGATTCGAGAAACCTTAATCCTGAAGATGTCCGGCCTCGACGAAGAAGAGCTCTCGTATGCTGATCCCTGTCTTGCTATCAAGTAACATTTATCAACTATGTCGCAGTCTTTCCGCCTCCACTCTGGCTGCCCTGCAGTCCTTCTTGACCGAGCAACAGGCACAAAAAGATAAATTCGATGAACTAGAGAAGAAAGCCCAAGAGCGGTTCGATGCCACTAAGGCCGCTGAGGAGGAGAATGAGGATGAGGTGACGATGGAACTTTTCAAGGAGGATTGGCAGTTGTCGCAGTTCTGGGTACGGCCGATCCGTGCAACTCTCCCGACACGGAAGCTAATGATTCACAGTACTCCAACGAAACTTCAGAGTGGCTATCACGACAACTCCTCCACAAGGCAACCAACGACACCAAAATCGCCGTCCTCTCTGCCCCCTCCGCCTTCGCAAAACTCCGCACAATGTTCCCCCCCTCCCTCCCCAACTTGAAGAAAAACACCTACCTCCTCGAATACGATCCCCGCTTCGCCGTCTTCGGCTCCCAATTCCTGAAATACGACTTCAATGAGCCTACCAAGCTCCCTGCACACCTCAGAAACACCTTCGATATCATCCTCCTGGACCCACCATTTTTGTCGGAGGAGTGTCATTTGAAGAGTGCGATGACGGCGCGGTGGTTGTTGAAGGAAGATGGGAGTGGGCAGGCGGTTATATGTACGGGTGCGAAGATGTTGGAGTTTGTGCCGAGGTTGTATAAGAATTGTAAGGTGACGACGTATAGGCCTGCGCATAGTGGGGGGTTGGCGAATGATTTTAGATGTTTCAGTACGTTTGAGACGGAGGAGATGAAGTGGGAGGAGGAATGATGTGTTTGAGCGTGGTAATAACATGTAGACTTTACCTTCTCTGCCTTTTACTCACTTGTCTTCCTGATCTGGTCAATGTCGGTCGATAGTCGGCTTCATCGTCTTCTTCTTCTTGTTCTTCGTCCTCCGTGTCCTGTTCATCTTCGTCTTCCTCTTCGGTTTCATCATCAACGTGCCGCTTCCTCCTCGCCTGCTTAGGCTTCGCTTTCACCTCCACCTTCTCCGTCTCCTTCAGTTTCGGCACAACTTCCTCCTTCGCCTTCTCACCTACAGTATTCTCAGCAACCTTCTGCCCCTGCCCCTGCTCCAACCTCAACCTCAAGTACTCCGCCGCCCTCCTCTCCGGATCCATAACCCCCTCCAACTTATCCTCCACGCTTACCATCCCATGCCGTCTCCTCGCACCGTTGACCTCCCTCAACACCTCCTTATACTCCCCCTCCACAATCCCCCTCAACTCCCCCTCCGTCTTATTCCTCTCCACAACCATCGCCTTCTCGGCATCTTTCACGCTGCCAAGGTCGGATTGGACACGGAGAAGAGTTTGTAGGGCGAGATCTTTTTCGGCTTCGAGAATGCGGTGTTCGGCGGAGAGGGACTCGAGGAGGATGGTGCGTTTTGTCAGGGAGGTGTGGAGGGATTGGGCTGAGGATGTTAGGGATTCGAGGCGGGCGGTGAGGGTGCGGAGGTTCGCCAGGGAGCTCAGGAGGGATGTTGTGGAGGATACGGATGCATCGGCGACATCTTGAAAGGGTCCCGCACCATGATGTTCAGCCATGGTTGTTGCGGCCTGTTTGTCAGTGGAGATAGGCGGCCCATCGATAACCACTGGCATGGCATGAGCGAGAACAAAATGATTACAACAAAACTGGCAGTTTTTCAAAGCCTATCCAATGACCTGCTGGCCCAATGGTTAAGGCGCTTGACTACGAATCAAGAGATTCCAGGTTCGAGTCCTGGGTGGGTCGTTTTTGCAACCCGACTGCCCATCAGCCATTCTCTTCAGTTGGTGGGTGCAACCTTTTGCTCACACACCTCATGGTATCCGTACGATGTTGACGGTCCTCAGTCTCCCCGGCACATGTCCTTATCTGACCATCGCGACACCCCGCAAATGAACGAAGGCTTGCAGCTGACATACACTCAAGAGCAGATAAGCAATTCGGTTACTCGATGAGAAGTCGCGTCTGCGGGGAACGATGGAGATAAGCGATTGAACCGGAGCGAAATGAATTAGAGTTGGAGCGGACGAAGCAAAGGTCAGGCGTGTTCCCGAGCGAGTGCGTGTGGAAAGAGCCGCATGCTGTTCAAGACAGGCCTCGTCGGATCCTATGATGGACCCTATATAACCGAGCGGGACCGTCCATGGTTTCTCTCCTCACCGATCACTTGCAAGAATTATGGCGGATATGGAGATGTCCTCCCGCTGACAGAAGATCAAGCATACTTTTACCACCCGTGAAGGCTGGCTCGGAGACTACGACTATGGCTTCCTTATGAAGCCCCAGCTTCCCTTCATGAAGCGCGATAGGCGCATCGCACCTTTCTATGGAATCAATCAGTCTATGCCAATCGTCCTCGCCTTGCTCCTCGGTTTCCAACATGCACTCGCGATGCTCGGCGGTCTCGTTACACCACCTCTGATCCTCGGAGGAGCCGGTGGTGCGAATCTCACGACGGCTCAACAGCAATACCTTGTATCGGCGTCGCTGATTGTCTGTGGTATGTTGTCTGCTGTGCAGATCACTCGTTTCAAGATCAAAGGAACGCCATACTACATCGGTACCGGGCTACTCTCCGTGGTCGGCACCTCTTTCGCCACGATCTCCATCGCGACAGGTACTTTCAGTCAGATGTACGCTCGTGGGTATTGTCCAATTGACGCAGACACTGGGTTGAAGCTACCCTGCCCGCAAGGCTATGGTGCACTCATTGGTACTGCGGCTCTTTGCTCGCTCACTGAGATTGGTATGTCCTTCCTGCCTGCAAGGGTCCTAAAGCGAACGTTTCCACCTATTGTTACCGGACCTGTGGTTATGCTGATCGGTGTTCACCTCGTTGAGACCGGTCTGCAGGGATGGGCAGGTGGAGCTGGACTTTGTCTGAACCGTGCGACAAACGCCGCCGGCCAAATGTTTCTCTGTGGAACTGCGAAGCCATTGCCATGGGGTGACGCCCGCTTCATCGGCCTAGGGTTTTCGGTATTCGCCACAATCATCCTCGTCGAACGTTTTGGAAGTCCGATCATGAAATCCGCTGCAGTCGTCATGGGTTTGATCATGGGCATGATCATCTCCGGAGCAACCGGATACTGGGATAGATCCACCATCGACTCTGCACCTGCCGCAACCTTCATCTGGACGCACACATTCCCGTTGAAAATCTATGCACCGCTTATCCTACCACTTATGGCGGTATATGTTATCCTGGCTATGGAAGCAATTGGTGATATCTCCGCCACTTGTGATGTCTCACGCATCGAGGTCGAAGGCCCTGAATTCGATTCCCGTATTCAGGGTGGTGTGCTGTCTGATGGATTCAATGGCTTGCTTGCTGCTTTGATGACTATGACCCCGCTTTCATGCTTTGCTCAGAACAACGGTGTTATTGCACTTACTCGGTGTGCTAACAGGACGGCTGGGTACTGTTGCTGTATGTTCCTCTTCCTCATGGGTGTATTCGCCAAATTCGGCGCCGTTTTTGTGGCGATCCCAGCTTCGGTGTTGGGTGGAATGACCACTTTCCTCTTCTGCTCCGTTGCTGTCTCCGGAATGAGGATTATTGCTTTGGTGCCTTTCAACCGCCGCAACCGCTTCATTCTCACGGCAGCACTGTCGCTCGGTTTCGGTGCCGTCCTTGTTCCTAACTACTTCTCCTACGTATTCACCTACGAAGGATCAAATCACGCACTAAGGGGGTTCTACGATGCGATCGAGTTGGTGATGGGAACTGGATTTGCCGTGGCGGCGTTGATTTCGATCTTCCTTAACCTCGTTCTTCCTGCGGAGATGGAAGAGGAGAAGGAGGCAGTGGTTGTTGTGGGAACGCATGCTGAAAGAGATGGCGTTGCGAGTATGGAGGAAGATGTGGAAATGCAGAAGATTAGTGAGTCTGGAAAGGGTACCATGAAGTGACGAAGCTTGAGCATGACTTCTTGTGAGTTGTAACCAACCGTGGGAATGAGGAACAGTACTATTACCATTAAATATATAATCACTACGAACTACCGTCATTATACTTGATTATACCCGTCGCCGCATTAAAGTTATACTCCTTGACACTCAGTCCCTCTATATCCACAGTCCCTGTTCCATTCAACACCACCTGTCCATCCCTCACCAACAAGAACCGCTGCTCGCCTTCCACGAACGGACCAAACTGAAAGGCATGCATACCCGACTCCGTACACTCCTGTGCAACAGTATTACTCCCACTGGTGACATAGAGCGTCGCAGGAGCCGCGAGCGCGACAACTACAGTCACCACATCCTTCGCAACATCAGCCCACTCCGGCAATCCATACGGATCAGCAGTAGCAACAGCACTCTTCGAATGCGGTCTATACCAGTACCAGATCTTCTCCTGGAGCACACTCGTCTTCCGACCGGTCTTGTACTCCGCGATATAATACGCCGTCAAATCCAACCAAGCATCATGCGAGAACCCCTCAACCCACGCCTCACTCCCCGTCGGCGCCCCAAGCCCCCGATACGGCGCCAAATAACTCGACTCCCCCCAATCATTCCACGTAATAATCTCCACCAACTCCGGATCCAAATCGATCACCTGCTGCCACCTTGTATGCATCAAATCCTCACTCGCATAAATCCAGTTCTTGTAGGAAAAGTGCGTGCAGAACCATGGTGAGACGGGTGCCATGTAAGTTTTGTTGAGGCGGGAGGCGGCGGAGGAGTAGTAGGTGTCGTATTCGGTTGTGACGTTGGGGTTGTCGGAGGTTGGCCAGGCGGCCCAGGAGAAGAGGCCGGAGACGGCGGTGTTGGTGTCGTACGCGGTTGAGGGGTCGAGGGAGGACCAGCTAGGGACGAAGTGGATTGTGATTCCGGAAGAAGCGAGAGGTTGGATAAAGGCTGTATCCCAAGCAGTGCCTGGTGGTGAGCCGAATGTTGTTTCTCCGGAGAAGGTGCTGACAAAATCTCCGTCGTGATAGACGAACTGGTTTGTATGTCCGTGATACTTCGTGACATAATCGATCATCGTCTGCACGTCGCTCGACGTGAATATACTCATATCGAAACTGAAGAACAGATAGAATGTATCTGATAATGTTGATGCCGCTTCGTAGGCCGAGGCGACACGATCCGGTACCCACTCATCCAGACCAATATTGAGCGCAAAGCCGTCTATACCCGCGGATTGAGCGAGTTCCATCTCTTTCACCCACTGATCTGTTGAATTGAAGTCATATGCATTGCCAACCTGTACATCATGCCATTAGTCAACTCACTGGTATTTAAGTTCAGCAAGCGATAGTGTACCATGAAATGTGCAAACACCATCTTCGCCCTCCCCGTCTTCACACTCGTGGTCGTCGAGTTATACCCAATCACCGTAACCCCAGTATTCCCCGCTATCTTCGTAGCCCTTCGATCGATCTGCATCGACGCCGCAACATCCTCCAGCTCTCCCAGCGGATGCGCTTCAGCCGTGGCCTTCGTGAGACTACACCCCATAATCCCAACGAGGAATGCAGTGAGCAACGCAAATCGTCTATAGTTCATAATGTCTTAAGTAAAAAGATCGAAAAGGTAAAGACCGTACGCTCCCACAGCAAGGGGGGGGGGAAATGTTGTGCTTACCTGCACCATTCGCTACCGAAGTCTTATACCCGCAGACAAAGCAACTCGCGTGTCGAGTATCACTCACTCCGTACCCGCTCCTGTCACCGCTTGACCAGGCCTAAACCTGGAGGAGGAGCTTGTTGGAGGAGGAGTTCCGTTTCCGGATCAAACAGACAAACGAGCATGGGTATATGTTCTGGTGGAGATACGTACAAGGGTTCGTGTGCTGCAGCTGAAGCAGGAGGCGTTTTTGGGTGCGGGCTATGGCGAGACACGCAAAGGACTTGGGGATTGGAACAGCATCGGGCAGGTATCTCAACGCTGCTCTGAGACTTTGAGTTTGCGAGTAAGCATCCGGTCCCCGAGCGTGCCTGTTGTAATCATCAGGACTTGCCCCAGACTTCCCCGCAACTGCAACCAGCACATGACAAGACGGACTACTCCAAGGATTGAGTAAAGTCAAATGATCACGGGAAAGTCTCGATTTACCTCACCGACCGTCCGATATCAGCTCGTGATGCGGGGGAAGCCCCGCTCCGGTCAAACATTGCGCCGATTAGACTGGTGAGGGTATATAAACCAACTGATCCCGATCCTAGGAACCTCACCTCAGATTAGAGCCGAAGACAAACAATATGGTTGACGTCCAAAGCCAAGTTACCAACGCTTTCGAGGCCCTCAACATTGCTCCTCAGTCCCCTCAAGTGGATCTGAACGTTACCCCCCGCGACATCGCCCAGAAATGGCTCCACAAGCTCTCCCACGCCCTTGAGGGCGAGAACCCCAACGTCAACATCGTCGATCAGCTTTGGTCCGACAAAGGTTGGATGCGTGATCTTTTGGCCTTCAGCTGGGACTTCCGTACGTTGAAGGGTAAGGAGAAGATCAAGGAGTACCTCGCCAAGAACCTTCCCGGAAAGGGCTTGAGGGATCTCGCTATTGAGTCTGGAAAGGAACCCGCTTTCGTTGCGGCTACACCTGAGCACCAATGGATTCAGAGTTTCTTCACCTTCGAGACCACAATCGGACAGGGAAGGGGTTTGTTCAGGTTGATCAAGGAGGGCGATTCGTGGCGTGCGTTGACTTTCTACACCGGTTTGGAGGAGTTGGAGGGACACCAAGAGAAAGCTGGTGCGAACCGCGAGCAGGGTACTTCCCACGGCGAGAACATCGGCCGTAAGTCCTGGCTCGACCGTCGCGAGGAGGAGTACGAGTTCGAGAACTCCGACCCAACCGTCCTCATCATCGGTGCCGGCCACTCTGGTCTCAACCTCGCCGCTCGCCTCGGTCAACTCAATGTCCCTACCCTTATCGTCGAGAAGAACGACCGTATTGGTGACAACTGGCGCCTTCGTTACAAGTTCCTCGTGCTCCACGACCCCGTCTGGTACGACCACTTGTCATACCTTCCCTTCCCTAAGACTTGGCCCGTCTTTACGCCCAAGGACAAGCTTGGTGACTGGTTCGAGTCTTACGCCAAGGCAATGGAGTTGAACGTCTGGACCCAGACTCCATTCCAATCCGCCGAGTACGACGAAGCCTCCAAGACATGGACCTGCACCGTCAAACGCCCCGACGGCTCCATTCGCACGCTTAAGCCCAAGCACGTCGTGCTCGCCACCGGCCACTCCGGCGAAGCCAACATCCCCAAATTCCCCGGCCAAGAAAAGTTCAAGGGCCGTCTCGTTCACTCCAGCCAACACACCACCGGAAAGGACTTTACCGGCAAGAAGGCCGTCGTCGTTGGATGCTGTAACTCTGGCCACGATATCGCGCATGACTTTTATGAGCAAGGGGCGGATGTGACGATCGTGCAGCGTTCGAGTACGTACGTGATGACCTCCAAGAATGGTCTCGCTGAGCTCTTCCGTGGGTTATACGACGAGAATGGTCCCCCGACCGAGGATGCGGATATCATGTTCTCTTCCACCCCGAACCCCCTCCACGCCGACCTCCATCAACACGTCACCCGCCGTATCGCCGACCTCGATAAAGACCTCCTCGGCGGTCTCCAGAAGGCCGGTTTCAAGCTCGACTTCGGTGATGACGGGTCCGGGTTCTTGATGAAATACTTCCGCCGCGGAGGAGGCTACTATCTCGACGTCGGTGCCTCGAACCTCATCGCTGAGGGGAAGATTAAGGTCAAGCAGGGTGTCGAGATCGAGCGTTTCGACGAGAAGGGCATCATCTTCAAGGATGGTTCCCGCCTCGACGCCGACATTGTCGTCTTGGCCACTGGATACCAGAACATGAGGACCACCGCTCGCAGGCTCCTGGGTGACAAGGTCGCTGACAGGTGTAACGAAGTTTGGGGTATGGATGAGGAGGGTGAGTTGAAGACGATGTGGCGCTCTTCTGGACACCCGGGGTTTTACTTCATGGGTGGTAACTTGGCGCTTTGTCGATTCTTCAGTAAGCGTCTTGCTCTCCAGATCAAGGCGCAAGAGGAAGGTCTGTATGAGCAGTAAATTAGTTAAATGAGGTTGTATGATATCTTGAGGAGTAACTGACATACCATCAATACCATTAGCAATGAATCGATATTCATTTTGTATTTGCCGCTCGTATCTCCTACGCTGCACATCGACATGGTTGATCGTGAGAAAGACTTGTCAATCGTGATCGTATGTAGATAAATTGTAGACACATCTCATTCGAAATCTATGCCAAATACAGTAGCAAGCTTAAGGCGTACAAAAGCCCCGGGGAATCTCTAACAAAAAAGCCAACTTTTCCAACCATATCAATCCAATTCAAGGCAACGCAACGCAACGCAACGCAACACGCAACGCGCAACAAAATGCAAAATCCTACACTCACTGCGAAGCAGTAGCAGTAGCAGTGGCAGTAGCAGTAGCAGTAGCAGTAGCAGTAGCAGTAGCAGTAGCAGTAGCAGTAGCAGCAGCCCGAGCCTCGCCCTCCCTCTTCGCAATGGTTTGCGCAACTACCTGACTCCTGAAACTCAAACCCTTCGTCTTCTCCAACACTTGCTGGAACACCGAGTTTGCTGGGTGGTTCATCAACACCGTTCCCTCCTTAAAGTCAATCTTGGCGTCTACTCTGGTGTCGCGGATAAGGTTGACGATCCACTTCTCACCCTCGTCCTGGGAGAGGTTCAAGCGGGTAGACAAGTACTTGATGTCGATTCTCTGGTGGATGCGGCAGTAAGCCTCGGAGATGAGGTGACGCGCAGCGTCAACGAACTCCTCAGCGGTAGCAACCAAGAAGAAGTCGCTTTTGAGCGCCTTCTCAGCCTCCTCCAACTTCTTCTGTGCGTCCTCAAAGTCGAAGCGGATGTACAAAGCGCTAACGAACTCGGTAATAGGGTCGCTGTACTCGTGGCCCTCCTGCTTGATAACTCGGACGAGGTCCTTGATCTGCTTCTGGTAGTTCTGGGAGTTACGTCCACGGCTACGGTTAGTGATGACAGCGGCGGCGAGGTATCTGAGGATCCAAGGACATGAGGTTTGGATGGTGTTGATGTAGTTGGGGGAGAAGAAGAGCTCACAGAGCGCGTCGCGTCCGTTCTCGTGGTTGAAGAAGGGGAACAAAGCCCAGTGAATGAGCCATGTTCTCTGGTGAAGCTGAACCAGAGGGTCAACGAACGCCTTCTGGTCGATAGAATCGCGGAGCTTGGTGAGCTCCTCCATAGCACCCTCCCAGTTGACAGTCAAGATCTCAGCGGCGAGCTTTCCCCAGGTAGCAGAAGAGTTTAGGTCAGAGTCGGTAGACAATGCACGGAAGTTGTAGAGCAAGTCGGCGGCGGCGGGGTAGTTACCGCAGTTGTACTGGAACTGACCGAACTTGTAGAGGACGTTGATGTTCTCGGCGGTGATGCCGTGGTTCTCCTGGAGGTACTGGAGGTTCTGGGTCTTGTCTTGCCGTAATGCCGCAACAACCTCCTGATTCTCCAAAACAGCGAGGACCTTCTTTGCCTCCTCCTCAAGACTAGCCAGAGTCTTCAAAACCTCCTCGCGCTTCTGGGTGAACTCCTCGGGAACCTCGTCCTTGCCATTGATCTCCTTCCACAGGTTGGAAATGTAGTCTAAAGCAATTCAATCAGCATCATAAGTCGCAATGACGCGCATTGACACGTACCGGTCATGTTCGTAGGCGACAGCAAGTCATACTTGGCCTGGCGAAGCTCGTCCGCGGGGTGAAGGTCTTTGATGGAGAGGAACTCCAGCAGAGGGAAGATGAGGTGACGGTCGAGGTAGGGGATCAAGGACTCCATCGTCGCTTTGTATCGCTTTTCGTCTCGTCCCTGCGCACCGCCGTCGTCGTCGAGGCTGGGAGTCGAAATTCGGGACCCGCGCCACACGCGGCGGTGCAGCGAGCACTGGAAATCTAGAAGGCGACAACCCTCCCCTTCCCGTTTATACGATAATCACGATGCTGAGAACCACCCTGAACGCTTCTGTCCGCCCCGTCTTTGCCTCCTCCAGGCCATTCACTACTTCGCTCGTACGATGCAACGCTGCCGTGCCACCCGCAACCCCAGAGCCTGTTCCTACTCCAGAACCAGAGGTTAAGATCGTTCAATACCCTTACTACATCAGACGGACAACTTCGAACCAAATCCCAGTATATATTGATTACAAGCGCGGAGGAAACTTGCTTCAGACGTTGATCAGGAAGGTCGAGGGAGACCACCGGGTATGTGGACTTGAGACCGGTGATCCGACGTGGTACTGATCGTTTTGCAGGCACTGCTTGCTGAAGTCCAGGAGAAGTTCAAAATAGATAAGAAGGACATTAAGATCAACCCTGTGACGAAGCATATCGTCATCAAGGGAAACTACACCAGGAAAATTAAGTGGTGGTTGCATCGCAAGGGATTTTAAGGGCTGGGAAGGAAAAGGAAAGAGAAGGAAAAGCCTGCCAGAACTGCGCAAGAGATGCAAGAAAAGGAAAGGGAACCCGGAGTTCGGTTTGATTGTCATATTTTTCATTCTCAAGAACGACACAGCATTTAACGTCACTCTCTCACGACGAATAAATCACTCGTTATATCTCAATACTACATTAGCCATATGTTGTTGTTTTTTGAGTCCCAAGAAACGCCGGCCGTATATCCATATGCCATAGAAAACACATCACACATCCCTCACTGAACTGATTGCTCCTTCTCCTCCAGCTTCGAATTTGCTTCTTCACCTAACGCCTGCAGGTCCTTTACAATCTCCCAGTGCATGTTCGGTAACAGTAACACGCCCAGCTGCATTGCCGGAGTCGTGATCAAAGTGCTTCCACATCGCTTGTCTGCAATCCCTTCTTCACCCATATCTGGCCCAGACTTACTCGCCAAAATCTTAAGGAGCTTCAGGATGCGCTTGTTGATCCTAGAAAACGGACCATTATCCAGGCCCTGAAATCCGGGATCGTATCGTGGTCCTCGCCCAGCCGGCGTATCGCTCAAGGCAAGTACTATCTTCAGCAATCGACCAACAAGGCCGTAGCCAGCCATCATCCAGGATTGAGCAACGCCGCCTCCAGTAGGACACATCCTCGCCAAACTTATCCCAGCAAGTAGCCCTTGTTCCAACATTGCCATTCGACGTTCCACACTCCGAGGCTGCATATCCTCCTCTGCCTCGGGTACGGCGCTGATACACAACGCAAACGCGTGCGTGAGGAGCGCATACTTTGGTACGGATGCTGTGGCAGCCTCATCGAACACCTTCGTAAAGAGTTCAACATTGTGATCTCGAGCAAGAAGCTTGGCGATAACATCAATAGCGGCAGGAGCATAGGGATGCGCGCTCACATCGACGGTGTTAAACTCAAGGTGTTCAGGATCCTCGGAGAATGGCGATGCAGGCGCGAACATGAGCAACAAATCCAGAACTGTCCTCGCTGCCTCTACCGAAGGCAAGCGAATCTGTGCCGCAAGGTTGGACAGGAGCACCAGAAGATCTTTCCACATCATCAGCATATTCTTCTGGGTAAGTAAAACCATCTGCTTCGGCGCCAAATCAAGCACGCTCAAATACCGCAGAATGAGATCGACCAAGTCCTGCTGATCAGCCATGAATAGCTGGTTGTCGATGAAGAACGAAAAGTTCCTCAGGATCCCAGTGATGCACAACGACCTTTCTGCCGCGAGCCTGAGTCTGTAGGAATCTCCCCCAGGGCGCTCAGCAAAGAGCTTCAACGTGCTCTCGTCCATGCAATCGCGCATCATCTCATCATACGTCCGTCTCAATGCATGTGGTTTCTCTCCATCTTCATTGTCTTCCTCGGCATTAGCCTCATCTGGCTGCGCCTCGACAAGCTCGTCCAACATGTCGTTTGCCAACTCGACCAAGCTCTCCAGCAAGTCCCCACACGCAACTAACGGCAACTTGCAAGATGGCTCTCCCGCAATCATGTTCAATATATCAAGCGCATACGTGATCTCGCCGTTCAAGCCACTTTGAATGCTCATATTCAATCCATATAGATGAATATTACCAAGTTCGCGCAATTTTGGTCGCCCAGGTTGAGTCTCGCGTACTGTAGCACCAAGACGATTAAGAAGATCAAGCTGGAAACCACCATGGGTCTGCAAGGCACGCTTTTTGGGGACGTACTCTAGCACTTCGGGCTTTGGTGGAGCTGCGGGCAGCACAGGACTTGCAGGTGGCATCGGTTGGCGAGGTACAGACTGCTGAGAAACCGGTTGCTGTCTCTGCGGCGGGTGTCCCTGTGGTCCTTGAGGACCCTGCGGACCCTGTGGTGGCATAGGTCCCGTAGGCATACCTCGCCAAGGCGGACCAACAGGCGAGCCCGGAGGTCCTCGCATCCCAGGAGGCATGTGCGGCGGAACCGGATGCTGTGGAGGCTTCACCATGGGCGGCTGTTGCATACCGGGTCTCATGTGCGGGGGAACCTGTTGTGGATGTTGCTGTTGCTGCTGTTGCAACTGATGTTGGTGTTGTAGTTGATGCTGTTGAGGCGGCTGCATGGGTGGCGGGCCTCGAGGTGGTAACATTCCCTGCGGCATGTTCGGACTCATACTCACCCTTGGATCAATAGGAGAAACTTGCTGAGGACTCATAGCTATCGGTGGTTGTTGCATCTGGAGTTGTGGGGACCCCTGCTGCGCATGCTGTTGCTGTCGTTGCTGCAATTGCTGTTGGAGATGTTGCATACGTAGGTTGTGCTGCTCCTGCTGTTCTCGTTGCGCTTGCATGGTACGTGCCGCAGCCGCAGCTCGTTGCATTGCTTCAAGTTGCGCAGCGTCGTTCGGTCTTTTGGGTGGGGGCATGTTCTGCTGTGGCAGCTGTTGAGGATGTCCCTGCGGAGGACCCTGTAAAGGACCTTGAGGGTGACCTTGAGCAGGACCTTGAAGAGGACCCTGAAGGGGACCCTGCTGAGGCCCCCTTCTAGCCTCCTCCGCCTTTCTCGCTGCAAGCTGCTGCCTGAGGATATGGTCTGCAAAAGGCGCCAACATCTCTTGATACTTCTCCGCAATCAAATCACCGGTTCCAGGGACCCCAAGCACGTTAGCGACGGAATGCCACCCATTACCTAGACTCAACTTGCGCGGTCCACCGTGTCTCTGGATAGCCTGCCAGAAGTTGTACAAGTGTATCTGTTTACCGCCGATGATTGGGTGCCCTCGGATGGGTGTACCACGCTTTTGCATGAACTCTGCCAAGCTTCTTAGAAACCCATCCTGGCTGGCCTTCGAACCGCTTCCCTGTCGTGGTGGGCCTTGTGGTGGGTGATTGGGATCACCGGGCGGCCGCTGTTGCGGCGGCTGCAAGGGCTGCTGCTGCCGTGGTGGTTGAGCATTCATGGGTCCCTGCTGCTGGTGCTGTTGCATTAGGTGTTGGGCCTGCAGTGCCGCCAACTGCTGCGGATTCAGAGGTTGCTGGGGAGGACCCGGCATATGCGGTGGTGCCTGCTGTCGCTGTAACTGCTCAGGATTAAAGTTTGGTGGCATATTCCGGTTCGGTTGTTGGGGCATACCGCCCATGGAGGGCGCCGGCGAAGCAGAGTGCGGTTGTCGCTGTTGTTGCACGCGCGGATCGTCAATGCTGGGTGGTTGTCGAGGCCCGGAACCATTGTTCGCCTGTTGCATCGCCTGCAATGCTGCCAGAACTTGTGGATTCATGTTGCCGTGGCCCATGTTGGGGTTCACGGGCAATCGCTGGGGAGGAGCATTTGGAAGTTGCCCGAAAGTTTGCGCGGGTGATGCACCGGGAAATGGGTGGTTCTGCATCCCTATGGGTCTGTTTTGGGTTGGAGTGTGCGTATATGCTGGACCGCCCTGTGGTAAATTGGTCGGTGGCATGTTTGGCGAGTTCTGGTTGGACAACTGCGCCTGCTGACGGAGGAGTGCTGCTTGCTGATGTTGGATGGACTGCTGTTGACCCATCGGCGACTGCTGCAGATAGGGATTGAACGCGGCATCTGGAGGGCCAGCAGTGCCAGGCCTCGACGTCGGTGGTAGCTGTCCAGGCGGCTGTCGCGGCGACACACCAAACGCGGGTGATCCGGTGGATTCGCGTTGTCGCTTCAACGGGTTGAACAAGCCCGCTGGTCCGCCTGGACCAGCAGCGTTTGGAGGCATTGGCATACCCCCAGGTTGTTGCGCCGAATTCCATTGTTGTTGCGGCATACCAGGTTGTTGGACGTTACCTGCGTCGGGAGGCCTGAACGCGCCCGGCGCACCAGAACCGACGGGTTGATTGTTGTTCATCCATCCTGGCACCATCCTCCCATTTGGCGCGTGTGGATCCGTCGTGGGCGATTGAGCCGAAGCTTACTTGGGACTGTATGCGCATCATTGTCAGCATATATCCCAATCAGAAATGCGGTCGCGGGTGGACGCGTACGTCTCTTATAAGAAGCGGGCCTCCCTGTCGTATGGCGTCACGGGAACGGCAGGCGGTCAAACAAGGACGTACCGGACAGACGCGTCGGTCTCAATGGCAAGGTTTAGGTGTGGGCGTGCTTGCCCTGTGCTACCAGCCTTACTTTGCCTAGGTAACAGCAGTCGCTGTGTGGGTGGTGCCGAATGCAAGGTTGATCCAGTAGCGCTCTTTCGTCTGCCACGTCACCCCTCACTACGGCAGTGCGACAGCCAATTCCCTCCAACGAAGCAAAACTCTACGTCTACGAAGCATTCAAACGCGTACAAGTCAAGGGACAAAAATAGGGAAGCTGGTTTAGAACGTAGGTTGTCCTGCTAGATTAGCTTAAGCTTTACCGGTCGCGGGACTTAATCTGCGTTGACTCGGGCACACATGTTTCAAGTCGGGAGGCGTGCACGCACATCAGCCTCGCGAGGCCCGGCCGTTAGTCAACAATAGGGAAATTATGATGCATGATGTAGTCGTGCCCGTGATCAGCTTCGGCTCCTGATCGGCTTTGCTCGTTTCTTGGCTGCTTCTCCTCGTCTTCCCGGCGCTCCTCTAGCTCTTCTTCTCACTCTTTTCTGCCGTTGTCCCTGCTACAGTTTAAGCTTGGCTGTGCTGCTGGCTGTAGCCTTCGGCAAACATCTGGAGTCCTCACATCGCCGAATTATCCGGCACAACCCCGCCCATTGGTACGTGACCCACTTTCGGTGATAAGAGGATGCGACATGGACAAGGGGACACACGGTTTCATATGCTCGTACTGCCCACATATGGCACCACTCCTAGGCCTGAGCCGTATTTGATTGAGTCCCACACCTCCAAGGCCAAGCATCGGTCCTTTCTAAAGCCCCTTGAGGCAACAGCTGTAGAGTTCAGTAGTATCAATGTCTCTCGTAAGCACTTCCTTCCCCAGTCATTCCTGAACTCGATGTATTCGTCGTCTCCTGATGTATGACGTTGCCCCTGGACCTGGCCGCGCGGTTACGCACGCAACTCGGGCTCGACGACAGAACAGAGGAAACAGCATATACCCCACAACAACCCCAAGAAGAGGCCCAATACAATGGAGACTCTGTCTGCAATCCCTAATAACGCTTCGACAATTACTCCTCACGAAGTGAAGCCAATTGGCAAAGATACTTTGTCCGCGAACGGTGCGGCAAAGGACTCGGAGGACTTGTACACAAAGTTGAAGAAGCTGCAGAGGCATCTGGAGTTCTTGACGTTGCAGGTTTGCACCCGTACTTCTTCACTCGTGGATCTGGGCTAACGATGACGTCCACAGGAGGAATACATCAAAGATGAACAGCGAAACCTAAAACGAGAACTCGTGCGTGCCTCCGAAGAAGTCAAGCGTATCCAATCCGTACCACTCGTTATCGGTCAATTCCTCGAGCCTCTCGACCAACACACCGCAATTGTCGGTTCCACAACCGGCTCCAACTACATTGTCCGCATCCTCTCCACCCTCGACCGCGAACTTCTCAAGCCCTCCGCATCCGTCGCTCTCCACCGTCACTCAAACGCACTGGTCGACATCCTTCCCCCGGAGGCCGACTCAAGTATCGCCATGATGGGCGCAGATGAGAAGCCCGATGTGAGTTACGCCGATGTTGGTGGTTTGGACATGCAGAAACAGGAAATCAGGGAAGCTGTCGAGTTGCCCCTCACCCACTCCGAACTCTACAAGCAAATCGGCATCGACCCCCCTCGTGGTGTCTTGCTTTACGGACCCCCAGGAACGGGAAAGACGATGTTGGTTAAGGCTGTTGCAAACTCCACCACCGCAGCCTTCATCCGCGTTGTCGGTTCCGAGTTCGTGCAGAAGTATCTTGGAGAGGGACCACGTATGGTCCGTGACGTCTTCCGTCTCGCGAGGGAGAACTCCCCTTGTATTATCTTCATCGACGAAATCGACGCTATCGCAACCAAGCGTTTCGATGCTCAGACTGGTGCAGACCGTGAAGTCCAGCGTATTCTTCTCGAATTGTTGAACCAGATGGATGGTTTCGACCAAACTTCGAACGTGAAGGTCATCATGGCCACCAACAGAGCAGACACCCTCGACCCTGCTCTTCTCCGTCCCGGTCGTTTGGATCGTAAGATTGAGTTCCCATCCTACCGCGACCGTCGTCAGAAGCGTCTCATCTTCTCTACGATCGCCGGAAAGATGAACCTCTCCCCCGAGGTCGACTTGGATACCTTCATTTTGAGACCTGATGGAGCAAGTGGAGCGATGATTGCTAGTGTGATGCAGGCTGCTGGATTGAGGGCTGTTAGGAAGTCGAGATATGTTATCATTCAGAGTGATATTGAGGAGGCGTATCAGGAGGTTATCAAGCCGGATGAGTCAGACAGGTACGACTTCTACCGGTAAAGGACGGGAAAGAAGAAAGGAGACGATTACGTTAGGATACCATTCAGGCATTTGCAATTCGAAGAGAGTTCTTGCACAATCACGATACATTGAACTCCATTGCTATTCACAAACGCCGAGGAGTGCGGCCGTGCTAAAATCTCAATTGCAATCGCAATTGCAACCAGACTGTGAATTCAGAATCAGTTAAACGCTAATCTATTCATCCAATTGAGTTCACCTTCTCGTCTCTGCACGCCCAGGCCTGCTCCTCGTCGCCCCTGAATCCACTGGCCTAGCCCTTCGCGGTGTTGGCCCCCAAGTTCCGCCCAGCCCCGATCGCAGCCTCGTACATAGCCTGCGTAATCGCACAGCCTGCAGTCTCCCATACAACAACCCCGCCTCCCCATTCTCATCACTCCATCTCACCTCAACATAGCATTTATCTCTATTACACAATCTCGAATTCATTCAGTCTCATCATGAAGATAGCGTCTTTCCTGACCGCTGCAGTCCTTTTGCTCGGTGCCTCTGCAGAGGTTCACAAGTGAGTCACGGATCAATTGCGTCGGGGTTGGAGCTGTAACTGACGTGTTTGTTTAAAGGATGGCCTTGAAGAAGGTTCCCCTTGAGGAGCAGCTTCAGTCGGTATGCATATACCCCAATTTCCGGTGAATCAAGGTAGCATATTGACCCCTTTGTGCGTAGCTCGACTTCGAGAGCTCTCTCCGCCATTTGGGACAGAAGTATATGGGTATCCGCCCTGGTGCTCACCAAGCCGAGCTCGCCAAATCCCGCCACGTCGGTTACGACGCCGAAGGCAAGGTTTCTCACGGCGTTCCCCTTACCAACTTCCTCAACGCCCAGTACTTTACCGACATCTCCATCGGTACCCCTCCCCAGGAGTTCAAGGTCATCCTTGACACTGGATCCTCCAACCTCTGGGTTCCTTCATCATCCTGCTCTTCCATTGCTTGTTTCTTGCATAGCAAGTACGACTCCTCTGCGTCGAGCACTTACAAGCCCAATGGCACCGATTTCGAGATCCGTTACGGTTCTGGTAGCTTGAGTGGATTCATCAGCCAGGATACCGTCACCCTCGGTGACTTGGAGATCAAAAAGCAGGACTTTGCTGAGGCTACCAACGAGCCGGGACTTGCCTTCGCTTTCGGTCGTTTCGACGGTATCTTGGGTATGGGATACGACACCATCTCCGTTGATCACGTCGTTCCTCCCTTCTACCAGATGTACGAGCAGGGTTTGATTGACGAGCCCGTCTTCGCTTTCTTCCTGGGTAACACCGCTGATGGTGAGGACGGTGGTGAATGCACTTTCGGTGGTCTTGACGAGGACCACTACACTGGAAAGATCACTAAGCTTCCCGTCCGTCGTCGTGGATACTGGGAGGTCGACCTCAACTCCTTCTCCTTCGGTGACGAGACGCTCGAGTTGGAAGGTACCGGTGCCGCCATCGACACCGGAACGTCCTTGATCGCCATGCCCTCCGACGTTGCCGAGTTGTTGAACAAGGAGATTGGTGCCAAGAAGGGATGGAACGGACAGTACACCGTCGACTGCAGCGTCATCGACTCCTTGCCCGATATCTCGTTCAACTTCTCCGGCCACAACTTCTCCCTCCCCGCCTCCGACTACATCATGCAGGTTCAGGGATCCTGTATCTCCTCCTTCACCGGCATTGACATCCCTCCTCCCATGGGTCCTATCTGGATCATTGGTGACACTTTCTTGCGCAAGTACTACTCTGTCTACCACCTTGGTGAGGACTACGTTGGTTTGGCTGAGGCTAGGAAGTAAGCTGTTGGGCTTGCAGAAGTTACGTTCACTTTGTCCGGTTTGGCGTGCTATGCATCCTTCGTTCTATTGTTCTGGTTAGGGGGCATTGACGGGTTTGGTTTTCTTTCTTCTGGTTTATATTGGGTTTAAAGGTTTTCTCTTAATCGACTTTCGTAACGTTTGACTTGCAATTGACTTTGTGCTGTCGCCGGTCCTGCATGGCGATGTCGCAGCGGCGTACGTACGTGCGTGCATGTGCGACCTCAAGTAAAGAATTCAGCAACCATCAGATCAGCATGTTTGTAAGGGATCTATCGCCATGACAGGAGTTCAATTGACTAACAATGTGAAGGAAACCCCAATTGAACCACCACCAGCCCGCCACGTCCTCTACGACTCCGACTCCGATGACGAAGACGAGAATGATCTAGCAGGAACAACCCACCCATTCGACCCAGACTACGACGAAGACGAAGTACCCAGACCACGGAAGAAGTGGACCGAACCACGGGCGCCGGAGGTGAAGCTGAATTCGGCGGTACCGATCGAAGTGTTGGCTGTGTGCGTTCGTGCAATGGCTGCCATACCGGCGGGGTTGAAGGGGGAGGAGGAAAACGTGGGGACGGTAACGGTGTATATGGTAGGGTTCTTCAGATTCTCATTTTGATTGGTTTACTGACAACCTACAGGACGAAGACGGCGAAAACGCAAGGACCATCCCAATCTTCCACCATCCCTCTCACTCCTTCCACTCCATCAGCATCCCACCCTTCCTCGATCCGCGGGTATGCTACTTATTAGCAGCTGCCATCCTCGACGCTGTGACACCCAGTACGAAGGTGTACGTCGTCGCGCCCTCGCTGACGTATGACCGTTCCCACGCTGTTTCGATTCTTCCGACGACTGCGGCGGCGAAGGAGGTGACGGGTGATGTGCCACTGTTACAGCCGCCGAGTATGTTGACCGGGTTTGAGGCAGCGTTGTTGAGTCAGTGTGAGAGGAGGGAGGTACAGGCTGTGGCTATTGTTGGACGATCTAGTGGTGTCGTTGAGCGTGAACATGTCGAGACCGACGTCCTACACGAGTCTGCAAAGGCACTGGCGACTCATATCGGAGCAGCGAACTTGGTCTTGGATATGAGCAGGAGCAACCAAAAGCTAGCAAATCGGTTTGGAAGGAGAAGCACAGGAGTAGGTAGCATGTACCTCTAAAATAGGCTTTGAATGAAATATAATCATTGAAGATGCCCGAAATGTTTATACATAAAAACCGGAACAAACGAAACCCGAACAAGAAAGCAAAGCAGAAACATTACCAAACCTGCAAACCATTGAAAGCAATATGCATACCCAAGATGTTGACCTCGACTTGACTCCCGTCGAAGGATCAATTGCGCGTGTTGTCATCACCTACCACCTCCTCACTCCAATTCAGAATGAGACACCTTACTCCTTGGACTTCTTCTCCTTCTTGTCCTTCTTCTCCTTCTTCTCTTTCTTGTCCTTCTTAGACTTCTTCTCGCCAGACTCCTCGCTTGACTCGGCCTTCCTCTTCTTCTCCTTCTTGGACTTCTTCTCCTCGACGTCATCCATCTCGATATCCTCACGAGCATCACCAGCAACACCAGAAACCTCAACCTTAACACCAGCAAGGACAGCATCCATAGCCTGGCGCATAGCATCGGCGTTCTTAGTAACAGGCTCACCCTTCTCGTAGAAGTTCAAGCGCTCCTCGACCTGCTGACGGAGAACCTCACCGAACTTGGTAGTTGGGGTATCGCTGAAGTTGTCGATACGGGAAGCGATAGAGCACTTGTTGGCAAGGAAACGGGATATCCGTCCCTTGTTCTTCTGGCCAGCACGTCCAATGAAGGAAGAGTGGTAAATGAGACCGTACTTGGGGGTGTTACCCTTAGTCTTCAATGCTCTGAACAAAGCTTTCTCGGCACCAAGGATCTGGACGGTGGAGGCAGGGTATTTGGAGAGGTTGGTCAAGGAACCGGCGTGGGAGATGAGACGAGCACCGACGACCTCACCAATCAACTCGGACAAGTTGGGTGCAACGACGTGCATCTTGTCCTGTAGGTAGGTGTAGAGACGCTTGCGGTACTCGGCCAAGTTCACGACACGGTCGGCGAAAGCGACAACGTTCTCCATATCCACCTCCGACAAATCCTGACCCATGGAAACCTTGGAGGCGTCGATGACAGCCTTGGCGATGGACTCGTCATCCTCGACAAGGGCAGCAATGTCATGAAGCATGTCGTCCGTGAGCCTGTTCTTGTCCTCAATAAAGCGGGCGAGCTTGGCGAACTGGTGGTTGTCGTTGACGATGCGAACGAGCTCGGGGAAGTGCCAGGAGTACCACTCACGAACACGCATAGAGAAGGTGTTGATGTCCTTGTCCAACTGGTCGAGAAGGGCAATAGCCTGGATAATCATGTTGTCGGACCGGTTGACGTTGAACTTGACTTTGCAACGAGAGTAAGAGTGACCGAGACCGAGCTGAGCACGACCGATGTCTCCAGCCTGCAACTGTCTCAAGAGCTTCTCTCCGTGGAAACGGATACCCCTCAACAAGTCCAAAGAGACCTCAGAGTTGTCGCACTCCAATCCAGGGATAGCCTCCTTCAAACCACCAGCCAAGTTCTTGTCGGTGACACCGATAATGACCTTGTTCTTCTTTCCGGGCTTGGGAAGGTTAGTCTCGAGGAAGGCCTTCAAGTGGTCGTTGACGATACCCTCAGAGATATCGTTGGCGTTTTCGAGAGCGTGGGCGGCCGTCTTGAAAGGTGCGAAGGAAACAAGGTTGACCATCTTTCCGAAGCGAGCGAGGTCCTGCAAAGCCTCCTTGACCTCCTTCAATTGAGAGCCGACCTCCTCGGCCTCCTTGACCTCGTACAGAGCATAGCCTGAGGCCAACTCGCTCAACAAGTATGTCGGAACGGGCATTGTGTATATGTGGTGAAGGAACCCGATTTATGCCCACAAGCTATGAAAAGAAACTGCGGTCAACAAAGAGGTCCTCGGATCAGAACGGATCAGGTTGTCACTCACGGTATTCTATGTCTGTCGGGGATTCTCAGGTATTTCCTTCGGCTGCAGCTGCGCCCAGGCAAAAAATGTTAGCAAGGTGCATGGGAGGACGCAGGTGAGTGTGCAGGTGAATGAAATCACTCGAATCATATCCAGGCGTGAAAAGAGTGTTCATCTTATTTGATAACTCTATTGAAATCTATATGATATCGTTCATGTAAAGATTGGTCACGGGTGATCGTGGGTACAGACAGGTCAAAATACTCGTACAGCTGCAGGGTGAAGAGCAGTTTGTCACGGCAGCCGATCAGTTCTAAGGTATTTTAATGTTGTAGCAGTAAATTGGCGCCGGTTGACATTGTTTGAAACTTTGGTCTCTCCAGGAAATCGAATCAGGGGTATCACATTCTCCTTCTCATGCTCTTCTCCAAGGAAGATCTCTCCGTCCCGAAGGCCTACTGGACGTGTCCTCCGACCCTCTTCCCAACAACGCCCTCAACTGCCCCCTCACTCCATTTCCACAGCTCCCTCATCAACTCCTCATTCTTCGCTTCCTCCGTAGTCTTGCCCATCTTCGCCACCGGAATAAAATACTCCCCCCTATAATCCCTCGCCACAATCTCCTCACTCGTTGCAGCCCACAACTGCGTCAGCGCACCCTTCTCTGCACTACTTGCCAAGAAGCCCATGAGGAAGTTGGTGATTTTCGTGAGGGTTGGGCCGATGAAAGCACTGCCGCCGGACGTGAGGCCGGTTGCGACTGCGCCGGGGTGGATTGCGTTGACATAGATGTTTGGGTGGGAGGATTTCAGTCTGCGGGAGAGTTCGCGAGTGAAGAGGATATTCGCTAGCTTTGATTGACCGTAGCGACGGAATGCATCACCAAGCTCCCAGATACTTGTTGGGTCAACGTCTGGCTTACGCTTCTCGCCGCGCATGGCCGAGAAATCGATACCATTGTTCACTTTGTAAGTGAATCTGTGTGCCTCGCTCGAGGTGATGATGACCCTGACATCACCCTCCGGCTTCGCCGCAGCGGTGCGTTGCAGCAACGGAAGCAACGTCGTAATGAACGCAAAGTGACCGAGGTGGTTCGTTGCGAATTGCCTCTCATACCCGTCTACAGAGAGTTGGTATGGCTCCATAGCGATACCAGCATTGGCGAATAGGATGTCCAGTTTGTCGTGGTTGCGCGTGTACTCCTCCGCCGCCTCAACCGTAGACTTGACGCTGCTCAAATCAAGGTTGAGCAATTCCACACTACCCGTCGAGGTCAGTGTCTTCTCCTTAATCGCGCGTACGGCATCCTGTCCCTTCTGCGGCGAACGACATGCGATTGTAATGTTGGCGTTCCGAGCGTAAAGGGCGTGTGCGGTAGCGAGTCCCAAGCCACTGTTACCGCCGGTGATGAGGACGGACCTGTGAAACGTGTCAACAACTTGCAGGCAAAGTTATTCTGTTTTTCACGATCTACCTTCCGGAAAGATCAGGTATTTGAGCCGTTGTGAATGACATTGTTGGATTGGCAGTGTTTGCGGTATTGGTGCGGTCTGGTCATGCACCCCGGCGCACCTTCACATTTGGAATCGGGGGCAGCTAGTAAGTACTATTGCTGAGCAGTGTTGCTCTTGGTTTTCCATGAACAACACGAAGCTTAAGCCTTAAACTTGTCGTCAATCGAATCGCAAAATCCTTGTGCTGTCCTCACACCGGATTCCCGGAAAAGAACATCTCTACCGTCAAGTAATTACTGGACGACTCGGCCCCCACCTCCGTTCCAATTGTGCAGCGATTATGACAAGGGTAAGTCGGATTATATACGTGCCTGCACACGATTGAAAGGGCATCACCTCGACAGTGTTCATCTCCGACGTCGCGGGCTGTGCCCTACCGTGAGAAGAACTTGACACGGGTGTGAAAATGCGGCGAGCAAGATGGCTGAGATTGGAGGAATGATGTTTGTGGTTATTAAGCTTTCCTGTTGTTCTCACAGTCTTCGGGCATAAGATGTACCACTGGTAATGACGTCATAGCCAAACCTCCATGTCGAGGCTCAGCTTACCAATTGCAACCTTAAGCGCTCAACACCATAAGTCAATTGATCGAACCTATTTGACCACAATAAGCCAGTTGCAACCATTATGCCTCTTCCAAGAATCACCCTCGATCCATCTTCTACCCTGTACCCGACCAGGGATCACCCCCACTCCCACCCTCATGCTCACGATCTCCCCAAACCTCTCCACGTCGAAACTCACCCAAAGGGAAAAAACACTGGCACTGAAGATGCCTCCATTTTCTTCATCGGAAACGCTACGACCGTGATTGAATGGGAGGGCGTCCGTATCATGACTGATCCAAAGTAAGGCGAACATTCGCGAAGGAGCTTTGCAACAGCTTGGATTGACATAACCTTACAGTTTCCTTCACGCAGGCGACCACGTACACCTCGGTCCAGGAGTGACAGCTACTCGCCTCCAAAACCCTGCCGTAGATCTCCACGACCTCCCTCCCATCGACATGATCCTACTCTCTCACTTCCACGCCGACCACTTCGACCAAGACGTCGAGAAATCCCTGCGTCGTACCCTCCCCATCATCTCGACCCCCCATGCAAAAGAATGCCTCGAAGGTTCCAAAGAAGGCAAATTCGAGAAAGTCACTGCATTGGACCACTGGGAGTCCGCGATCGTTGATATTCAGAACTCGAACGCGGCGTTCAAAATCACCGGAATGCCCGGAAAGCACGTCCCTCCCGGCCCCGCTGGTCTCCTCAAAAAAATAAACGACTTTATCGGGGCTGTACCCCCCACAAATGGATGGATGGTCGAGTTCGGTGCAAAGCCGAAGACGATCGAGGCGGAGACTGATGGTGTCGATGTCGGGTACAGGATGTACATCTCAGGCGACACCCTCCTCGTCAACGAACTCTACGAAATCCCCAAACGCTTCCCAAATGTTGACCTCATGCTTGTTCACCTTGGTGGTACAACCATTCCCTCTCCCAAATTGCCGTTAGCTATGGTTACGATGGACGCGGAACAGGGTATCAAGCTCATTCATTTGATTGACCCCGAAGTCGCTATTCCTATTCACCATGGTGCGGATGGGGATGAGCCACCGGAGTATGATGCGTTTTTGAGTAGTTTGGATGATTTCAAGGCTGCTGTTGCCAAGGACGAGAAGTTGAAGGATAGGGTTGTGTATCTGAAGAGAGGAGGCAAGTACTCGTTCAAAGCAAGCAAGTGAGGCGATACGATAACTGTGTGTACGATATACCGGAAGATCTTGAAGAACGTTTTGCAATATTATGTCTTAGTATTACATGCCAGTACAATGCATTTTTGACCACTTCCATCGCTTATCCAAGGACAAGCCCATCCTTCTCCTTCTTCCCGCCCTTCTTTCCCTTTCCCTTCCCCTTCGTCTCCTGCTTCCCAGCAGTACTAACCTTCACCTTACTCACACCAATCGGCATAATCAACTCTGTATCCTTCAGCCCCTTCATCAAATCCCTTTCCTTGGGCCACATCATTTCTACGTCCTCACTCTTCGCGTCGAGCGGCATGCCAGTAAAGTAAGCAATGGCACTCTTTGCTGCTTTACCCTTCTTGGTAGGACCGGGCTGGAACTTGACTTTGTATTTGTAGCGGGCGAGGGCGGAGTAGGGAGCGCAGACGGGGATTGCGTCGAGGAGGTTGTCGCCTGCGAAGGGTGTAGGCGTGAATGCGTCGAGGGGTGTGACGAGATCTTGCTCCTCTTCGTCCAAAACCTCGATGTTCTCCTCCTTCAACAACCTCTTCGCTTCGGCGTCGAGCTTGGGGCCAGCGGGCTTTCCTTGCTGAGCGTTTTGTCTAGCTGCCTTCTTGTTCTGTGCAGCTTCCTGCTCAGCCCTCTTTGCCTGACGCTCCTCTTCCTCGAGCTGCTTCTTGGACTTATTCGCAGATCCGAGAAGCTTCATCGCAACTTCACGATCCTCATCATCCTGAAACTTGTACTTCTCCGCGATCTTCTTCTGCTTAGCCTTCTGCCCACGCTTCTTCGGAGGTGGAGGAGCTTGCTTCTCCTTCTTCTCCTGCTTAGGAGGCGGAGAGGACTTGGACTTCTTGTCCTTCAAGGACACAGCGGCGAGAACATCTTCCAAGGATCCGGCATTGTCCAAACCGGGTTCTCCAGCGCTGGCAAGGATACTCGAGTCACCCTTGGCCGCCTTCTGCTTGCGCATCTCACGGCGCTGCTTAGCACTGATATACTTGCTGCCGCCCGCAGCCTTGCTTCCTTCGTTACCATCGGCGTCAGCTGCTTGCTCGTCCTCGTCTGCACCAAAGTCCTCCAAAGCATACTTGTCCTCCTCTTCATTCTTTGAGTCAGCGGAGGCTTCTGCGGGGATGTCCTGAATCTGGGTATCAGGGAACGCATCCTCATCTTCATCCTCGCTCTCAGATGCAGAATCAGCCGGCGACTCGGCGGCATCAACAACAGGCTCCTGCAAAGTCTCATCAGCAAGACCACGCTCCTCATCCTCCTCTTCCTGCCCACCATCATCAACAATCGGCACATCCTCGTTAGCCTCCTCCTCACTCTTCTCCGTCACCGGTGTCTGAACCTCCTCCTCCTCAATCGGCACCTCCTCTTCCTTCTTCAAATCCTCCTCCGCAATTCTATGCTTCACATGCCTCCCCCGACTCTCCTCATCAATCAACCACAAGACACCAAACCCAAGAACCAACTGCACAGGCGGCAAGAAGTTCTTCTTACCGCGGATCATGAAGGAACCGGTGGTTAGGTATTCACCCGTGGGCGCGGTCTTGCTGACTTGGTCGGCGTAGACCCAGTAGGCTGAGGTCACCTGTTTGGCATCCCAGGCGCGGGAGGTACAGACTGTGAGGGTTCCGGCCTGCGTGAGGGTAGTAGGAGGGATCGGAGGGGGTTCCGAGGTGGAGGAGGTGACGTGGTTCTTAACGATCACAGTCGCAGCACCGTGGAGATCGGCATGTACGTACGCATCACCACGCTTGAGGTATTTTCGGACAAGTAGTTCGTTCTGTTGCATGTCTCGGCCTCTGTGCATATTCAGTAAGCCATGAATGTCCAAAAAACACGTTGGAATAACGTACCCAAGAACAAGGTATCCATCACTACTGATGAACCACAAGAACTTTTCAAACCAGTTGACTTTCCGCATAGGCTTCACTACGGACCGCTCCTTGTTCAAGCTTTTCTTCAGGTCAGCAGCAATACGCTTCTCGGTCGACTTGAGTGCCATGGAGGAAGCCTGAAGAGTCTTCTCCTCTTTCGTGGCCGCAGATCGCTTCTTGTCGTAGTATAACCGAGCATTTGCTGTACGTCTTCATTAGCATGACGGAGCAAGCAACAATGTCTTTCAGAAACATACCATAGGCACTCAACCCAATATCCATCTCAATCTCTAAATAATTCTTCGCATCACCCTTCCCACGATCCTTCTCCTCCTCGCCTTCACTATCCGTCTCCTCATCCGTCTCATCCTCACTCTCCTCATCATCATCCTCGTCATCCTCTTCAGCCAACCTAAGCTTCACCACATTCCGTCCCAAATCCAACCCTGCAACCATCATAGCGACCTCATTCCCCCTCGAGCGCTCACCATCGATAAGGGTCTGGATGTCACGCCAATCCATACCGCGCTCCATGAGGCCACGAACACCCTCCATAGCCTCATCGCACCTTCCCAGAGAACCTTCGATCGCGGCGGCTTTGCGGACGGCCATGTCTTGCGCACCCTTGAGGGCTTCGATACGCCCCGCGTGTTCCGAACGGGCTTTGCTAAGTTTTTCGGCGAAGCGGACGTGTTCGTTGTTCAACCTCGCCGCGGCACTCTGTGACTCGAGATGAGAAAAGTAGGTGTCGACTGTCTTATTGTAATCTTCCACTTCCTGGATCTCGGTGCTGGTCTTGCCGGTGAATTGGGTAGGCAGGAAGGGGTGGAAGTCTTCGTAGGTGATGATGTCTTCGCCCTCGCCGGTGGCGGGTGGGGTACGTTTTGCAATGATGTAGCCCTTGACGTCGGTTTCTGCGCATTGCTTGACGATCGCGTCAGCTTCTCCGAATGCACCGAGTAAAGCCTCAGTCTGCTCCGGAGTCAACGCGAAAGTAGGGGTAATCTTCATGGTCGGCTCGATTCCTGCACGGAGAAGTGTGTGCTCAACGAGTGCAGGGCCATAAACAGGACATTGAATAGCGAGCTGCCGCTTCAATGTCTGCGCCTTCTGTTTCTGCTTCTTCTGCTGCTTCCCACCAAACACATTAGGCTTCGCATCCCCGGCATCCTCCTCGGTAGGCGCCTCCGTAGCAGTCTTGAGCGCCTCCAACGTCCCCTCCAACTTCTCCTTTGTCATACTCTCAACCTCCCTTCCCGCCTCCTCCCGTCCGAGATCATACACTTCGCCGACAGCGTAGCGCTTTCCACCCTCGTCTTCACTCACGACGCGGAGGAGCCCGATGATTTTCCAGTTGCCGTCGACGAGGACGACGTTTCCTGCGGCGTAGAACTCGAGGATGAGGTGGTATGAGGCCGCGGCTGTCGAAGCTTCAAAGGAGAGGATGAGAACTCTGTCGCGACGGAGTTGGCGGACGGAAGTCAAGCGGCGGGTGCGGAGGTGTTTACGCAGCTGTAGGATTTATCATCAGTATACCTTGTACGCAATCAAATGATGGAGTTCCTACCTTTGTACAGAAATTTCCAGGTTGCGATTCCCGATCACGGTCGTACGTCGTCAAGTGACACCTAAATCCACTCTCGACAAGAAAGTTTTGCTTGTGCTCTGGCTTTGCGAACTTGAAAAGGAAGGATCGGGAGTTTTGAGAGAGGTCATAGATGTTCTGAAGACGGAGGTCCACGATCGAGGAGGTGAGTTGTGGGACGAGGGCAGCGATGTCCTGTAAAGAAGTCAGAAGTGAACAAGGCTTAAGGATAACGGCAAACGTACAAGTGATGTTAATCGTTGCTTCATTATGAGATGTTATAGATGCGATTGCGGCTGGTGTTTGGTTGCTTCGATCAAAATCGCGATGTCTACGACTTTTCGAGGGTACGAATCCGCGGTCGACGTCATGGAGCAGAGACTGCGGCACATGACCGCTTGCAAGCAGCTTCAGTTTCGTGATAAAAAAAAAGGTAGAATTATTTTATTTGCCTTTATACCATTCCTCACATGGCCCTCTCGAGGCCTGTCCCACAAAAGTCCGAGAAGCGGCCCTGGACTACTCGTACTGTATCTGATCCTCGAAGCTCCTCGACCGACACTTCCTCCTCGACCCCCTCCAAATCCCCAACCCTCTACCATGCGACGAACAAAGATCTTCTCCGGCACCTCCCACCCCGAACTCGCCTCCCAAATCTGCAACCGTCTCGGCGTTCCCGTCGCAGAGGCCGACCTCCAAAAGTTCGCCAACAAGGAAACCTCCGTAAAAGTCAACTGCTCCGTCCGTAACGAAGATGTCTTCATCATCCAGTCTGGATCACAAACCGTGAATGACCATTTGATGGAGTTGTTGATTTTGGCGCAGGCGTGTCGCGGGGGGAGTGCGAAGAAGGTTACCGCTGTTCTGCCGTACTTTCCGTATTCGAAGCAGAGTAAGATGAAGAAGCATCGTGGATGCATCACTGCACGAAGTACGAACCCTATACTTCATTCTTCGTGAGTGGAGACTGATCAGGCTGATTGCAGTGGTCGCAAACCTCCTCACCATCGCCGGTGTGGATCACATCATCACCATGGACCTCCACGCATCCCAAATGCAAGGCTTCTTCACCCGCCCCGTGGACAACCTCTACGCCGAACCATCCCTCGCCCGCTGGATCAAAGACAATATCCCCGAATGGCGAGAAGCCGTCGTCGTATCCAAAAACCCCGGTGGAACAAAACGCGCTACATCCCTCGCCGACACACTCGGGATTAATTTCGGTATCATCCACACTGATCGTCGTCGTGGGCGGAACTTTAACTCTGGGTTTTCGACACGTGCGTCGACATTTGGGGATGATGACATGGACGAAGACGAAGACGAGGAAGATCAACAACCAGATGAGGACGACTCCTACCCCCCACCCCAGAAGAGACACAACGATATCGTAGACCCAGATCCCACCCCACCAGCGTCCCTGCCCAACCAGTTCACCCACATGTCCCTCTCCGCATCCCACCTCTCCTCCATGTCCTTCAACTCCACTGGCTCCCCCATGCGTCAACGCCAAATCGAGGGCGTCCACACCGGGCGTTTGGTGTCGGGCCACGTCGTCGATGACGATTACCCGGATAACATGTCCGAAGCCTCGACGACGCATCATTTCAACCGGGATGGGTTGGATCCAATGACTTCGTCGATGTATTCTATTGCGCCGTCTGCCGCTGGATCGGTGTTGGCGCTGGGCGGGACGATCGATGCCCATGGCTCCGATGACGAGGAAGAAAACGCCTGCCAAGAGGGTGAGGAACGCACGATTACACTGGTCGGCGATGTCCGCAACAAAGTCGCAATCGTCGTCGACGACATGGTCGACCGCGGCGGCTCTTTCGTCGCAGCCGCCGAACACCTCCGTCGAAACTGTGGCGCGACGAAAGTCTACGTTATGGGCACCCACGGCGTGTTGTCAGACGATTGTCTAGACGAGATGGAGTGGTGTGATGATATCCACCGTGTCGTTGTCACCAATACGTACCCGGTTTCGGAGGAGAAGAAGAAGAGTAAGAAGTTGGCGGTGATTGATATTTCGATGATTATTGCGGAGAGTATTCGGAGGAATCATAATGGGGAGAGTGTAAGTTTCTTGTTTGGGAAGGGGGTGGAGTATTAGGTCATTAATAGACAATTGAGGTAGGAGAATTAATATGGAAACGACCATAAAGGCAGAGGTATGATACTGTCTCACAGCCGAAGGAATGCCTGTGACGATTCTTGACCATATGGGTATGTATACTTCCAACGAAAACCAGCGCTCAAAAATGACTCCATCCATGCTCCACCCTCACATATCCTCCGTAAACTTACTCCCACCACTCTCATTCCTACTATGCTTCGGCCTCCCATCCGCATCCTCCGCTTCATCCGAGAACGGATTCTGCGCTTTCTTTCCAGCCCCCGTATTCGCAAACTCCTCATACCTCCCCGCCATCTCGGCATTATCCAACTCCATCTCCTCATCACGATGCGCGAGCCCATATTCCTCCCCGACCCGCGCATCCCATGCCTCATCCACGTCGAGGGCGGAGAAGTTGTGGTGATGGGGCGTATGGCTACGGGCTGCGTATGATGAACGTCGGAAGAATGCGAAATTGAAGGGTCGGAATGGGCGGCCTTCGCGGCGTGATTTCTGTTTGTGTAACCCAATCAGTGTCTGTGCCATGTGAGGCGATGAGGTCACAACGTACCCAGAAGGAGTAGCCGAGGTAGCCGCCGAGGGTTAGAATGATGAAGAAGAAGAGGACGCCGATTGCTGCGCCAATTGCTGTTGATGCCATCTTGTCTTGTTTGTCAAATGGATCGTATTGACTTTATAAATTTGGATAAGTGCAGGCGGATAAGAAAGACCGGAGGCTGGGTGCGGTGCTTCAAGTTGCTCTGGCTTCATGCGCAACTTGCTCAAGTGTGTGCCCCTGCCATACGCGCTCTCCCAACGGCCCTTCGAGCACTGGCGTGTACGGGCCCGGCAATGAGTGACTGAAGGATGAGCAGAGCAACACAGATTCATCGGCATACATTCGTGCTTGATAGCGCCCAGGGACTTAAACTCGATGAGCGGAGTTTTGTGTTGGAGGAGCATACTGCTACCATGAGGGATATCCCGGCGACGAGGGAGTTGATGGTGCAGTTGAGGGAGTTGCCTGAGGAGGTACGATCGGGGGGAGTACAGTTCTATGTGGATCAATCGCACTGACTGGTTATACAGCTACGGGCGTGTTTACGGGGCGTGAATTACCTTCGGATTACTTACGTCGCACCCGATTCGTCACGCCAACAACCCCTACCGCCGTTCGCGATTGACCTGCCTGGAGGGTTACATGTGGAGTATGAGCTCAAGCATCGTGGTGCAGCGTACGAATAGTCTGGCTTTCCTGTCGCACAGTGCTGACTTATCGTACAGGCCTCTTGGATTCCGTGAGCTTTTGGAATCTATCATCGGTTCTCACGTTGATGACGGCCCCGACTTCGAACAACGGTTCATTAAGGTCGACAACCTAAATTACCTTCACGATGCCCATACCATCGCAGCATACATGCGCGACTACCTCACCCAACACATTATCGACCACGCATACACTTACCCCCTAGGCTCCACCTCCTCCCTCTCCCTCACCTACACCAACAAACGCCTCCGCCTCCGCGCCCTGTGGACGAACACCACCGAACCACTGACGGCGACAATCGAACGCCATCACGAAGATACAGTCGAGGTGGGGATTTTCGAGAGTCATCTCATCCCGGGCGTGGAGGATTTAACGATGTCTGGACTAACTGCAGCGATTGGTGATGGGAACACACAGTTCAAACCGACGCTTATTTCGTTTCCGCAAAGAACGAGACACTCGGATACAGCATATCGGTCGAGGCTTGATCCCGCGGTTGGGATGCACCCGGTGTTGGTAACGCAGATCACACCCACAGAGCCACCAGCAGAGGAATGTACCCTCAACGCACTATACACCCTTCCATCCTCAGTATTTCTTGATAAATACCAACTAGCTGATCGTACTGCGTTCAGATCGGGCGGTATCTCATCTCTCCGTATGTGGGGCGAGACAGACCTCGAAGCGCCGGTATGGGCAGTCGATGGATGGGGCTCGATAGCGGCTGTGGAGGTTGATTGGAGGGGGCAGGAGGGGAAGGAAGACGTTACCGTCGAGCTGCCGCTGCATATGCGGTACGCTGTACCTGATGATGAACAGGGGGTGGAAATACAGCAGCCGGTGGTGTATTGGGCGTGCGAAAACGCTGCGCAATCACCGCTGGAAGAAAATCCCTTCGACACACCACGAACACTCTACACCCACCTCCACCCCGGCGACACCACTTTCCATTTCCTCACCCCGACGCTAGAAAACGGAATGAGAATAGAGGTACCGACGGCGAAGACGGGAGATGTGGCGATGGCGCAGTGGGGAACAATGGGTGCGATTACGTTGGGGATGGCGTGGGTTTGTAGGGCGGCGGCGAGGGGGTGGTTGCGGGGATTGAGGAGTGATCGGAAGGGGAAGAAGAAGGAGTAAGTCTACCCAAGTCATGGATGAAGGAAATTTGTTGCGATAAGGATATGAATGAAGCGTCACCAGCTCACTATCATCATAATGATATTCATTTACACTCACTGCAGCTAGTTGTGTGGCATTTGACTAGTCAATGGCTGTCTATCACTGAATTCGTGCACTTCGAGTCTCGAGCCCCCAGTCTCAGTGACAGGTGCCGCCGTTGCGCGGCGATTTCACACACCCCTGTCGAAAACCTTGAATACGCTAGGGAGCGGACCGCGACAACGTAAATATGGTCAACCCACAAAACCCATGACCAAACTTAGGACGTCACCTACTCTATTTCCCCTCTTTTGGCTCGATTGCGTAATCGATTGCTTCCCCGCACGGGTGGCGATTTGTGTCCGCCTGCGGGCTATAAAGAACGGGCGCCCGCCCTGCCAGTCGACACTGTGCTTCCCACCCAGCGCGCTACGTGCAGGCAAATGCTCTTGGGAGTCGAATCGCCTGGACAGGAGGACACCAATCGGAGATGTTTGCGTGGTTTGGTTTAGGCGGACCTCTTCGAGAGCCGGCAGCACGGCGTTGGCAATTGCTGGACCAACAGACTGCGCTGGCAGGCAGGGCTGCCGTCCTGCTGTTGAGGTCGCAAAGACCAGCGATTCGACAGCTGAGGTAGGCTTGCGTCCAGTTATCGACTGGAACGCAGCCTTTTGAAGACAGGTTGCTCCAGTGAGGTGAATGACAGGCTGGCGCCTCAGAATAGGTGGCCATAAGACCCGTGCTGCCGGATTCCTAATTGCGCACCGCAGCGTGCGAATGTAATCAAACTGAGCACGGAACAAACACCGTTGCTACAACGCTCCTGCGTTGAGATACCGATCGCTTTAATAGGGACAACCTGGCTGGTAGTTGTATTACCACCGAGCCCCTCTCAGTCGCGATGGCACACCGCGATGTCTCATCATCATTTTACCGCGTCTTCGTGCAGGATGTGACCAACCCACCAAACAAGCCGCCAAAACTTGAAAATGCCTTCTAGAAAGATGAAAGGAGCCGCTAAGGCTTCCCATAAGGGTATCGATTCGCAACTCCAAACCGCCCTCCTGTCTCCTTGAGAATGCAGCCTCAGCACCACCTACAAATAGAGTCCGGAGGGAAAAAAGGCCTAAGACAGTCATTGAACTCAAAGACGAAGACGCACCAGTTGATACTATCAGCAGATTCGACAACTTCCAGGTCTTCATTCTCGTCACTGGGAAAAAGAACCACAAGTATCCTCAAGCACCCTGGACGGTCAATCTAGTTAGGTCTTGGGGCAACCAAGAACAGCTTTTGATCGATCTCGCCCTCGAGGAGCTCCGTCATGATTATATGGTCGTCGAAGGCGTCCACAAATACTCCCTGAAGCCCAACATCAACTGGAAAGTCTGCCGCGGGAGAAGCCGGAACGCACCATGGTGTAGACTACGAATGAAGGACGGCTGGGAAGCCTTCATTGATGCTGTCCACGTTGAGCGCAATACACCCAAGGTCGAATGGTCAACTTTCATCTTAATTGATACACACTGCGGCCCTACAAGGGCTGCTTCTCAACCCGAGTTCGATCAGCGAACCCCCGTGCACGCCTCTCAGACTCAGCCCAAGGCTCAAAAGCCTCTCATCCCTGTACCTAGGCACAGTGCTACCAACAGTGCTCTCCAGGGCATTTCAAATGAACTTGCGAATGATCCTCAACGCTACAAAAGGATCCTTGTTGTTCAGACCCTGCAGGCTAAGCACAAATGCGCCAAGCACCACCAGCAGTACTGCTATGTTCATCCCTTTTCTGGTCAACATCGATACATTACCAATGATCTCCTCAATCTATGGTCTAAGTACTTGGTGGCGAAAGAACCTGGAGTTATCGTCGAGGATCCGCCCATCCATGATCCCTTTTTGCTGGGTTGCTCGAGTTGACAGATCAATTGGAAACACTCGAAAGCAGGCACTCTTCGTCCGGTGACCCTCAACTACCTGCACCGGTGACTGCGCCTCAATTCGATTTACCGCTACCTCCCTCAAGTCAGCCTACTCCGACCCCGACCCCAACAACCACGACCATTGACCCGCAAATGCTCAGAGGCTCAAGCCCTCTTCAAGGGCCGGCTGCTGATGATTCTAGCCTATGTCAAGAAACTCAGCACAGCCGTCTTGATAGAGGGTAGGGTTTTTGTCGTACAAGTACTTGATTTGCTGCGGTCATTTAGTGATGCTCTTGGTGGTACCCGTAAGCAGTAGTAGTCTACTTACCGAGCCCAGAATTCCTCAATAGCCGGTTTGCGCCCGCAGTTTAAGGAGCCTCTCGATGTAGGTCGCTATATCATAGACATCCTTCCCAGAAGCATGGTCTTTACTGATCAGCTGTTTTCGGCAGCACGTAAAGGAAAAAGGCATGCATACGTTGCAATGGTTATACTCATGTGTGCTGCCCCATCCCGAAATGGCCGCCGTTCCGGAACGGCAAGTACTTATATGAGTGCCATATTGGAACGTGTCAATTTTGAGGAACCGAGGAGATGGGAGGAAGTATAAGGTGGGCACAGGGTGGGGGCAGCTACAATTTAAGTTTGTGGTGATTTTGGGGTTGGCCTGTTCCGGAATGGGCCAAGTAAGTTCAGTGTGTGCCGTCCTGGAATGGCACTCCAATGGGGGTAGTCAAACACATGTTCGTACCATCATACCTGTTTATGGATGGGTCTTTGTCTTTCAGAGATTTTACCCATTCGTTTACCCCGTATGAATAGATATTGAGATGTTCCTTGTCATGATGACAACGTGGTCTTGATTCTTCATCTCTTTGCTAGTGTGGCCATTCATCCTGAAAGCAAATGCGTGCACCTTGTTTGTAGGCAATTTGACCAGAGATGTTATATCCAAAATAGGAGGATGCACCCCGCCCGGCGTTCGGAGTTCAGCTACGTCACATTAAGGCCGTGACGTTGTCTGTACTCAGGAGCGTCAATCTTGGCGACTTCGTTCCAGTACCCAAAAAGCCAAAGCTGATGTAGATGAACCATTTTCAGAAGCGAAACAAAAAATAACTATTACACTAAACTAAAGCTACGAAAAAGTGTAAAAGAGTAAAACCATCAAGGCCTCTTACAAGTGAAATCACGTAAAACAGAACTACCTGCCAGAAAATACTCCACAAAATACCCACATATCGATCTCACATCTCATCCAAATCCAATAGCTATTCTTCTTCGGTTACTTAGAGCGTGCTGCTACAGTACTCCACCAACTGAATTCCGAAATCACGGAGGTACTTCAAGTCGTCCGCACCGAAGTACTTGTGCTTCTGGCGCGTGAAGACAGCGAGGACGCAGCCCTCCTGGGATCCCTTCCTGAAGACAGGGACCAACATACCACTCGTGTAAGTCTCCGGCAACTCCTTGTTCGCAGGGTCCTCTGCCTCAGGATTCTGGTACAACAACCCGGACTTGGAAGACAACGCGCGAGCGTGGAGGACGACATCGAAGGTGGGAGGAGGAGATGGCAAGCCGAAGGAGGACATGAGGCGGGTAGTGGGCTGGCCGGCGGCGTTTAGCTCGAGGGAGAGAAGGTAGACGAGGTCGACGCGAAGGGACTGGGCGATGAGGACGGTGGCGAGGTCGTAGGGGTTCTTGCGCTTCGAGTCGTCGGCGGGAGTAGGGGAGGTGGGGCCGATTGCGTGCTCGGTCTCGAGAGGCTCGGCGAGGACAGGGACACGAGGCTCCTCGGAGCGAGGTGGAGGAGGCAAGGAAGTAGGCGCAACGCTGTCGTCGTACTCGGTGTCGGTGGTCTGGGTTGCTGGGCGGTAAGAAGAAGCAGGAGCACTTCCACCATTCTCAAACTGAGAAACGGACTCGGTGGACGGCGAAGATGTGGGGAAGACGACACCCTCGTTCTTTCCGCTCTTCAAGACAACCTCCTCGTTGACGTCGACACCCTTGGCGCGCAACTTAGCCCTCTCGTAAGCCAAGATGGTATCGATCTCCTCCCTGGATGAGTTGAGGCCGAACTGAGGAGCAGCCTGCCTGAAAGCCTCAAGGGAGCGCTGCATAGACTCTGCCTTAGCAGTCTGGTTGTCATGGTAGAGGTTCTCAATCTCGGCCATAGCAAGACGCGCGAATTCCTGGAGCTTAGCACGCTCGTCCTTACCGAACTTCTCGCGGGGTTTGGTATCGATAACACAGAACGTACCAAGAGCATGACCCTCAGGAGACACGATAGGGGCACCAGCATAGAAGGCAACGTGAGGAGCATCCGTCACGAGCGGGTTGTTCTGCATACGCCAGTCCTTGTTGGCGTCAAGGATGACCATGGGCTCAGGACGAAGAATTGTGTGACCACAGAAAGAGATATCACGGGGCAACTCATCCAATCCCACCAATCCAACCTTCTCGAAACCAACCTCAGCCTTGAAGTACTGCTTCTCGTCATCCAACAAGGAGATCATACACACGGCACTACCGAAGGTCTGACGTGCCAAGGCGACGATTTTGAACATGGTGTCGGAGTCATCGGTGACGCCGGCATCGTCGCCAGCATCCTTGCTTTCGTGGATCGGAGCCTTGTCGAGGCCGGTGTACCTGAAGGTGTCCAACATACGCTGACGCTCGGTCGGCGGCTTGGGTGGTGGCAAGAAAGGAGGAAGACCATCAGGCCTAGGGCCAGTCGGCATAGGAGGCTCCGTAGTGGTGATCTTCCCGTGCGCGTATCCATCGAGGAAGTCCTCCCAAGTCTGACCAGTAGGTCCGGTCTGCTCGGTCTCGACAGTGTTTGCTGTCTGGGCGGTGACAGGCCTGCTGTCTGCCGCGTGTTTCTCGCTTCTTGTGTAAGAGGTTTCGTCGTCGTAGGAATGAGCGTTGCAGGTAAAGCAGCTCAAAAGCGCCTTTTTGAAGCCAGACTTCTTCCTCGTGCTGCCGGATTCACTGTGTGCGTTGGACATTTCGGAGAATTATTGGTAAGCCGCGGGGATGTATGCTGTTCAAAAGCAGCCGGAGGGACGGTGAGTGACTTTAGTATCGATTGACAGGTATGGAAAAGACGCGTAAAGGACTGTCCTTCCAGGGCGTTCAGGTGTTGCAATTGGGAGGTGGAGTATATGCGGCTTGCACAGCCTTGACCAGCCCTGAGGTCTCGGGTGTCGTTTCGCTTGGGTCTCTTAAGCTTTAGGCGGCCGGGTCTACAGCTCCCCTGCCAGTGCCCTCCACTGGCCGTGCGCAAGCGGCATCCCAATTGTCGGGTCAAAATTTAACTCGGCCTCTAACAGAACCTACTGCAACACCATTCATGCAAACATCAATTGATGCTCAACAGGGTCCGCGTACCCGGATGATTCTTGATTCATTTGGGCAATACGAGGGGAGAACTGTTATGCCTATCCCTACTAGTTGAAATACATACTCTTGTTTCCCGACTGCGGCGCCGTCTTGTTCTTGAGTTGGTTCGCATCTCTCTTTGGCACACTTGAATGCTCCTCAATTGCCGCATGCGGATTGAAATGCGCCGGCTTTGCATTCTTCTGCTTTTTCTTATCCTTCTTCTTCTCTGCTCGCTTGTCAACGTGAGGCTGGTCCACGTATAGTGGAGCAGCAGCCGCGTAATCAAACGGTGCCTCAGCTTCAGCACTCTCCTCCTTTTTGGGTGCCTTAGACTTCTTCTTATCCCTCTTTGCTTTCTTCTTGGCAGGACCCGGCGTCGCTGGATCCAGATTGAGATTATCCGGGATGTGGTCTGACTCCTCACCAGTACCAGCACCAAGGGATATCACAGAAGAACCCGCAGTGGACATCGAATCCTTAGACTCGGGCCTCTCCGGCTCGTTGCCAATAACGTCACTCTTCCTCTTACGACCAAGTTGCCTGACAGTAATGATCTCCTCCCTCTCCTTCTTTGCACGCTCCCTCTCCTCCTGCTGCTTCTTAACGAAGGGATGCTCTGCCAAAGCAGCAGCATCACCCTCCTCCATTTTGACATCGTCTTCCTCGCCCTCATACACTTGAGCAGTAAGAGGAGGTAATGGCACAGCAAGGCGCATCTCAGCAATGATCTGCTTCGCCTTCTGCTTGCCATCACATTCGGGCGCGGGCTCAGTTAGCTTACCCCAGAATGCTGAGATGTCGCTGACCAGCTTCTCCACCTTCTCCTGTTGGGCAAAAACATTGATGAACGGCGTCAATTTCAAATCGGCCGCAGCTGTAGCCTCAGCATCCAAGAAGCGGGTATGAGCAGGAGCAGCAGCAGGGGTAGCCGTAACAGCAGCCGCAGTGGGCAAATCCTCCTCGACAGTCTCCTTCGCAGCCTGAATAACAGCAACGACATCACTCGCAGACATTCTGATATACGGAGGTGTAGGATTACACGAACTCAACACCCCAGGAACATCATCCGGCATAGCCGAAGATAGAGTAACGAGCATGTGATTCGGCAAAATGAACCTCACGGACTCATCCTCCTGCCTCGCGACCTGATCACGCCAACGGTGAAGAGCCTTGAAGACGGCAAGCTGCTTCTTATCCAAGATTCTGTTCGCACCGGATTTCATGAGGAGGTTACGCCAGCCGTCCTTGCCGAGTCCGCCTTCGGTGTCGTAGACGTCCTTCTCGTAGATTTTCAAGGCGGTCTGGCGGGAGGAACCCAACACCGATTCCATCAGGTTCTGGGTAGTAGGGTTTGAACCAGCCAAGAGCTCATTCCTCAAGTGATCGAAGATGTGAAGCAAGAAATGCGTGTCGGAGCGTGCGTAGGCGGACATAGCAGGAGGCAAAGGACGAATACGCCAGTCAGCCAACTGGTACCTCTTGTCCGCGTCGAAGTCCTCAAACTTCTTAAGGAGGTAAGCAAGACCGTGACCCTCGTAGTTCAGCACCTTGGAGGCAAAGTACGTGTCGAAGAGACCGACAATGTACAACCCGAAGTCACGCTGGAGCCACACGATATCCATAGAAGCACCATGAAGGACCTTGACAATTTTAGGGTCGGTGAAGACCTCGTTCAAAACCTCCAACTCCTCACGCAACTCCAAGGTGTCGATAAGCCAGTCCTGGTCGCGAGTACTAATTTGCATCAAACAGACAAAACCTTGGAAGGAGCGGTAATCGTGGTGTTCCAAATCGATAGCGATCACATCCGCCTTCTTTAACTCCTCAAGCATATCCATCAACTTCTCTTGTGAGTCGACCCAGCTTGCACTGGTCTCTGCAAAGGGCTTCGGCGGGATGGGCTCCTTCTGTTCGTAAATGACGGTGGGGTACGAGGACTGCGTAATTTCCGGCTCGTAAGGGTGAGGCAACGACGGCAACTCCTCCGAATCATCCACATCCATCTTTGACGAAAGATCCTTCAACGGCACAATTGCGTTCGGCTTCGACGTCAACTTCCACTTCCATGGCGTAGTCTCCGAATTGTCCGGCTCGGTCTTAAACTTCAGTTGTGGTCTGACGATGTTCTCGGCGTGTACGAGGTTGTAGTCGAGTCTCTCCTTTGCCTTGCCTGTCTTCGAAATCTGAGTGACTCCGGCAGCTCCCTGTGCAACCTTGTTCTTCTTCGTGGCCCCTGTAAACTCATCGATGCATACATCCGACTTTTCCAACAAAGTGTCGACAACATCCACGACGTCACCCCAACGGTCATTCAGATCATCCTCATCGTCAAATGTATCAGCAGCATCCGCACTCGCAATTTTCACCAACGAGTTTGTCAACTCCAACAGCCTCGTACTGCATTCATCCAACGAATCTCCAAAAGACGGATCGAGCGACCTGTGAAAGGCAAGATCCTGTGCTCCAAGAATCGTCGCAGCCCTGGTCGTAGAGACCAAAGCCTTGAACAACGACGATTGGAAATCTGGAAACTTTGCGGCGTCCATTGATGTGACTGAACGGCCGTCTTGTTCGCTGAAGGGTTCCTTCTTTACGACTGCGCGCCTTCTCGATGCTGGACTGGCAACGGCTGCAGCTTTTCTTGTCTCAAGCCCTGCGGCACCGATAAGGTCGGTCAAGAGCGGCGACAGAGAACGGGATACTCAACTCTCTATTTTAAACTTCTAAATGTAATCGATACCCTATCCTACTCGTATAGAGCATCCGCCTGTCACCTGCACACAGCCGCCTCGATCCCGCCAAGAAGCCCGGGCTAAGACACCAGGCGCTGACCGACCGCTCGGCGAGGCTCATCCGGTCCGTATAAACACCCTGTGTACATAAGTGAACGCAATCGCTCTCTTAATGTGAACGCGTCCTATCACTCCTCAGTTTCAGTCTCTCAAATACCTATATACTGCAACGCCATGTCGTTCACCGATAAACTTAAATCCAAACTCGACCGCGCATCGCGTCGGATCTCACGGAGCTTGAGTACGGGGTCTCATGTGAATCGATCGGAGCCGGGGTCTAGGGAGGAGTCACCTGTGCCCGAGATCAGGGTTCAGGATGTGGATGCGCCGAAGACGCCTGTGCAGGAGAAAAGTGGACATTCTTACGAGATTGGAGAGTACGACGCCAGTCCGTCGCCCAAACCGTTACCCTTGAAGGTACAGATTCCGGAGTCGCCGAAGACTCCAAAGACTCCAAAGACTCCAAAGACTTCCAAGAAGGTTGCAAGCGAATCCGCGCCCGTCAGTCCCGTCTCATCCTCGAAGAAGCGGCAATCATTCCGCGATTTCCTGCACCGAGATCGGACTCCACCGCCTGTCGTCCCTAATGATGAGGAGTACGAAAGACGCGCGTTGGAGGCTGCGCATTCAGCCCCTGTGTCGCCCACGCTTCTCGCGCATTCACACGGAGTTGGAATCACGAGTGGAGTTGCACATGTGTACGCGGATCCGGAGACGATGGTGGAGGATGGTCAAGGGAGCGAAAATCACCTCCGCATAAGGTAGGATGGTCGTACATGCATATGGTTCATGAAGGCGGAAGATATTGCTTTCGTGAGCGCGGGAGAGAGTACTGCTGTGTGCAAAATTCTTGACGCAACTTTCCCATGTGCGCCCGAATCGCAAACTCCATATGACAAAAACCCCTAAAACAACATCGATAAAGGCCTCGGAGGCCGAGTAAGGGTTCAAACTGATCATACCTATCCTCAGCAATCACGTCCTGCCACCGGTTTTGGGCCACAAGGCCTCTCTCAGTCGCTTCATGCTGAAAATGTGTTTTTAGTTATATGAAAGCAGCACACCCTGGAAGCCGCTGGGGATGCAGGTCTGGGTCCCATGAGATAGAGGGAGCTTAGATAAACAGGTTCTGCGTGTGGTTTCTTTGTTTCTAACAGTTCTTGATGTTTGTGGGTCCAGAGAGTGTTTTCGATGCTTTCATGCATGTTCATGCAACATCATGCACCTACGCCGAAATCCTTCATAATGTCACAACTCTATGAGAAACGGTACTACACGCGTTTCGGGGACATCTATGGATTCCTAAGAGTTTGTTCTATCGACTTCTACCCTGAAATCGCCCTCCCAAGCCTTGCGTATGAAGATGGGGGGGTTCATGAAACTGTCCCCGCGCAGATAGGCGGTAAAATGCGCCGCGTCAAGAATTTTGCACACAGTAGTACCAAAACCATGCTGTGCAGTGCGCAGCCACTACAGCGAATCTGCAGCCAATAAAGGCAAGTCATCGGATGATTTGCTATGAACCCTTAAATTAATGCCAAGAATGGATCTGCGGGGATGAAAGATATTGAGATACGATTGATTGATTAGATGAGGTGCGATGTAATCATCGTGGGGGTGCTCGTGCCGCTTCCCCAGCCTGGGAATTCTTTATGAAAATAAGACTGACGCCTATCCGACTTCCGAAACTCCATGCCCATGCTCGAATCTCACGCCGTGACCTCTGCCTTGCCTTGTTCCGTCGGTGGGTTGTACTTGTCCTTCCAGATCCAGGTGTTGCCAAGGACCTTCACCCCTTTCTTCTCTGCTGCCCTGTACCACTGCGCACTGATGTATCGATCCTTCTTTGTTCCAATTCCCAGATCGTAGCACTTTCCGGTTTCGAGCATAGCATCAGTGTCACCCAACCCAGCCGCGAGCTCAAAATACTCCTTAGCCTTTATGAGATCCTTCTTCGTACCCCATCCCCGCTGGTAACTCACACCCATCTCGAAAAAGGCCATGGAAAGCTCGGACTTTCCATCGGATTTCATACCAGCTCGTTTGGCATATTCTTCAATGAACGCACTGTTCTCAGCGGCTGCCTTCAAGAAGTCAAACGCACGCTCACGGTCTTCGTTCACACCCCACCCATGCCTGAGAGAAAGTCCATACAGAAGTTGCGCAAGAGGCAACTTAGCTACCCTCGCAAGATGGCAAAATATAGCAGCCGAGGCCTGGAGGTCACCAGCCTCATGTAGCGCAATCGCCCTCTTCAACTCCGCATCCAATCGAGGTTGCCCTCCCCACACTCCCCCCTGATCCTCCAAATCTCATCCACAAGCGCCGCCTGGACCATTCCCGGTCCCCTCACCTCTTCCCGCCTCACCGCATGTCCCGCAGCAACGCCGTAAACAACACACCCTGACACCGCTGCAACACATTTATCTTCCTCAACAGCAGCACACGCAGCAATAACCGTTCTTAGCGTACACCCCGAACAAATGACAAAACCAAACATGGCATCCCCATTACTCACACAAAACGTTCGTTCACCATCCGACACAACATCCACAGCTCCACTCACGACAACCGTGTTCTGTTCCCGACGGGCGAAGGTGGAAGCTAGTTCTGCACGGGAGGAAGAGGAGGAGGAGTGTAAGCTGTCGACGCCGCAGGCTTGTGCACGGAGGTTGAGGAGGGCCCGGATTTCGGCTTGGCTGTTGATATCACAATATCCACTTGCTAAAAACCCCGCTGCAGTATCTTTTCTGAATTGTGTTGCTTCCACGCCAACAGGGTTGAGGAGGACTAGGGTACCAGCGGTGTTTGCAATCCGGAGAGCCTTGAGCATGGCAGTGGGGGATTCTGGGTGTGCGGTACCAATGTTGAGGAGGAGTGCGCCGTTGATTCTCATGAGGTCGGCAACTTCGAGGGCGTTTTCGGACATGATTGGGGATGCACCAACGGCAAGCGAGACATTTGCTTGAGGTTTTTGGCAACATTGTTTGCAACATTGTTGGTGATGTGGTGGATAGGTGGACCATTTTTACCGATCTTTGTCATGATTTTGGTGAAGAGGGCCTCACCGGGGCGGAGGAGGGAGGGGGAGGGAGGAGGGGGGATGAATGGGGCAGGGATTTTGATGGACGTGAGGAGAGATTTGGCGGCGTCATAAGGGGTTGTGGACGCCATGATTGCTGACACAATTGCAATACCTGAAACTGACTTTGCCCCTGTCCGACCCTGAAATATCAGGCATTGAATATTGTAGTCTTTGAACCCGCCAATTGCGACACACAGAATCTCATACCCGGCATTTTCTTTGACGTAGGAAAGGATTGTGCGGGTGCCCATGGTTCCAATGAGAGGTTTTGTGAGTTTCTTGGTGTTTGTATTCCAGATTGGGCTGAGGCCGAAGTAATCTGCATGACCTGCAATACCCACCTTTGTTTCTTTATAGAGCCAACAGATGTACCAATAATTGCATCAGGCCCAAGTAATTTTCTTACGTCTTTGAGATCCATGTCATCTTGCCCAACATGAATTCCATCTGCACCGGGGGCAAGGGCAACATCAAATGGGGTCATTATCAGTAATAGGACATTGTACACCCGTGTGATTTCAGGGAGTTTCTTAGCTTTCTCGATGAAGAGTCCGGTGTCGTTCGTTTTCTTGCGGAGTTGGACGACAGTACAGCCACCTTTGATTGCTTCCTGGACATGGGCGCAGATGTCTGAGCCCTCAGGAATGATGTCCGGGTCTGTGAAGAGGTAGAGGGACCAATCAATCTTGCTCTTGTCGATTGGTATGGTTGTCCGTTTGGGGGAGGGTGATTAGAAACGAAGCACTCGAGGTCCCTTTGGAGTTTCTGGTGGTAAGTGATGACCCTGTTTAATGTACTGCTGTGTGCAAAATTCTTGACGGTGTGTGTTTTACCGCCTATCTGTGCGGGGATGGTTTACTGAACACGCCCATCTCCATAGACAAGGCTTGGGAGGGCGGTTTCAGGGGAGAAATTGATAGATCAGACGCTTAGGAATCAATTGATGTCCTTGAAACGCTTGTAGCACCATTCTCATAGAGCCGTGACATTGTGAAGGGTTTTGGCATAGGTGCATGGTGTTGCATGAACATGCATGAAAGCATCGAAAGCACTCACTGGGCTCACAAACCTCAAAAACCATTAGAATCAAAGAAGACACAGGCAGAATATGTTCACTTAAGCTCCCTCTATATCACGACACCCAGACCTGCATCCCCAGCGGCTTCCAGGGTGTGCTGCTTTCTTATAACTGAAAACACCTTTTCAGCATGCAGCGACTGAGAGTGGCCTTGTGGCCCAAAACCGGTTGCACGACGTGATCGCTAAGGATAGGTATGATCAGTTCGAACCCTTACTCGACCGCTGAGGCCTTTATCGATGTTGTTTTAGGGGTATTTGTCATATGGAGTTTGCGATTCGGGCGCACAGGTGAAAGTTACGTCAAGAATTTTGCACACAGCAGTACGTAGCAAGCCCAACCTTGGTGGACGTGCATTCAGGGGCAAGTCCTGCAGAAACCGAGACCGCGTCCTGTCAAACACTGGTACATCCGTTTACGAGAGTTGCACGAACGTTGTTATCGCGTATCCAATCGACTATTCGTGTACGTTCACCATCTCGGACCTTCAATTCTTTGCTCGGGTCAGAACACCCGCTACGTACTACTGTACGGCGCTCCTCAAAGTAAGTCAAGTTTTGTGACTGTAAACACCCGGGACACGTGCATTCAGCAGCCAAACCCGTTGTTTTGGTGTCGCTCGAAGACATTTTCGCGTTTAGAAGCATTTATACCGACGGTTTATCGGTTTTGACGGTTGTTCGACCCTTCGCTCATTGCGGTTACCCAGCATACTCCTGAATGTCCACGACGCAGACAATGTCAGCTCCAGCAAGTCACAAACCCGAATCTCTTCGCTCATCCGTTTCTTCGTCATACTATGTCTCTCCACCAACGCCGCGACGGACGTCAAGTGGATGGTCGGGTTCAGGACGGACGAGTAAGCGGTACAGCGTAACGGCGTTATACTCCATGGCTGCCGAGAATGACGTGGAAGTTCAAGACGACTTGGCGAAAGCACAGCGGAAACTACGTGATTTGAAGACCAAGATTTCGTCGCAGTCGAAGAAGAACTTTGTGTTGGAGAGGGATGTGAGATACTTGGATTCGCGAATTGCGTTGTTGATTCAGAACAGGATGGCGCTTGATGAGCAGAATGAGGTTGCTAGTCATCTTGATGATGCGCCAGAGTTGCAAGAGGGTGTTTTTCCGGATGACAGAAAGCTTCAGCAGTACGGCAACTTGTTCTTCCTGCTACAGTCAGAACCTCGGCATATCGCCGCGTTGACGCGTTTGGTCAGCTTGGCGGAGATTGACTCACTGCTACAGACCGTCATGTTCACCATCTACGGAAATCAGTACGAGAGTCGCGAAGAGCACCTTTTGTTGACCATGTTTCAGTCTGTCCTTTCAGCCCAGTTTGACAGCGCGACCGAATTTTCGTCTCTTCTCCGTGCGAATACGCCAGTCTCGCGAATGATGACTACATACACCCGTCGTGGTCCTGGACAGTCATACTTGCGATCGGTTCTCGCTGAGCGCATCAATTCGCTTATCGAGCACAAAGACTTAAACCTCGAAATCAACCCTCTGAGCGTGTACGACCAGATGGTGGACCAGATTGAGGAAGATATGGGTACCTTACCCGAGGGTATGCCGAGACGAGTAACAGCGGAGGAAGCAGCAAGAAGTGACGATGTACGCGCGATCATTGAGCCTCGATTGGCTATGTTGACAGAGGTTGCAGAGAGCTTTTTGCGGACGATCATTGACAACATCGATGCTGTGCCGTATGGTATTCGATGGATCTGTAAGCAGATTAGGAGTTTGACGAGGAGGAAGTACCCGGATGCGCCTGATCAGTCGATCTGTTCGCTCATTGGTGGTTTCTTTTTCCTTCGGTTCATCAACCCGGCTATCGTTACCCCTCAAGCGTATGTCTTGATCGATGGAACGCCTGGAGAGCACCCCAGGCGAACGTTGACGCTCGTCGCGAAGATTCTACAGAACCTGGCGAATAAGCCGACGTATGCTAAGGAGCCGTACATGGAGAGCCTGTCGCCTCTAATCGATAACAACAAGGCAAGAGTAAACCAGTTCTTGAACGATCTCTGTGAAGTCAGTGACTTCTATGATTCTTTGGAGATTGACAACTACATTGCATTGTCCAAAAAGGACCTTCAGCTTCACATCACGTTGAACGAAATCTACGGTACTCATGCTTTGCTTGAGAAGCACGCGACTATCCTCGCGCCCGAGAAGACCAGCCATCTTCGCATATTGTTGAATGAAGCCGGTTCTGCGCCGCCAATGCTGCCAAGACACGAGAACAGAACAGTCGAGTTGCCCTTGTACAGTCGCTTCGAGACGCCTGTGTCTGATTTGACGACTTCCTTGGATGTCACGCAGTCTGACATTCTCTTCATGGAGACGAAGGCGACATTCGTGCAGCTTATCCGTACGTTGCCTCCGTCGGCGGGTGCTGCTAAACGTCCGCTCAACCTGTCGAAGATTGCGGATATGGCGGCCACCCTGAAGGATGTCGCGCTAGTTCGGAAGGGTATCAAGGCACTCGAGATGCTTCGTGAATTGGCAGAGCAGCACCTTGTCGACCCTCGAGACCGGTATAACCCTTTGACCGAGGAAGTCGAGCAAGAACTCGCTCATCTCGGATCCCTGCGTGAACACGTCATCGAAGAGACAGACTCGCTTGAAGGTGTCTACAAGACCATATGCGACCACAACGATTACCTTCGCGGCCAGCTCGAGACGTACAAGTCTTATCTCCAGAACGTGCGTATCCAGTCCGGTGGTGCGCCGGAGAAGAGTCGGAGCGGAGGTGTTGCTGGTGGTGTTGGACTTGTTGCTGTTGGCGGTAAGCAGAGGAAGGAGAAGAAGAAGCAGAGTTTGGGGCCGTATAAGTACACCCATTCGCAGTTGGAGAAGGAGGGAGTGATTGCGGAGAGTAGTGTGCCATCAGACAGGTTCGTGCAATCGGTCTGATCTACTGAATACGGCGACTAACTGAATTACAGGCGATCGAATATCTATTTCAACATTGTTTCACCAGTACCGGGAACATTTGTTATCTCATTGCACTACAAAGGTACGATCAACAATTGATCGGTGAAGTGCCGGAGCTAATGTTTTTCTTCAGGACGTGATCGTGGACTGCTCGAGCTTGATCTCAAACTCGATGATCTTCTTGAAATGCAACAGAATAATGTCCAGCTTCTCGATCTGGAATACGTCAAGTTCAATGTTACGAAGATCTTGCACCTCCTCAACAAGCAATTTGCGAGAAAGAAGTGACTTGTGCGGCAAGCTGAGAGGATAGCATGCCTGAAGGATAAAGATGAGGAACAGAACTGAGCATGAAAGGAGCGTAGATGGACGGTGTTATTATGAATTTATCTTGAGGTTGTTTTGTTTGCGTTTTCATTTCTAATGGGCTTGCTGGACTTGCCGGACATGCCATATGGGTTTTTGCTAAAGTAACCGGTCATTATCATAATAATCTTCTTGGAAAATACGGATGTGTATTTCTGATAACTTCCAAGGTGCAACTCCCACGGGCAATGACTTAGTCGATAAAGCCTTAGGGCACTTTGATTGGCGTGATTCCCCACAATGGGTCAGTTGATAAGCACGACTCACGTACCGCCATCCCTTCAAATCCCCTGTCAATTCAAACAACACACCTCCGTAATATCCGCATTCAACAAACAACAATGAGCACTCCCGTCCGTATCCCGACCGCCTCGGCGTCTTCTCGTACCCGTGAGGGATCCTCCTCGGGTTCGTCCGGATCACCAACCTCCTTGACGTCATCTTCGGCTTCCTCCTCTTATGACTCTCCAACACATATTTCGACCGGTCGAAGGCAGTCCTTCTTGAACCCCCTCCATGCTGAGCAGAGCTTCAAGATCTATGATCTTGGGCCGGCGGATCGAGCTGCGCCGGTTGTTGTGCTTTCCGCGAGTCAGGTAGGTATGATCGAGAGGCTGTCCGCTACAGCAACTGACCTATTACTACAGGGTTGGAAGTGGTCACCAGATGCTTTCCTTTCTCGTTACCACCAGTCGTTGATTTCTGATCGATCATCGGATGAGCCGGAGGAGCCTGTCGTGCACGAGATTCACCTGACAGAGGAAGAGCTCATGGGCCAGGCATAATGCTGCGGGTGTATGCGCATCTAATATCACATAGGTGTTTGGACTTGGTTTCAATGTGTTTTTTGGCGTACGTGATCTGTTGTTTGTCTTCTCGGTGTATCTCGTTATCCCCTTTGTTTTACTGTCACATAATAAATGCTACTTTTGCTAGGATGTTCGTCCAGGCCACCACACAACGTACAGGGTTGTTTCATTGATGCTGGCTCCAACCGTTTCACCGTGAACTCACTCCTCTGACGTTCAAACCCTTTCCTTCATTGTTCATCTCTCTCGTTCTCGGGCACCCGCCGGCCGCATTTCGGGTCCCCATGCATCATGCACCCGGGGACTCCGCAACCGAAGTGGTTGTCGACATAAAGCTGCTCGACTTCGCATTCCTAAAACACCTCCTCAACAGGAAACGGACAATGACTCAGAACAAGCACGAAGGAGCTGTCGCAGCTGTCAACGATCCGGCCTTCCAGCCGCGATCCGAATTCTTGGATGCCATTGACTGCGAGGATTACCGATTGATGATTGCTGGGGAAGAGTACGTCGCATGGCAACGGAAACATTGCGCATCGTTAACATCCTGCATAGTTACAACGCTATGGTCCCCGAGCTCCTTGAGGGAAGGCTACGGATGAAGAGACTGTGCCGCAAGTACAATGTTCGAAGAAAAGTGGTAAATGCCAGAAGACTCTTGACTGACTCACTGATAGGACACCTTGGGCGATCCCGAGGATCTGGGTCTGGAGAAGCTGGCGGAAAAGAGAAGAGAGATGTTGAGCCAGATGCTTGGGAAGTGTGATTTGACACAGGTCGACCTTGGTGAGTATCGATTGATCCGTACCACGTCGTGCAACATGACTGACAACTGTCGTGCAGAACCACCAGTGATGTTCGACTACGTAAGATAACTATCAGGCAACCATCACAAATCGATGTTGACGTGAGCCATCCAGGGCGGCAACATCTTTCTCGGAGACGGAGTCTACATGAACTACAATACCACGATCCTAGATTGCGCGCCAGTCTATATTGGTGACCGCACGATGTTTGGACCGGTATGCATTGTCGGGCACAAGTCGCTCAGAAAGTGGATGCTGACTATGCATACAGAACGTGTCGATATACACCGCGGGTCATCCCATCGAAGCCGGCCCGCGACTGGCTGGGACGGAGTGGGCGAAACCCATTCGGGTAGGTATCACGATCTCCGCATCCACACAGCGGCTAATATGTTATCTCAGATCGGCAAGGAATGCTGGATTGGAGGAAACGCTGTGATCACTCCAGGCGTGACAGTTGGTGATCGAGTGGTTGTCGCAGCTGGCGCGGTCGTCACTAAGGATGTCCCGAACGATTGCGTCGTTGGCGGAGTACCGGCGAAGGTCATAAAGAAGATCGATCAGACAGAGGGTCAAAAATGAAGAGCATTTGATAAAGTCGTTAGAGATAACATGTTGGTCAATATTGCTTGTGCTCTCAGATGCATTGTATCGTAGATTGGCACTAAACCCATTCGGGGATCGGAATTTTGCTGCCAAGCTGCACGCCTTAGAGGTCGACGACAGCTTGAAGAACGCGACCAAAGGACCCTCAATTACCTTCATCCGCCCTTCCGTTCAATAATAACAATGGCCGCTGCGTATGTTGACCTCACGAGGACGCATTCTTTTTGTCGTATGACGTTGACTGTCTTCCTATAGTGCACCACCAAAGTCTAACTGGGCCGACGATGTTGAGGACGACAACGCTCTCCCCGCCCCCGAGATCACCATCTCCGAGGATGGCAAGACCAAGACCATTGTCGAATACAAAATCAACGAAGCCGGCAAGAAGGTCAAGATTACCCGCCGCATCAAGACCACCCTCGTCAAGGAACACGTGAACGCCGCCGTCGCAGATCGCAAGTCATGGACAAAATTCGGTGCAGAGAAGGGCAAGAAGGCTGGACCTGACCATTCTACCACCACTGTTGGAGAGAACATCTACTTGAAGTTGTCTGTTGGCTCTAAGGTTAAGCAGGTACTGGAGGATGACGAGAAGGATTCTGAGCAGCAGTTGAAGGAGCAGTTGAAGGACAAGACCGTCGCGTGTCGTATCTGTAAGGGAAACCACTTTACTGCTCGTTGTCCTTACAAGGACACTCTTGGTTCTTTGGACGAGGCTGGACCTTCTGGTGCTGGTACGCCTGGAGAGCCTGAGCAGCCTGCTGCCAATGCTCGTGGTACTTACGTTCCCGTTCACCTCCGCGCTGGTGCACGTACTACTGGAGAGACTATGCGCGGTCCTGGCCGTGGAGACCAGGATGAGCTCGCTACTTTGCGTATCACTTCGCTGTCTGAGGAAGCTACCGAAGACGACCTCAGAGAAATCTTCAAGCGTTTCAACGGTATTTCCAGGGTGTTCGTTGCAAGAGACAGGGAGACTGGTCAAGGAAAGGGGTTTGCGTTCGTTTCGTTCTACGAGAGGGATGAGGCTCAGAGAGCGATGGAGAAGATTAACGGTATGCCATATGATCACCAGATCTTGAAGGTGGAGTTTGCGCAACCTAAGAAATAAGGGGGCATTGGGAGCATAGTTCGATCATTTGAAGCCAATATATCCTGAGATCATGCATTCTATTATCGCTATGATGCACGACGTCTTGCCTCCAGCTTCTTCCATAATTCTTCCACACTTATGCGTCTTTCTTCTGAACCTGCCAACTGACTCCTGGGTATGAGTGGCACAGGTCGCCCAATCGCTAACGACACAAACACCCCCGGATTCAAGTAATGTGCTCGCAACCTCCTTGCCAATCGCAGGTACTGTCGAAATATGTTCTTCAACGGCAGTGGTGTGGACCGCAATGCCACGTAACTCGTAACGATCTCCTTCTCGTTTGTGCTCCCTCCTCTTCTCGGACCCGTATACAATTCAAATCGTATGCCACCCGGCAATCTTTTCGGATCTTTGATACGGAGCATCAAAGGAAACAGCGGGAAGTGGTTGAGACACGCCAACAACGTCTCTGATAATGCCTTGAGCATAACAATTCCCATATGACAAACGGCGAACGTCGCGTAGAACACCAACACGGTCGGGAACAAGAAACTCAGTAACGTGAACAAGATAGTCCCGAGTAGTAGCTGATCGAGATCATAGTCGCACGAATCGATACGTTCGCGGAGGACGTTATGCTTTTTGCCCCGAAAGAGATGGAATAGTGAGACTAAAATCGTGAGTTGCCAGTTGTAAATCCGCGCTGATGCAATGTAAAACGAGGAGATATGGAGCGTCAACAAAGTGAGGAGATCGGAGGAGAGCGAAATTGCCATGGACGCGCCGACAAAACCTGAATATCCGACGAAACGGACGATAAACGGCAGGTATGGCCGTAGCTCACCCATACATACTGCCCAGAAGTTGATGAGATAGATGAAAAGATCACCCAGGAAAGCCGCCAACTCGTTATTGAGTTTCAGACCGGCCGGCCAATCCATCAACCACAGAATCATGCGATGCAGGCTCTCGATTGTGTACACCCTCGACACTCGCTCAATCAGTGACGCGACCTCGTCCGCGTTCTCCGTAAGATAACTAGCGATGACGGCACCGATGATGGCATCATTTCCGACAAGCCAGAGACTGTTGTAGAATCTGATATACTCCATATGGTTCGTGGTCATACTCGCCCAGTCCTTCTTCCGGTCTCGAAGAGCGAGGCACTGAACGGGCCATTGACAGGCCTGCTGCATGCGGATATGCGCCTGTTGTGCTGACCCAAGCAGATCCTTCAACGGCGGATGATTCGGAAAAGGCTGCCACTCGACGAAGTGGAGTAGTGCCTCTATGAGCAATCGCTCAAGCATCACAATCCCTCGCGTAAACAGGAACACATAAGGCATAACCCACCGAAACATCCACACCATTGCCAACACGAAACCTTCCCACGCACTCGCCTGCAACGTCTCCGCAGACTCCCTAACTCTCTCACCAACACTCAATGTCCGTTTCCTCCGTGCTTGCATTCCGATTCGCTTTGCGTTCTCGTGGAGTACAGTGCCGAGTTCGTAGGAACAGTTGATCTTGTTGATATGCATTTGGATCAGGTCTTTTGGTTGAGATTGTAGACGACGGGTGGGTGTATGCTCTGCCAGTTTCTTCAGGACCATGTCTCTCCGTTGTTGTCGCTCCAGTTGTTGCTTACGATCCCGGCCTTCATGTGCGTCCAATCCGCCAAAATCGAGAGGAGTGGGTTGCAATGAGTAGAAATGCATGCCGTGAGGGTTCGGAGGGTCAAACAAAATAACTTGTGCTGTAGCTGACATTGTCGGGTCGGCGAGCGTGAATTCTGGGACGAGGTTGTCATCGTGGGTAACACCAACTATCCATGCTCCTTTGCCGGTGTATGCGTTTTTTCGAGGTATGTCGTCGTTCAAGGAGCCCAGAATGCTGAGTGGGTGTCCACCGCAGAGGTCCTGTAGTTTGGAGAAGTCGTGCTGGGAGAAGAGGAGACCATCACGAAGGGCTGTTGCTAGTCGTGTATGCTGCGTCAAATGTCAGGAGCGCCTCACAACAACCTCCGGAATACATTCACGTACGTTTACCTCAGGCAAAACCGCCAAGACAAATACATCCAAGTCCGATACACGCCATCCCACCAAGAGGCCTACGTCATGCTTCCTACATGCACCAGCCGGCCAGAAGATCCTCACAATTTTTGACCCATCCTTCTTACAGACTGCCTCGCCGTCGCAATTGTTCCCGCGCCGACGTTCTTTCATGCACCCAACACGGATTCTTCTTCTGCTCTTTCTTCGCGATATAACTCAGTGGTAATAGGAGCGTAAGGAAAGCCGCCGTAAGTACCGAAAAAGCAACCCCAGCGCGAAAGACAATGTCCCTATGAATGCGACTCGAATGCAGAAAGGTAATGCCGATTGCCAGAAGTGCGACTCCGAAGATCACGAAGATGGAAGACAGTCGCAGCATCAACGGGCATGAATGCCAAAGAATATTGTATGTCGTTGTTCGCACGCAGTTTATTGCGAACTCATGCCTTGCGAATGCTTTTGGCCTCCTTGATTGTTGACAAGAACTGTCGCTGAGGAATTGCTCCAAGCTGGACCTCCTTTTCACACGTCGTGTATGTATGAAACCGCGAATCTGTGCGTGCCCTGTGTGGGACCCTGTGGGGGATGAGGTCCCACACGTCAATCCGTCAAGTTTAAGCAGTTACGAGGAAACGGGAAGTCCGGCTCTACAACATAGATTCAAAAACTACCACATACAAGCTTCGGCTCTCTTCTACCATTCAGTTCTGTTTTGCACCTTTGAGCAAACTCAAGGCAGGGCTCGTTTCAGGCACGTGCACCGAGGGGGCCCAAAAAAGTTCGAAGGCAATACACCCAGCGTAGCGTACTTGAAGCAACCTCCAGGTTTTTACGTCCTCTCTTTCACCAGATCAACCTACCAACAATCCACAATGGGTACATCTACTTCCCACAAAATCACTCAGAAGGAAGGATCTAACAGCTGTGTTACAGCCAAGTCTATGCGATCCAAGGTCAAGCGCTCTTTCCGTGCCACCAAGCGTGCGGACCCCAACTCCGTCTTCTTCAAGCAAGAAGTCGCCCGTGAACTCCGCCTCGCCAAGAAGCTCGGTACCGCCGACATCGCCGCCGCAGAACCCACCAACAACGACGAGAACACCATGGAAGTGGACGGTGGTGATGCTACAGCAAATGCTGATGAACAAGGTACACTCACCTCCTTTAGTCCCTCTTTACTTTCTTCGCCCATGTGGCCCCAAGCTGGTTTTCAGCTCGAAGACGAAGGGTGGAGTGAGAGTGAAGATGACGAGACGTATGCGCTTCTTGGTCTGATTGACCCTGATGAGCTTACGTGCTTTGTCTAACCTTTCGTCTCCTTTTTTTCTTGGTCACGAGGCTAACATGTGTCTTCTGTCTTTGAAGCTACCGACTCCGCTGCCGCAGACGTCGAGATGAAGGCTCCCGAGAAGAAGATCAGCACGTCTGGTCCCCGAGGTTCGAGAAAAGAGGAATGGAAGGGTATGAAGAAGACGAAGGGAGGTAACAAGAAGACCATCGGTTTCGCTGGATCTAAGAAGAAGAGAAACTAGGCGGGTTGGCGTTTTTATGTTTTGTTTTTCCTTTCCTTTTTACCACTGGCATCTTATAGGGTATCTTGGGTTTTGGCGTTTTTGGATTACTTTCTTGGAAGCATAATAACCAAGCACAATGTTTACACCACTTCCTTTGAACTTGTTCCTCATGATGGTTGGCTCGCTTTATGTTCTGACCCAAATCGTATTTTAACCGTGTACCCAAAACGCCTAACGTATGACATATCCACAACGCAGTCCCAGAATTCCTTGATGTTGCTCATTTCATCTCATTCACTCTCCCCACTCCAAACATGCATCGTCCTCATCTCGCCCTATTTCCGGGCATCAACTTCCTCAACCTCTTCTTCTGATCTCCCTTACCCTTCCCCTTGGCATACGCAATCCTTGTCAAGCGAGACAAGTGGGAGGTAGAAAGACCAATGTTCAAATGTGAGTGACCTGCATGCTTCTGTTTACATGATTCACGATTAGCCAGAGCCATAGAATGCGGATAGTGTGCACTGTTGACGAACCCTCTTGAATCCTCCATTTGGCAGAGCCGTCCATCGCTTATTGGCACCTATGATGCCGGTGAGTATGTGGACTTGTAAGTAGAGCAGGCAACAAACTCACCTTTGTGAGTCTTCATCTTGTATCCTCGTGCAAAGACCGAGGATTCAGGCAGGGTAGCGAAACCCGTGCGAAGGGCGGTGAAGGCCGTCCGTGCTAGCGAAAGGCCGAACATGCTGACTGATAACTGAGTGTGTTAGCCTGACGTTCAGTCCGTCGAATGATGATCACGGTACACACGTTCTGAGTTGTGTTTTTCTGAGGTTCGTGATTTCCTGTACGGAGATGCCGTAGAGTTCACCTTCATTCAGGCACCGCGCTCCAATTCGCATACAGTACGAACAACCGGGTGAGAAAAACGTCTTTCATTCAAGTTGGCTAACTCGTAAAGCAAAACAATGGTATAATATGTCACCCCAACTCTCCCGCGGCCGTACTTTCTTCCTCTTTCCATTTCTCTCTCCTTCAGCTCAGACGACAGGCAAGTTTGTCGCCTCACCGCTCTCCTCAACAGGCCTTCCACCGACCTTGTAAGAAACCCTCCACCTAAGCTTCACACCCGCAGATCCCCTCGGAACACCCGTAATCTGAGAAACCTGAGTAATGCCGTTCTGCTGCATAGGAGCGAGCTGGACACCGGAAGCGGGCTGCATCTTCAAAACCATGGACTTGGGGACGGCCATCTGGTAGACGAGGTCGGTCACGGGTTGAGAAGACTTGTTGTTGAATTTGGCAGTCAAGAGAATGGGTGCGTCAGGCGCGGGTCCAACGCGGGAAACCTCCATGCGGACGGACAAGGCAGCGGAGTCGTTGATGGTAACTTCGCCTCCTGAAGCAGCAGCAGGGGCAGGAGCGGAGGAGCCGATAGCTCCGAAAGCACCAGCACTCGAACTACTTGCGTTACGGGAGTGGCTGCTGCCACCGCCGAGGAGGTCTTCCAAGGCGGAGTAGTTGTTGGTGCCCTGCATCTGTGGTGGGGGAGAGGAAGGAGCGCTGGGAGCACCAAGGGAGATGTTACCACCGTGACCATAGGGCGTCTGGACGGAAAGACTGGCAAGGTCGCCAAGGAGATCGTCAGCAGCAGAGCTACCGGTCTGCGCAGGCTGAGGTGCCGCAGCAGGAGTAGCTGCAGGAGCATCGAAGTCAAAGTCAATCAGAGACAAAGACTGTATATTACTTGCTGGTGCACCTCCGGCTACGGGCGAAGCACCTCCCGCTCTTGCGGGCGGTGTGCCGAGTTGGTGAACGTTGATGCTCCTTGCCGTCTCCCAGTCGCCCCTCTTCAACGCGTCGAACTTAGTCGCAGTGTTGTTCAAGAAGTCGTTCAACTCCAAAAGCTTGACGACTGCCTCTGCGTCATCACTCTCCTCCTGCACCATCTTTTGAATCTTAGGCTGGGCGTTCTTGACAGCGTTCGCCAACTCGTCGAAGGCATCAGCCTGACCGATAACATCACCGTCTTTGACACCGGCCATCATCTCGATAAGCATATTCGCCTTCTGTCTGACGCGCTCTACGTCCTCCGCAGCCTTAGCACGGTAATCCACCTGGTTCTTGTAACCCGCCAACTCCTTCATCAGCTCATTAGCATCGGCGAGATCCTGAGGTGTACCACGTCGAATCAACTCCTGAAGCTTCGCCTGCTTACCAGCGCGCTCTTCCTCTTCCAGTTCATCAGCGGACTTGAGGTTGTCTGAAGGGTTAAGCACAGCTAATGAATCAGACTTGGCCTCCGGGAACTTGTAGCCCTTGTAAGTCAGCAAACGGTGCATATCCCGAATATGCCCGAGGTCATCCTTGTAGCGGCTGTTGACACATATAGTGGACTTCCACTCCTCGAGCAATTCCAGAATTCGGTATTGCGCACGGCTGGGTCGCGCCAAAGGGCGTTCGGGGAATCTTCGGACGAGTTCATTGAGGAATTCTTTTGAGGCGATTTGCAAGTGGAAGGCGTAACCGCAATTCTTGACGAGAATATCGAGGAGGGCAAGGGCGAGGATCGCGACATGTTGGTCAGAGCTGTTGATGAAGTGGAGGAGGAAAGATGCGGCTTCACGAGGGCTATATCAAACTGGTCAGCACTGCATGAGCAGCGATGTACCGTTTTGACATACTAAGTTCCCTTCTTCTGGTTAATCAAATCCGCAATCTCCAAATCAAGGGCAAGGTTCGGCTCGAACAACGTCGAGTCGCATGCTCGGTCTACCCATCCCGTCAGCAACGCCGGGAAAAACTCGACCGAGGACAAAACGTACAGATATAAGTCTTCAACGTCCGGATCGACATCTCGACCAATTGGTTTCTCCAGTACTCTTTACGTTCTTGTTCGTGAGGTCCGTCCGATAAAGCTTGTGCCGGATGACGATGCCGCGCAGTGCCCCCAGCCACTCGCTGTCCTGCCTCAGCCCCGCACCGAATTGGCACCGGGGAGAGAGTGTGTGGGAAACAAGATATGTCGATTCAATGGACCCAATCATAACGCCAATAAACCTAGTAAATTAGAAGAATGAACCAAGACCCAATCCTTTCATCACCGCCTTGCGCTTCGTTTGTCCAGCGAAACCCTTGATCTCCTTCAACCATTCTCCTGTAGCCTGCTCCAAGTGATCAAACTGGTTTTCCATCGTCCCCAATCGCTCTCCACGTTCGTTAAGGTTCTGCGCCATCTGACCGAATACACCCGAGTTCGCGTCGTTTTGGATGCCTTGTGTCATGCCAGCTTGGGCATGAGCACGCGCAGCCAACCTCTGCTGTTCATCCCTCGCACGCTGCTCCAGCAGCATTTTCTTCGACGGAGGTCGGTTCGGGCCTCCAATGAGTAAGTCCAGATCCTGCTGGTTAACATACACCGTGCCAGTAACCCATTGCCAAGTACTAATCGTAGGCCTGGCCGGCGTCGCTTTCAGCGCATCAAACAACTGGTCTTGCTGTGCACTCGGTGGCCGACCGCCGGTGTGCCACAAGGAGAAGAGCCCAAGTTCAGCAGCGCCAGTCCAGATGAACAAATCTCCGTTCTCGGTCAATACTGCCTCCTCCAGACGTTGGATATCACCAGCAATGATGATATCCGCTATCTCCTCAAAGAACGGAAGAGACAAAACACGGATACGCCTGGAATCCATGACGCAGGCAACAGCAACATCTCCCGTACCTCGCGAAAGAATACTGGCAGCCGTGCATTGCGCTGGGAACGACGCACGTGTCTTGTGCGAGTCACCCTTGACAAGTCTGACACCACCAGCAGACACTGCAATTATACCCCCATCAATGGGGACATCAGTCCTCAAGTTAGCCGGCATGGCGACTGCAGACAAACCCGTGTCCAGTTCTATCGGCAACAATGCCACGATCGATCCATCCTGTGAATGACTATTCGCGTACTCAAAGTGCACACTATACCCACCATGCGGTGTCGGCACCAGCTTATGACAAATGATCCTCCCTGCCGAAGTTCCCGTAAAGAGAAGGATATTCGGCCTCGCGCCATCCTGTAGCGACATTACGGCAACCTCAAAGCAAGTAGGCGTTTCAAGCTCAACTTCACCCTGCTTCCCCTTCAGATTAACCAAATCCTCCAACAGAATGACAGCAGGCCCACGCATATCGACCAACGCAATCGCACCATACTCATACCCAATTGCGATGAATCCGACATCGGTCGTCTTGATGCACGTCACGCCGCCTCGATGCGCACGGACTGCACATACCGGAAGAAATCCAGAAGAAACAGCCGGATCCGTCATATGCGAGATATTCTGCAACAAATCCTTCGATGTCTGCGGGCCTGGCACAACGCCCTGCGGCAGCGCAGGTGACTTGGGACCAGCTTGCGTCGAGGATCTCCGTCCCAACAAACCACTAAATCTCTTACTGTGTTTCTCCGGATCAGGCGACAGAGGCGGACTAGCCATCTGCGACGGCTGAACACGCTGAGGGGGCATCTCCATCTGGTCCGGCTCATCCATCGTAACACCACCCATCTCTGCCTCCAACTCCTTCACCGTCGGCATCCTAGGTGCACCCATTGCCGTCTCAGCACCACCAGCACCCATCGCCTCCGCCGCCCGCGTCTTCCCAAATCTGTAGATGATACACTCTCCCGCTTCAGTGCCAACCGCGAGTTCACCCGTCATCTTACTCAAACCGGTCTTCGTAATCCTTGGTGGTCCATCCCTACCCTCTCCCAGAATCTTCCTCAAATCGGCCGTCAAAACAGACGTATTTTCCACCTCCCCATGTGAAGCATCCCAGAGACGTACGGTTGCGTCAGCGTGGGATGTCATCATTACATTACGGTGTGCGAATGCACGGAGACGTTGACGGGCGGGGGCACCACCGATAAGAAGCTGGTCACCGGGTCCGGCGGATTTGCCGTTGTTTCCTCCGGTCATGCCTAGCCACTTCTCCCGAGTCACTGGGGTGACGGCGACGTGCAGAGCACGAGGCGTAAGGAGGGCCAGTGCTGGAGGGAGGACCTTTGCGGGATCCAATGCTCTTCCATCGGGGAACCCGAGGAGTGCGAGTTCGTTGGTAGAAAGTAGCACTAGAAGGGCTGTCGGGTTATGCGTTCCGAGGTAATGCGGCGTACCGTAAGGAAAGACGACAAAATCCAACGGCATAGCCGAAGACATCGTCGGCAGAATCTTCGTCCTCCGTGGCATGGAGTAGTACTCTGTAAACTGCTGTGGGGTGGGGGCTTTCGTAAAACCACCAGGCAGCGGTCCAAAGTCAAGCAGCGTCAAGCCCGGCGCTGCCGTCCCACTGAATAACCCACCCGCAACGACGAGCTGGGTTTCCTCCGGTGTCCCCAGACTACACCACGACATCCTAAAGATTGGCTCACGCACCGAGAACGTTCCAGTCGCAGGTGGTTGAAGCGTATGATGTCCTGGAATATCCACCTCTGTCTCCGTCAGCGTTCTCGTTTGCAACGGCCCTCCCTCAACTTTCGCATCCCAGAATGCCATACACCCATCCTCGTGTGCCGTGACCAGATGCACGCCGGAAGGGTGCCAAGATATGCTCGTTAAACATGGTCTCCGGAGCGTCTGTATCATACTCGGATCGGTATCACCACCCGGTGCTCCAGGCGGAATCACCAACTCCCAAAACCTGATCGCCTTATTCTCCTTAAAGCTGAACAGCGCGGCACCATCCGGGTATCCCACTAACAACAGCCCAATATCTCTTGGGTGCATCTGCATAGCTACCACAGGCGAGATTTTCGACCGCGGTGGAGCCCATTTATATTGCATGAATCGCCATTGATCTTGACGTTCTTTGTAGAGATTCGGGATACGAAACGGGGCGATACGTTCGCGGTCCAAATCCCAGACATCGATCGTACCGTCATTTAGACCAATGAAGAGCCAATCTAGGGAGGGATCGGTGTGAATGCAGGTGACGAGGCCGCGGGCGGAGTAGACGGAAGTTCGTTCACACGTTTCGAGTGAGAATATAGTGAGGGCGTTCTGTAAACATCTTTAGCCAGCCATTATGAAGCAAGATGACCTCGATATTTACCTTGGCATCCACTACCACCAATCGTGGTCCATGTACCCGTACGTGCCTGATTGCCGGTGAATTGCTGACGTGAAAGGTGACCTGGACACCGCTCTGTCCAAGGACATCGACTGAACCTTCATAGGTACCAACCGCCAACAACCCCTGCACAGGATCGAAATGCATCGTCGAGATCGTGCCGTGTATGCCATGATGCGTCAACTAATTCGCGCTCAGCCCTATTCCACTCACAGACCGAGGAAGGAGTACTCACGTAATTCAAATGAAAATTATCCCTCATCAGACCCGCTGAGAGATTAGTCCCAACGGTCTTCTTGACCCTTGTTAACAGACTCATAGTGGTCTTGGTGGTTTGTTTGCCGGCAATTGAGATTGCGGTGAGTTTGACATTACGTTGCGGCCTCCCGCTCGGTTGTGCACGCCCGCTGCAGCTGGGTCTCAGACAAGCGTCATCGGGTGAGTGTGGGGGTCCGTGTCGTCGTCAAACCCCAAAAGCACCCTCAAATAACCCGTCAGATGGTTCAGGATATCTGGGTAGTCATAATAACTTTGGCATTCAATGGCACTGCTAACGGCAGTAGATTGACTGTGATCCGGGGCATGACGATGCCTTTGCCCTGCTCCTCGCTGGCCAGACACCAGAGATCAACGTTCTAGGTTCGCTTGTCCGTTCGATAGCTCTGAAGGAGAGCTGACATCTGAACAGGCGTGTCGACCGTGTACGGCAATTCCTCCCTTGACCACACTTGCCAAAATGCTTGTCGTTTCCTTACAGCCATACACCGAACAGATATCCCGGTCTACAAAGGCGCCTCACATCCGCTGCTCGTACCAACTCTCTACGCACCAAACATCCACGGCGAAAGCGGCCTTGATGGGACGAACTTACTCCCCAAAGCCGCTATGAAACCACGGGAAGGAAAGGCCATTGAAGCAATGGCAAAAGCGATACTTAGCTGCCAGCCCGACACGTGTACTCTGGTACCTACAGGCGCCTTGACGAACATCGCCTTGCTATTCGCGGTATACCCCGAGGTCGCGGCACATGTAAAGGAAGTGGTCATCATGGGTGGTGCAATGACAACGGGTAACGTTACTTCCGGCGCCGAGTTCAACATATATTGCGATCCGCACGCTGCACAAATGGTTCTTAACAATCCCATTCTGGTTGGGAAAATCGTGTTGGTGCCGTTAGAGCTAACGCATACGGCCATCGCTACCCCAGAGGTTCTCAAGCGAATGGGCACACCACGCACTCCGTTTCGCACCATGCTCGTCGAGTTAGCAACCTTCTTTGCGGATACTTATGCCCGAGTTTTCAACGTAACGTCTGGGCCACCAATGCACGACGTGTGCTGCATTGCGTACGTCCTTCGTCCAGACAGCTTTGAGACAAAGCTTATGAGAGTCGATGTCGTGACTGCGGCAAGTGAGCCGTCGGTTATTGGGAGAACAGTTTGCCATGTGTGGGGACAAAGTGATCTGGTCAAGAATGTGAAGGTTGCCATGAAGATGGATGTCGAAGTATTTTGGGAGATGGTATTGGATGCTGTCGAGAGAGCGGACAATAGGAGTATAGTAAATCATGGCGCCCATTAGAAACGTTTCATGCGATAGAATCAGTAAGGTTAGCTGTTTGTACTGAGGTGCCCCTTCCAAATTGCATTCCCACGGTGGGGACTGCCCCCCTACATAAGCGTCGTACAGCACCCAGCACTAAAACCCAGAGGGCAAGACGTAATCAAAGAAACAGCATTTATCATCATCATTACCATTGGCGACCCCTCACCCTCGTAGCTCCAGCTGTCATGGCGGACAATGCTGCACCCATATTACATGCTGTTGACGATTACACTGAGCCTAAGATCATCAAGCTGCCAACAGGAGCTGAGAGGGCGGTAACAGTCGGGAGGGCGACGTTTCCGTGAGTGTTGGCGCTCAATTCCATGCATACATTCGTCTAATCTTCTTGGAATAGTAGCCAGAACCGTACCATCTCTCGCGAACATGCTGTTTTCTCCGTCCAACCCGATCCTCTCTTCGGCTGGTCCCAACCACGTTACTTCATCAAGTGCCTCTCCCAGTCCGGCAATGGCTGTCTCGTACAGTACGTAAAGATCGGAGCGAGTGTTGAAATGGCCATCAAACATGACGATATTGTTGTGTTTTCGGGTGCTTATGGGGTTAAGGAGAATCACACGGTTCAGACTGAGATGGTGGTAAATGCGCGATTGCCGCGCTACAGGTTGGATGAAGCTCTTCGTGAACGCTCACATGTACTAACGTATGGTTTCCAGGGTTATTATTCCCCGTAACACCAATTTCGAACGTTCTATGGCCGGGCCTGCCGTCAATGCCGCACAATCCCAAGCACGTCCCTTCGGCGCCGTCAAACGGCCTGCCTCTGGCGAAGGCAGTGCTCCCAAAAAGCAAAAGAAGGAGCGTATTGTCATCGAAATTGATGCTGATGATGATGCTGATGATGCTGCGGACGAAATTGACAGTCTCTCTCTTGAAGAGAAGGACATCATTAATGACGTGAAGGAAGTGAAGAAGGAGAAGGTCGAGGAGAAGGGGGAAGAGAAAAAGAAGAAGAAGGAGGACGAGAGACTTCACATTGACTTCCAAGAGGAGTTGGAGTGTACGCTGTGTTACGATCCGTTCGTCAACCCCATGTCTGTTGTGCCGTGTGGTCATACGGTAAGTACCCGTCAGCGCGCCTGTAAAATCATGTCTAATTGGATCCCAGTACTGCGGTCTCTGCATCCGTCCCTGGATCGACAATGGCAGTAACCAGTGTCCCGAATGCCGTACCGAGGTGCTCAAGGGGAACCCTCTTATTCGCAACTTCTTGGTGGAGCAGATGGCGAACAAGTATGCTTCGCTCACCATGAGCAAGGAACAGCTTGACGAGCGCAAGGCGCAAGAGGCGTAAGTGATCCACGCCTCTGATAAATGCTGTTCGTGCTCATGAAAGTCACATAGTGAATGGAAATCTCTTCCTCCTTTGAATCTCGCGGCCCGTCCTCCTCGTCCAGCAGGTGCAGTTGGGGCTCCTGCAGCTCGTCGTGTCATTGAAAGATTCGACCGATACATTATTGTCCGCAATGCCCAGGGGCATGTAATTGCGCCCCCACATGGGAATGCCCAGGGGGGCGCCGCACAAGCCGCTGCGAACCCGGCTCAAGCGAATGTGCCCCGTAATGGCGATGCTGTTGCCCGAAATCGAGCTCTACAGCTGCAACAGCAACAGGTGTATGAGGTTTTGGCGAGGCAACATCAGCAAATGCAGGCTCAACGGACTCACCAGCAAGTGCATGCTCAGCAGCAAAGGCTTGCTCAACAGCAAATGCAAAGGCAACAACAGGAAATGCAGCAGTTTGAACGGGACAGGCAGCAAGCTATGGCCGAAATGCCAGAAGGCATACCAGCGGTGTATCCGATGCCATGGATGACTCATACATGGGGTGGTGCGGTCCCCCAACAGCAGAGACGTCCTCGCGAGATGGGACAGGGGGCCGGTGCTGCCTCTGCTCCTGCCCGGACGGCCGCTGCCGGTCATAATCGAGCGGCGGCTACTGCTCGTGCTGATGCTGCTCGTCGTGCGCAGGCTCGTGCGCCTGCTCCGGCGCGTGGTGCCTAAAAGCAATTCGGAGAACCGATGCTTTGCTTCAGAGCGGCTAGATGGAGGGAAGGGGGCGGAGGATGATTGGCTATTTTTGGAATGGATTGTCAGGGCGGTGTCAAGATTGGTGAATGGGACGAGCATTGTAAGGTATTGGCGTTATATTCTTAGAGGCGTTTGATTGGGGATACGATAACGAGCGTTCGGATGGGTTTTCTGTTTGGTTTGATTGCTACGCGTTTGCTGAAAGTGTTTGATGATACAATATCAATAGTATTGACTTTTCATGAACAGATGGTATCCTGGGTATACTATGGCTCTGCCTTCGGCAACATCTCGTCGATACCTAGTTGCCTCGTCTCAGACTTGACCTCTTCCTTCGGCCGAACTCGTTCTTCCTCTTTCTCGTCCTTGATAAACTGCTTTACTTCCTCTGGCACAGATACCATATGACTCACGGCCTCCTCGATACCCATTTGCTTTCCTCCATGCTCCTTCTTCACAACCTCTGCCTCTTCTTCCGGCCTCGGTTCCACCGCGACATTCCCGCCCTCCACGTTCAGACCACGTGCACTCACTTCACCACTCCTACTCTGATCCCCCTCCTCCTTCATCCCAGCAACAACTTCCTCAATACCAACCTGCCTCGTTCCCCCATCAACTTCTTCACGCCGTAAAGCAAGGATATCACCCAGCTGCACTTCACCTTTTTGTCCCCATCCCGCCTTTCCATACTCCACATTTGGCCGGATACGGGTATACAGTCCATATCCCCTGCGATCGAGATCACGTCGTTCTTGGTCAGCTTTAAGATCGTTGGGGTCATGAGGATGATCGGGGCACCAAGACTCCATCACCGCTTCAAGAACAGAGAGGAGTTGACCCAGTGCGTCCCCAGGGAAGGAACGGGCAAGATAGCCCCATGCCCCACCAGGCTCACACACAGCCGGCTGCCCGTCCCGATCCCTCATCCCAACCCTATTCGGATCCAAATCCAACGCTCTCACCTCCTCCTCTTCTTCCTCCCCCTCATCCCGTGATCTCCCAAGCACAGCAATCACCCTCCCCATAACCTGCACCTTCCGAAACCCCTCAACCTCGGCTTTCTCATCAACCCCCCCTCCCTCAATAACCCCGATATCGCGTCCATAGCTCCGTGCGTTGGCACTGATATATGCTTGTGCGATCGACAGACGGGAGTCGAGGGAGAGGGTTGGGTGGGTACGGGAGAGGAGGGTGAGGGTGTAGGCCAGGAGGAGGGGGGCGCGGTTGGTTGTTAGGGATATGTGGGAGAGAGAGGAGGGGTTTGGGTGGAGAGCTGGGAAGGCGATGCCGGTTTTTGAGCGTTTGAGTGCTCCTGCAGTGTTTTCCGATTCTGCGGGTCGCTTTTTGCCACTCGGACTTAATCCCTGTCCAGTGATCTTCTTCGCAGCTCTCAGGATGGCCTGCGCAGGCTTTGCTTCGCCTTTCGTTACTTTCTCTTTCACACCTTCAAGCTTTGCCTCCAGTAACCTCGACGGCCTATTCCACTTCTCCTTCATAATGATTTGAGCGTACCCCATTGCATCCTTCAGTGGGATCTTTGCGTCTTTCGTGAGGAAGGTCAGCAATTCTTGTAGAGTCCATTGAGGCTCGGTACTGCTACCCTGATCAGCTGCTGCAGCTGGCGCTCTCGCTGTTGAAGACATGTTGTTGGATCCGCGTCGAACTGATCAGCAGCGTGCGGGTACCTAAATGTCGGGTATGACGTAAATCTTACGAAACTCCTCCTCGAGCCGTTGTCCCTTCTACGGTCGGATTCAGTGCGTTGCAATGACATCACCCACGACAAACTCCGCGGCCCACATCGAGAATCGTCCATATAAACCCCTCCCTCCTCACTCCCCTCTCTTCCCACCAACAACACTCATACAAACACCAATCACCAAAAATGGAAGCAGTCAAGAACATCGGAAAAGAACTCCTCACCCCCGACAACCCCTTCCAACCCGGCCATCAACAGCCAATCCAACAACAATCCCCCCCCGGCCTCGAAACAAAGATGAACCCTTCTCCCATCTACGACCAACTCCCCGTCGGAGGTGGGTTGACGGACGAGAAGGGTCAGGTGAAGGTCGAGAAGTACAGGGCGAGCGGAAAGTTGGAAGGAAGAAAGGCGTTGATCACGGGTGGTGACTCCGGTATCGGCCGCTCCGTCGCCATTCTCTACGCTTTGGAGGGCGCAGACGTGGCTATCGTCTACCTCCCTGAGGAACAGGAAGACGCCGCAATCACCCAATCCCAAGTCATCAAAGCCGGCCACAAATGCGTCCTAATCCCCACCGACATCCAAACCGAAGCAAACTGCATCTCGGCCGTCGAACGCACCGTCGCAGAGCTGGGCGGTCTCGACATCCTCGTCAACAACGCCGGGTACCAAATGGAACAAATCACGATCGAGGATATCACCGAAGCCCAACTCGACCGCACTTTCCGCACGAATATCTATTCGCAGTTCTTCCTTACCAAGGCCGCGCTCAAGCATATCCCGCGCGGTGGAGCGATCATCAACTGCGCCTCCGTAAACCACTACAAAGGCCACCCTAAACTCTTGGACTACACAGCAACCAAGGGTGCGATCGTCGCCTTCACTCGTGCGCTTTCACAGCAGATTGCGGATAAGGGTATCCGTGTTAACGCTGTTGCGCCTGGTCCCATTTGGACTCCGCTCGTTGTTGCGACGATGGGGAAGGAAAGTTTGGATGGGTTCTCTGGAGTTCCGTTGGGGAGGGCGGGACAGCCGAGTGAGGTCGCTACGTGCTTTGTTTTCTTGGCTGGGCCGGATAGCAGTTTCATGACCGGGCAGACGTTGCACCCCAACGGTGGTACTGTTGTTAACGGATAAACGTGATGTTTATTGTCGTGAATCATATACGTGCATAGCATACCTTAGGATAAGATTTTGGTAGTGTAGGATTACGAAGAGGGTCAGGATACCAATTGATGTATACCTTACTGACGTACGATCTTGGTCAAGAAGCATTCATTGCCGTCATACAATGTAGCCTGGTCTCCCTTCTATAGATCTACCGCTCATCTTGACTGCGACGGGTATAACGCATCTTTCCTCTATAGCTATCACACCTCATTCGCTCACCCTTCCAATTCAAGCCTCTCCATCCACCTCCTCACTAGCCTCAATATTCACCCCCAAAAACCTCCCAAACTGCACCCACAACTCTTCCCTCTCCTCGTCCCCAACCCTCGCCTCAGGCGGTAACATCCCATAAAACTTCATCCACCCCACTAAACTCTTCAAGTCCTTTCCTACTGCTTGAAGCGCGGCCAATGTTCTACAAACCCGTTAGCAATTGTGCTACAGAGGAGAGGGGAGAGGGAACGTACGTGGGAGCATTCGAGGGTTCCGCCATTTCTGGGCCGAGGAGGAATTGGATTGGGGAGGAGGGGTGGCGGGCGTGGGAGTTGTAGGTTCGGTCGACGGAGCGGGATTCCCTAAACCCGCGTTAATCAGTACCGGCACATACATGGTAGAATAGAAGGGGGAATGCGTACAGGAGGTCGATCTGCCCTTGCATCTCCGCTACCAAATCATTCACGATTCCGGTAATCACCTCGCCCATCTCTCCCGCTTTCTGAAGCTCTGGCAGTCCCTTGGAGGATTGTGCCTGTTGGGATTCGACGAGGGCTTTTATCATTGCGGTGTTTTGCTGGGTCATGGAGGCTAGGAGGGAGAGTTGGCGTTGGAGGCGGTCCAGGGTCAGTTCGGGCTTTGCTTCGGCATTTTGGACGGATGTATGCGGTTGGTCTGCCATTGCGATTGGAGTTGTTGGTGGTTAGATTCGTCACCCCTGAACTGAATCGGACGGATGCTACCAACCGGCGTGCGCCCTGAGCCAGATGAGCAAAAGTTTGGGCCGAGCACGACTCCACCACCAAACATTTATACCCAGTCAACGCCCAATTGATCTCCGTTGCCTCGGTGATTTTCAACAATGACCCCCAATGAGATCGGCGTCTCCTCCGCCGACGAGGTAAAAGACCTCCTCGACAAAGTCCAAGAATTGGTCATCCCATTCATCCGCGACGCCTCCATCCCCGACTCGAAAGTCCTGGACTACCACAAGCCCCACGACCTCGACCGTCTCCTCTCCCTCTCTGTACCGGAAAAAGGACTCGGCCAGGAGGGAGTGTTGGATATCATCAAGACAACATTGAAGTACAGCGTGAACGGATGGAGTCCCGGGTTTCTGGACAAGTTGTATGCATCAACGAACGCAGTCGGCGTCGCGTCAGAGTTGTTGTTGGGGGTGTTAAACACGGGATCGCACGTCTACCACGTCTCACCCGTCCTCACGCTCATGGAACGGTGTACCGGAACCGCACTTGCCAGACTCTTTGGATTCGAGGGTGAGAATGCCGGGGGTATCACATTTCCCGGTGGTTCAAGCTCGAACACGCATTCGATGGTGACGGCACGTAATATCAAGTTCCCCGAAACTAAAACGGAGGGTCTCAACGGGCGGAAATTCGTGGTGTTCAATTCTGCGCACGGACACTACTCTGTCGAAAAAGCCGCCATCCTCTGCGGTTTCGGCTCAAAAGCCGTCTGGTCCGTGCCCATCGACTCCCTCGGCCGCATGATCCCCTCCGAACTCGAAAAGCTCGTCATCAAAGCAAAGGAAGAGGGATACACCCCTTTCTACGTCAACGCTACCGCCGGAACGACCGTAATGGGCTCCTTCGACCCCATCCGCGAATTAGCGACTTTATGCCGCCGCCATGACCTCTGGCTCCACGTCGATGGTTCATGGGGTGGTTCCGTCATTTTCTCGGATAAATACAAACACCTCCTCGATGGCTCCGAACTCGCCGACTCCATCACCATCAACCCCCACAAAATGCTCGGTGTCCCACTACAGTGCTCATACCTAATCCTCCCCGACTCTGGAACACTAGTCAAATCAAACTCCCTACGAGCAGGGTATTTGTTCCACGGCGATAATGAAGAGGAGGCACAATACGACCTCGCAGACGCAACAATGGGATGTGGCCGCCGTCCCGATGCTCTAAAATTCTTCCTCGGATGGAGCTGGTACGGAAAACAAGGCTACGCGGCCCGTATCGAACAAGCCTACGCTCTCGCCTCCTACTTTTCCTCCACCGTCGCTTCTCGCCCCGACTTTACCCTCCTCTCTCCCAACCCCCCCTCCTGTCTCCAAGTCTGCTTCCAATTCGACGCAACGACGGACTCTGCATTGAATACGAAGAAGGTAGAGGTGATAAGTGAGAGGTTGACGAAGGAAGGAAAGTTTTTGGTTGATTTTGCGCCGGGGGAGACGGGGAGTTTCTTTAGGGCTGTGATTAATGCCCCGAACGTTAGTACGGAGTTTATTGATGATTTGGTCGGTAGTGTGGAGAGAATTGGGAAGGAGTTGAAGGAGGGGGGGTGGAAGTTTGACTAAGTTTGAGCGGTGAATGCTGTGAAAAAGGGAGGGAGATTATAAAGGCTGTACGAGTAGACGCATACGCGGATCCGGAATGGACAAGAAGCGGCATACGATAGGCATTGGTAAACGTAGAGACTATATTGCGAGTAAAGCATACACCCTAGCAATATGAATATGTATTGCTGTTCATGTTGGCTCCCCTCCTTCGAGCGAGCCCCCAGGTATCCTGTTCCCACCACTTCCCCATATCGTACATCGACCTATTCATATCTCAGGGGGTCGGCTAGCCTATGGAGACTTCACTGGTTGGTCTCCGCTTAATGATATCAGTGCTCTGCAGCAAATGTTCCATCGTCCATCCATCGTCTAACTCACTCACTCTCACTCAACCGCACTCCCACCCAACCCACTCGTCCTCCTCTCCCTCGGCCCCGGACTCCCAACCCCCGCCCAGAACCTATCCCTCGCCGCATCCCCGTTTCCACTCGCACTCGAGTACGCACTCGAACTCCGTCTCCTCCGTCGAGCCTCTCCGGGGTCGACATTCATTCCTCCCTCTCTCGCAAAGCAGTAGATGATGTCGGTAAGAGACACCACGCCGCGGAGAATTCCAGAACCGACTCCGGCCCCGGAGGTAGGGATTGCCCCGGCGTTAGAGGCTGTAGAGGCGAGGCGGTCGGTATGAGGGGAGGGTGGGGCGGGGCCACCGATGGAGTGGGGTTGTATTGCGGGTACGTGGGTTTGGAGACCACTCGTCAATGGCGGGGTCGAGCTCGCTGATGAGGAGACAGTGACCCACATACGATGACTCTTCGTGGCAATCAATTTAGCCACGGTATGTCCAAGGCTACTCCCAGGATTCACCGAAAACACCGGAAAACTGTCGCGTCCGTTCTCGACACCCTGCTCGTACCGAATGATACCGAGGAAGTGGGAGCAGGTGGTTCGGAGGAGGGGAGCGGAGGATGCGCGGGTGACGTATTTCACGTCCGTGATGGAGATGTTGCCGATGAGGTTGTTTTGCGAATCGACAACGGCGAGGGAGGAGATGTTGAGTTTGTTCATTGTTTCGAAGGCTTCGAGGACGCGTTTGTCGCCGTGGATTGAGACTGTTTCTTTACTGGCGATTGCTAGTTTCTCGACCTGTAAGCAGTATTGGTAAGTTTTTTTGGGACGCATAATTAATATCGCATACCGTCTGTTGGTACAAAGACTCGAGCGCGGGAAAGGTTCTTATGTTGTCCCACAAGTACTTGACCAGGCTCCACTGACTGACAATTCCGACGAGTTCACCGGCTTCGTCCGTGACGGCCAATCGGTGCACTCCAGTCCCCATAATCTCCACAATCTTTCCCAACCCTTCATTGGAGGGCACAGTTACGAAAGGATCCTTCGGTGCCATATCGGAGATACGCGCAACGGGCACCTTGCCGCCAGTTCGCGCGCGCATCACCAAGTCCTGGAACGATCCCGCATCTTCAACGGGGTGCCCGACGCCAAGAACGAGGAGAAGGAAGGCATTAAGGTCGGTAAAGTCGAAAGTATGAGAAATGCCCCTCTCGCCGTCCTTGAGTCGAACAGGGATGGAGGTCATGTCGCGGTCAATCAACATCTGGCAAGCATCCTCGAGAGACGTATCCCCATCAATCGTGACCAAGTTCTGGCCAGCAACAACGTCTGATACAGGTACAGTCTTCCAATCGCGAGGCTCGACCCTCTTGTCAGACGACGGACTGCTAGCCTGAAGGATAACGTCGGCAACCGACAGCGAAGGAAGCTGCCCGCCCGACACCGACGAGGCGCGACGCAGGAGTCCGGGTGACGGCACTGACATCAGAGGTGGATGGGTGCTGGGGTTGAGGGAGCGTTTCGGGTTTATATATAAGACGGATCTCGTATAAGGCTCAAGCCAGGTTTCGCGGTCGGGGCGTGTTGGGTGGTCAGCTGTTCATCTCGCGAGTCGCACGTCATGTGCATGAGCCGCGGCTCCCGGTGTTGCTGCAAGGGCGACGGCTCTGCCCATAGGCAATCACGCAGTTCCTTTTGTATTTTCACATCTCAACAAGGCTGGAAGGTTTATTGGCCTGTTAGCTATGACATGACGTCGTTTGACGGCTGCTAATCCTCCGTGTCGGGCCGATTTCTGCGTAATTTCCCACGATAACCTAAATTGATGCTCATGACCTTTTCGCCTTCTTCGATGTTTTATGTTCCGCCGCCGCGAAAAGGTTATCGATCTCATCCGCAGGCTCCTCTCCCTCCTTCGAGCGCTTCCTCTTCTCCTTCTTCAGGTTATCCTCAACCACCGGGGTGATCGTCACAGGCTCCGGCAACTTCACCGTCGACTCTCTTCTGTTATCCTCAGACCTTAACGCAGCAATCCAAGCCGCCTTCTTGTTCTTGCAAAGATCCATCTTCCAGTTCCTCCAGGCGTGCCTGCCGTAGAAGTGACCGCGGACTTCCTCGGCCTTGGCGAGGAATTCGGCGGCGATACTCTCTCGGTAGTTCTGCAAACCCATTGTAGCGTTCAAGCAGGCGTCAACGACGTGAGAGCCAGCTGCATCACAGGCGAGCTCGACGATCTTTCCGTCGAGATAATTTAACAGTCTTCTCTTGGTGACCGCGTTCAGTGTTGGTCGTTTCAAGCATGCCTCCAACACAGGGGACGCAACAGCATCAACCGCCCATTCAAGGATGGTCGCTCTTGGCTGTGCCAGTACGGAGTCAACGATGAAGTGACCCACGTCTCCCGGCAACTGCACCACGCTGATTGCTAGGAAAGCACCAGTCTTGCTCAGCTTCGATCTGGAAGAAGTCCTCTCAATCTCCTCATCAGCTTTAGCCTCGGCTTCCTTTTTGATAGCCCACTCCTCACCCTTGGCGACAGCCTCCTTCCTCTTCCGGATCTTCTCCTGCTTCTTCTCCTCCCTGCGTGCCTCTTTCTGCAGCTCCTTTGACTCCATCTTGAACATAGTAGGCAAGATATCCGCAGGCTTCTTCCTGTCGCAGCCCATAGCCTCAATCAACTTGTTCACAACCTCCTCAGTCTGGACATTCTGCTTCGCACATGCCTCTAAAACCGCCTTGATGACGCCCGTTCTTGACGTCTTCAACAATTTGTCGAATAAGGGCATGATCTCGTGAGCAACCTCGTTGACCAACTTCTCCGTCTCGAGACGCTCAATAACACGCTGCGCAACAAAGTTCGCAATGGCATGCTGAGAAAGCTTCGCCAACCTGCCCTTAAAGTATGCCTTGTAAAGCTTAGGTACCATATCCGGCTTGACGGTTCTTACGATACACTCCAACAAATGACTTCCGACCGCATCGCGAAGGAGTGTCTCGACGTAATCATCCCTTTCTTCCTCACCCCCCTCATGATCCTCATCCTGGCCGTAAAGAAGCTTGGCAACCAAAGTCTCGCCATTCTCACCCTTCAAGTTCTCCGCAGCCTCTATCTCCAAGAGCAACTGAATAACCGGGTTACCGACAGGGTTGACGGCGACCGCGCGCACATCCGCCACCGATGCATGTCCGGCAAGCTCATCAATCCACTGTCTCACAGTCTCCCTAAAGGATCTGGGGATTCGGATCATGCCATCACTCGTCTTCAACTCAAACGAGTTCATCTGCCTCGACTTGAACTTCGCGCTCTTCTTACTCCTCAACGTCGAACTGTCATCATTCGAAGTCGGCGGACGGCCCGAAAGAACGAGAAGCACAATTCTCAGAACATGCGACGCGAAACGGTCCTCGACCAAAAACCTGATCTGCGGCTGCAACTCATTGCACATATACAAGAACAGATTCTCCATCGAAATAACCGGCTCATCCGATCCAGCCATGAACTGCGCATCCGGCGCTCTGACTTCACGATCAACAACCCTCGCACAAAGCGTGAACAACGTCTCACAAACATGCGACGCAAACCGGTGCTTGACCAACTCCAGGAAATGACCATTCAATGCCTCGAAGAACTTCTTCAACGCGGAATCAGGCGCATTGGCGAGGAGCTGCTCCAAGAGCTTCGATGATGTTGGGCTAGTAGCAAGCTTGAGTTCCTGTCCTTTAATTTCTTCGAAGACGTTGTCGATGAAGATTTGTCGCTCTTCCGAATCGCCGAAGTTATTTGCTGTCAGGACGTCTTCGATGCCCTTGAAGTACTTCTCCTCGTCCACGTCAAGAATACCAAAGAATGCCTGTCCATAAACTGTGAAACAGGTTAGTTACAAAATTTCGCCGTGCCAAGAGCTGATTTACATACCAGCACCCTCCGGAAGCTCCTCTCGGTCTGGCCACCTCTGTTCCTGCCCTTCATACCCATTGTCATAGCCCTCATAGTTGTCACGCCCTTCATTCACCTGCTCAGTATACTGATCCTCCCCAAGATCCTCCTCTTCTCTCTTCTTCTCGGCCCTACGACCTCTCTGCTTCCTTTCCTTGGGCATTTCGTTGTTTGCTTCACGTTTTGTATACGTGCTCGCTCGTGCTTGCCGTCAAAAGTTTATTTTTAGCAGCTGCCGTATTAAGGGGAGTCACGTGTTGATAGCGAAGGTTAACCAAGCGACAACCAAAAATACCAAAAACACAGATATGAGAATCCCATTCTTCACGGCTGATTTCTCAGCCGAACAAGAGAGGAAGAAGAAACTCGCAGAGGAGACCGTGAAGAAACGTGAGGATGAAGCCCCAATAACGGCACTTATCGAGAAACACTTCGATACGGTTTTACACACGGCGATATTGACTTCAGCAGTCCTTGGGAGTGTCTACTTCTGGAGAAGAAATCTGAGGAGGTTCCCGACTGCAAATCATGTGACGCCAGAGTTAATTGCGAGGAAGAAGCCGCTCGTAGGATACGTCACGTCTGTTGGCGACGGGGTCGGTTGCGATTGCTCCTGTTGTCGTGCATTAACTTATACTTGATGCACAGGACAATTTCAGATTCTATCATACCCCAGGAGGCTGGCTTACCGGTTGGCATTGGCTACGGAAAATACCTACAGGTCAAAAGGCTCTCAAAGATCAAACGATACATGTACGACTAGCAGGCATTGATGCTCCAGAATGCGCACATTTCGGCAAACCCGCCCAGCCATACTCTGCTGAAGCGCTAGCCTGGCTGCGGGGTAAGCTCCTAAACCGACGCGTACGTGTGCAACTCTATCAACGTGATCAATACACTCGGGTCGTTGGGATGTGCTGGTATTGGAAGTGGGGTATATGGAAGCAGAACGTCAGTTTGGAGATGCTTCAGGTAGGGTTGGCGACGGTGTATACGAGTGCGGGGAGTGTATATGGAGAGATTGAGCAGGATTTGCTGAAAGCAGAGAAGACGGCAAGGAGCAAGAAGGTGGGCATGTGGAAGCTGGGTGAGAAGTATGAGAGTCCTGCAGCTTACAAGCAGAGGACTGGACAGGCGCCCGACAAGTAAGCATGTGAGGCGAGGGGCTAAGAAGGCTCACACGGTTGAAGTTAAGCCATGCGAACTAAAATGTGTAATCCTAGTCAAACCTTTTGACTCCATTAAAAACGACGGAACCCCGAAAACCCATAGGAATAGAACTTGCCGCGTAACAATACTTTTCCTCGCTAATTAATGAACCTCCTCTCCTCATACCTTAACCTCAGTTTCACGAACTCGAAACTTCCTCGGCCGCGGTGGGCTTCGCCGACTTCCCAGCAACAGTACAAGAAAGCGGCGGCACATCAGCCTTATCCCTACTCGACTGCCACAACCCGGGCGCCTGCTTCGGCTGATCCTTCGGCGGCATAATCTTATGCACCTCCGGCGAATTCGTAAACGCTCCATCCATGCCAGCTCCGTTCTCTAACCTGTGAATGGCTTTGATGGCATCGATTGCGGCGACGAAGGTACGCTTTGCGTTGAAGTTGGAACGGACAGTGGGCAGGAGGTCGGGTTGATCGGGTTCTTCGTGCTTCTTCTCCTTCACGAAGGGGTGTTCCATACCTTCGCGAGCTGTGGGTCTCTTGGATGGATCGAGGGTCAAACACTTCTTGATGAAATCCTTGGCTGTACGCTCATATTAGCTCTAGGCCTGCTGGTCCTTAATCAGCGTACCATCGTCAGAGACTTCAGCCCAGAACTCCTCGGGCTCGAAATTGTAGTCTCCATTAATAATAGCTTGCATCTCCTCTGCACTGGAATCACGGTCGAACGGTGTATACCCACAGAGCAGGAAGTAGGTAATGACACCGATAGCCCAGATATCAACAGGCTTTCCATGTCCAGATTTCTATACACAATGTCAGAGCTTGCTTCCGAGATCCCCTTTCTTTCTGTATACCTTGAAGATCTCAGGTGCCATGTATCCTGGCGTTCCGCAAGTCGTCGTCAAAACCTGCAACTTCTCATCCTCAATGATCCTCGAGAGTCCGAAATCGGCGATCAAGAGCTCAGAATCTTCTTCTGGCGTGCGGAAAAGGAGGTTCTCCGGCTTGAGATCTTTACAAACAGTCAGCACGCTGTATTGCACGAAAGCATGCGAATTGTTAGTACCTCGATGAACGACACCGTTGTCGTGCAGATGACCGACTGCAGAAAGCGTGGTGCGTACAATATATGCAGCATCTGATTCAAAGTATGATCCCTTCCGGCAAATACGGTCGAACAGCTCTCCTCCCAGACAAAGATCGGTGATAAGGTACACTGTATGTGATCTGTCAGTACGTCAGGTGGAAGACGTTCGCGGCTGTCCACATACAGTTATTCATCGTTTCAAAGTAGTCCACCAATGTTAGAAGGTGGGTATTGCCTTGTGAGATCTTCTTGAGAACTGTAATTTCGTTGCGGACCATGTGCTCACGGCCACGCATGAGGTTCTTGTTGATGACCTTCGCAGCATAATATTGTCCAGTCTCAATGTGTACGACTTCCTGCATACAACCGAGTCAATTGCATTCAATTGATGGTATAATCACCGGCTCAATGCTCCTAACGTACCTTCACCACACTGTAGGTACCCTGCCCCAACGTCCTTCCAGTCTTGTACTTGCATGGAACAGTAGCAACAGCTTGTGGCCGCCTTTGTCCTTGTCCAGGCTGCATTGTATCCAAGAACCTATTAGCAGCTGCTCTTCGAGCACTATTGTCTGAGATGGGCATAAGCGTTGAGCGAGTAGGATGTGCGACGGTGATATATAGCGGAGCGGGAAATTAAGGTTCGGGTCTCTTGCGGATGGGATTCAGCAGGTAAGCCAGTAAAGCATGCGGTTTTTCGCGAAGATGCCGAGATAATGCGTTGCGGAGGAGATCAAGCCGTGCCGAGGTCTCTGCTCGTAACCCTTGCGATTGGGTGTTATAGGGGGGGGGTATCTGGTAGCGGACCGCGGTTTGGCTATCTCCACGAACGGCAGGCCTGCACGCGAGCCGAAACGTCATGGCTGCAGTTGCGCGTAGGAGCTTCACCTAAAAATAGGCAAGGTTTGCAACGGATGGGTATTTTAGCGATCATGATTATTTAGCTATCAGAGATAATGAATAGTATCGTCTAGAAAAAGTAATCCAGGAAGTTGTACCCCGACTGCCACTCGCAGAATGGGTGCTGCAAGAGGACTTGGGCCGTGGGACGTCTCGCAGGATCGATGGTAAAACACTTGTCCAAGAAATCCCGTGCTTCAGGCGTCATGTAAGCCTCGACATCAGGCGGGATAGGCGGTGCTTGACGGGCATTGCCCAGCTTGAACATGGCTCCAATAGCCTCGTCATTCGACCATGGTCTTCTGCCAGCGAGCATCTCCAGGACAACACACCCCAACGACCAGATATCGATCTTTGCACTGTAACCCTGCTTTTGGTTTTGAATCACCTCCGGAGCCATCCAGAAAATAGTCCCCTGCATAACGGACATATTCGCATCGTTTCCATAGACATCTGCACTTCGCTTCGAGATACCAAAATCGGAGATCTTGCAAACACCGTCATGATCAAGAAGCAAGTTATCCGCCTTCAAGTCACGGTGAAGGATACCACGATTATGAAGGTACGCGAGACCCTCCAGTGTCTGTCTCGTCAACGAACGAATAACAGGCATGGGAAGTTTTCCGTTCTTCCGCAGACACCTGCCCACAGATCCACCGGGGACGTACTCTAGAAAGATACTAACCGTAGTATCCGTCCGCTCGCAGCCAAGATACTGCACAATATTGAAATGATCCAAATCCTTCATCGTCTCGATCTCACTATTCAGCGCACCGACAAGGTTCGACTGTCGTTCATCGCTCCCAACCAAGGATTTGGGGACTTCGACTTGTTTGACGGCGAGCATCTCTCCCGTATTGGCGTTCATGGCTAAGTATACCTTACCATACGTACCCTGTCCGATGAGCTCACCCTTGACCCATGCGAACGTAGGTTTTCTTTGTAACCCGCTCGTCTCTGGCTTAGGTATCTCGCCTTGTTTGATTTGACTGGGCGTCATCTCAATCAGGCGCGTACCCCACAGCTTCGTGCTCTTACGGCGTAACAATGCCGCCGACGACTTTGGTCCAGCGGCAGCACTAGCAAAGCGTTTCCGTGCTTCACTGGCTTCCTTCGCAACCACTCGGATCGACTTCATACGTCCCGATTGACGCAAGCTTGCAGCCGAGCTATGACGAGCAGCGGGCGGTGGAGGGAATGCCGGTGGTGGCACGCCCGAACGTGGTCGTCCCCCATTGGGAATAGGCGATGAGGGTGGTGTATCATTATCAACATCATTCTCAACGATCGGTGTATCCAAATCATGATCAGGGAAGAAGTCCTCGAGGTTGTCGTAGACGACGTCAGGTGGGGGACGAACGGCCCAGACATCCTCACGCAACGCCATAGACTGTCGTCGCACAGGCGAGTTCTGGGGTAGCGCAGCGCGAGAGGGAAGGGGTTGGATGCTTGCGCTCTTGATATTTCTTGAGCTTCCGGAGCTGATGCCACCCTTGTCATCTCCCTTGAAGTACTCTGGCGTATCTGGACTCTCTTGAATGGCATATTCCGGTGCCATGAAGCTTGATCCACCGATCCGAACTCTCAAGGACGGACGAGAACTGGAACGAGTCCCAGGCTTCACCAGAGACGACGCCCGCATCAGTGTGGGGTGTCTGGTGATCTGAGGCAACACTGGCGGATCACGAGCAGGCTTCTCTGCAGGCTTCAAAGCAAAAAGATTATCGTCGTCATCGCTATCACTGTCTTCCAACGCTGGAGCATCCGCAAAGTCCATGGAGTTGCGGGAGAACGGGTCAAGTTTACCAGGGAAGGTGGAAATTGAAACCTCCTCCCTTTGTCCACTAGGCCTAACTGCAAACAGTTCATCGTCATCATCGCTCTCATCCTCAATTTGAAGCGTAGGAGCATCCGCGAAGCTGATGAGCTTCTCCGCGAACGGGTCCTTCTTGCCCGGGAACGTAGATACGGGTGTTTCGTCATCGACGATGGGCATCTGGGGCGGTAACGCCAGACTGCTCTTTCTCCGGTCGAAGATATGCTCATTGAAAGAAACGGTGGAGCTGGATCGCGAGTTGGAGTGTTCGCTCTCGTCCTGGCCTTCGTCATATGTCGGCACCCTAAAAAGCATACCAGACTTCGCCGTAGTGTACTTCGGCGTCTCAACAGGCGAGTCAGGGGATTTCTTCGGTCTCAATCCCGGCAAGCCTGAAGTTTGGAGCTTCAACGGGTTCCGTCGTCTAGCACCCAAAGAAGTGCCTATTACAGGACTGTCTGGCGTATTCTCCTGCACATCTTGGAGAGCGTCCTGGGCCGCCACTGGAACCGCCGGAATCGAAGCCAGAGCCATAGCCGATCCAGCCGCCAAGGCTACCAACCCCGTCAGTCCAGACGTGCTGATAGGCGAAATCGTCTTCCCTTCCGGCTCCGTCTTGGATATAATGGGTATGGTAAGAGACCGCGGCGGAACGGGCTTCCGCGGAATCGACATGGTACCGTGATCCGCATACGAATCTGACTCTGAACTTATCTTCTCCCCCGGTACAGGTTTCCGCAAGCTCAGACTGTTCCGCAAACGCTGTAGACGGTCGTCAGTCATCGCTGGAGCAGCCGGAGCTTGCCGCTTCGGCACCAACGACTTCTGCGAATCACGCCGACTCAGTGAGTCCTCACGGCTCAGGCCTGCTTCGCTCGCATTACTAAGCCTGTATGGAACAGCAGACGCAGGCGTCTCATTGACACTCAATCGCGGTGCACCGAACTCACTTTGCGGAGCGTATGGTGAAGAGCGCGGAGCATCAAAATTAACAATCCGCGATTGCTCAGGCCTGATAACCCTGAAGTCCCCACCAGGCTCCGAATGACTTCGCCCATCATCACGTCTAGGTGGAGGCCTCTGTTGCAGGGGCTGTTGGCGCAGCTTTGGAGTGTTCTCAAGAACATCCGGCGTTCCCCTCGCTCCTCGAATGAACTCAAACCCGCCATTCTTTGAACGACGTTGTGCCGGTGCTGGAGGTACATACACCACCGGATCACTCATCGTCTGTGGCCTCTGCTGAAGCACCGGAGAATGCGTCGAAGACGGGAACTTGAAAGTCGCCGACTTGTCCGGAACGCTGGGCGGCAATGCACCCATAATTCCCTGATGATAAGAGTCGCGAGGAGCCGAGCCTTCGGTTGACGACGACGGCAGCGCAGACGGCGGACTAATCTCGATTTCAGGACTATTCTTCACGGCCTCCTGCCATTGTGGGCGGATGGCAGAAAGCTCCTGACTCCTCCGCTCTTCCGCAATGGCATCCTTCACGTCCACTCCTTCCAATGAGATCCGGAAGTAATCTCCTTCGACAGACCCAGGCCCATGCTTATCCGGATCCGACGACCGCGGTGTGACATTCGCCGAAACAGCCTCCCGGTTATAATTCGCCGGATACATGTAATTAGGTGTCAACGCATACCGTCCATCGGGTGGACTCATCGGCAACGAATCCCGCCTCGCATCCATGGTCGTCGCTTCTTCATACCATGATGGCCTCAACACCGCCGGGGAGGACTTATCCTGTACGAAGAACTTGAGCGTCCCTTTCGCGTCTCCATTCGCACAGAGATACATAAGCTTGTCATTCGTCAACTCATCCTTCTTCTCATGGTGAAGATCACCGATATCAGTCATGAAAAGCGCCGCATTATCGATATCATCCTCGAACCCGACTCGGGCACAGATCCCACGTCGAAGTTCCGCAGCAAAGGAGTACTGCGACAGATTCACGACGAAGAACTGTTCCGCGTCCCTAGTGACCTGTACCAATAGCATCCGTCCCCGATTCCTCTGCCCAGTCGGCGTCGACCCATTCCCATGCCCTCTCTGTGACAACGGTGTAGACAGCGGATCACTCTTTCTCGTACTCTGCGAAGCCGTACTCGCGTTGCTCTCCCGATGCTGCCCCAAACTCGGCCTCTTTCCAACTTGCGCAGTAACTGGCGTACCCGGTGCACTCACATCCGAACTCTGCCGTGAGTGACTCCGCGGGTATTCCTTCTCCTTATCCTTACGACGGAACATCTTGAACAACCCTTTCTCCTTCGATGACTTGTCCTTATCTCCGCTCTCCTGCTGTAGAGTTGTTGTATCTACCCAAAACGCCCTCAAACTCTCCAACGATGGCGACTTGACATGTCCACCCACAGGACCCGACGAAAACAACGGCGTAGCACCATACGGATACCCAACCGATGACCTCAGACGCTGTTGGTTGTGGTTATGTGCACTCAGCTCGATTTTGGAGTCGGAGAGGTTCTGTAGACGGCGGCGATATGCTGCGTGGTTTTGTGCCTCAATGGTTTCGGACAGCCCACTATGCGAGACTCTTCGTGTAAGTTTTGGGTCGGGGTCTTGGCCGGGCGGGGCGAGGTTCGAAGTCAAGAAGTCGTTTACGGATAACAGAGGCGACCCAGCTGCAGCTTTTGTGGTTTCATCCTCCGCTAATAGTTGTTCGAAAGACACGGTAGGCTTCTGCTGTGTCGGCGATGCCTCCAGTAGTAATCGAACAGCATTACACAATTCCGCTCCAGCTTTCGTACCCTCCGCAGCAAGCCTCGGCGGCACCAATTTCCGCACTTTCGGGTAGGACACTAGATCGGCGAACCTCTTCCCCTCGATGTTGTGTGCTTGGAACACATCCAGCCAATCCCTTTCGAAGCCTTGCCGTCGTAACCATTCCAGAACCTGCGCATTTATCCACTCGGTAGGGTTAATGGATGATTCCGACGCGACTCTGCGCTTGATCGTAGTTAGCGGAGGCATATCCATAGATGGCGAGGAGCCCGCTGAGCGCGAAGGGGCAGGTGGAGGGGGGAATGCGTGTCGTGCCATTGGTGGTGATGACGATAAAGTCGTACCGGCACCCAAAAAGGGTGGACTTGTAATCATGGATGAGCCCACGGCGAGGCTGTCTGGGACTTTGCGTGGTGGGACGATCGGTGTGGGTCTCCGCTCTTCAGGTGCGAATCCCGAGGCCTCCCGACTTAGGATTGGAGATGGCGGAGCCGGACGAGTAGGCATAGGCACCGATTGCGAACCTCGCGCTAATCTCTCGTCGCCAACAATGGCGGGCGAGGAAACATGTCGAACAGCTGCGATGTCATTCGATGACCGCGTCGTAGGATGTCGCGGCGCATCAGGCGGGACCCCTTCGCCTTGCAATTGTACAATCGTAGTGTCTGTCTTTGCCCTCCTTCTCCCAATCACGGTTTGACGATGCAACGCATACGGTCCAGGAGATGGGCCTTTTTGTGGTTGCGGTTCCGGTCCAGGTCGAGGTCTGCCTTCCTCGGCCAGCGGAGCCGGCGGAGGGGAAGTAGAGGGTCGATGCGAGCTTGGAAGCATGTCGCTGGTGAAAGAAGGTGGTTTATGCCATCAATTGAGTGTCAGGATCCACGAGGAAGAACAAAGACTGGTGTACACAGGGTTTCCTTATCGATGTGTACCAGCTGCTGTACGCACCGGCCCGAGAACGGTCCGAAGGTCAAAATCACAGATCACCCGGGTATATGCCACAAAAACACGGTTATGAGCCCTTTCTGCTCCTTTGAAGCTCGATTCCTTCCAGTCAGCTGCAGTGCGACCCTTAAGCTCCGTGTTTTTTGGTGTTTTGGTCTCGGCTCCCCACATAAGCATGTTGCTGCAGCCTGCGTGAACCGCCGATACCGGTACCGCAAGGCTTAACAATCGCGCACCTTTACTGTTGCTGCGCCACAGAAGCGCAGGCCCTACTAAAGTTGGGGACACCCAGGGATTTCGTGAGAGTGTCTGTAATGGATCTTGGACAACGGAGATGGGTAAGCTTAAGGCGTATAGCATATCGACGCTTAGAATCAATAACGGAAACCCATATGAACATCGAACTTTTGCGCTTTCCTTTCACTGCCAATCGCCAGCATTGCGTCCTGCGCATGCCTATCTCTGGTATCTATGTCACCTCTTTTGCAACGCATACACTCCTCAATTCTTGTATACCGCAAGCAAGATGTTGTCACCTTTTTTCAGCAACACGGTACTGTAACTCGTTCTTAGCCACCTCCTTAAACATGCTGTGACACATACCTGTCTCTATGCTTAACAGCGACCATATCCTTCCCTTGTAACTCGGTCTGGGCAACCAAACTGAACGCAGACACGTCTTCCCGCTCCGCAGCGCCTCTAGCTGTACGCAAGTCAGACTCAGAACAGCACCCAAGGCCAAACGATGTTAAAGACGTACATCCGATGAACAACCCTTCCCCGTCGCACAATAAGACACCGCGCACTCCGTTCTGGTTCATGCTGTGCCTATGTCAGCATTCATCCGCACAGTGAGCGTATTCCGAAGGCATACGCCTCATCCAAAAAGTTCTGAACGGCAGTTTCGTCCATGATCTCTAGGTGGTCATTGACGTCTTCCACGGCCGCGCGTGTCTACAGGTGTTGTACGTACGGGGTCCCGCGCGCATGAACCCGCACGAACTCTGCGGCTGACATCTGAAGCCCCTGAATGGAACGAGCGTGTACGCGCCCTGGTTCACGTAAAAAACACCAAAGGCTCAGTCGTAGTAAGGACAGTGTACGGTTGAGAAGAGCAGTATCAGGATATGTCAGGTGAGTCTTGCTGTGACGTTTGCTTGCGTTGGGGACCGTAGGGTGGATAGGGGGTGCGCAGCCTGAGGAAAGTGCGTCGAGGAGGGGGGGGCTGCCAAGACGCAATGAGGGTCGTGTGAGAGTGCAACGGAAGGGATGTATGCGCCAGAAGCATACATAACTCCCTACAAGCTTTCGTCTGACGTCGTTGCTTGTTGCTCTCCCCCCTCGGCCCGTCCCCGTTCCCAAACGAAACACGTAATTAAACCTTCTTGCGACGCCCTTGCTAACCACGGGTGCAGCTACAGTCCCTCACCCCAGTCTCTTCCCATCGACATCCGGGGGACAAACCGCCGACCCCCTTCAATCACTCGGTGAACCTATCGGCGCTACAATTACCGCTACCGCAACAAGAATGTCTTCCGAGAGGGGTTCTGATGGGACGGAAGAGTCGGGGGTTATGGTGCAGAGGGAGCACGTTGAGGAGGATGTATGTAGACATCGCCGTGTTATGAGGGAGTGACCACTAATGGATGTGTGTAGGAGGCTTATATGTCGTTGCAGTCACCTCATGAAGTTCGTGAGCTTCAAACACAGGCTTCCGCTCCTACCTCGCCGGTCGAGTCTTCAACCCCCATCCCATCCTCCACCGTCGTCGACCTAACGCCAGCTGAAGCACCTAAACCCCCCGTCAAAGAAATTATCCGCAAAACAATCACCGGCTACGTCGGCTTCGCAAACCTCCCAAATCAATGGCACCGTAAAGCTACCGCCAAAGGTTTCGCGTTCAACTTGATGGTGTGCGGTGAGAGTGGATTGGGAAAGACCACGTTGGTCAACACGTTGTTCGCCAAGTCGCTAGAGGACCAGGGTGTTTTGCCTTCGAAGGTCGACAAGGGTATCGGGCCGGAAGTGCCGAAGACGGTTGAGATTACCAATATCACGGCGAATATCGAGGAGAGTGGTGTTAGGTGCCGATTGACTGTTGTCGATACCCCCGGGTTTGGGGATTACATCAACAACGACCTCGCCTGGCGTCCTATTCTCGATAATGTCGAGAAACGGTTCAATGATTATCTGGATGCGGAGAATGCTCCTACGCGTACGCAGCTCCGTAATCTCGAGACCGATAAGCGGATTCATGCGTTGCTTTACTTCATCCAGCCTACTGGACACTCACTCAAGCCTATCGACATCGAAGTCATGAAGCGTCTTTGTGACCGTGTTAACCTCATCCCTGTGATCGCCAAAGCCGACACGCTCACCGACGACGAAGTCAACACCTTCAAAGCCCGCGTCAGAGCCGACATCGAACACCACGGCATCAAAACCTACAAGCCCGAAGAAAACGACTACGACGACGAAGACACCATCATGGAAAACCGCGAATTCATGGCCAAAATGCCCTTCGCTGTCGTCGGCTCCTTGACCCAAATCGAACTCCCTGGCGGCAGGCGCGTCCGCGGCCGTAAGTATCCTTGGGGTGTGATTGAGGTCGATAACGAAGACCACTGCGATTTCGTCAAGCTCCGTGAGATGCTCGTCCGTACCCACATGGAAGAACTCAAAGACCGCACCGCACAAACCCTCTACGAATCCTACCGTACCGAGAAACTCATGGCAATGGGAATCTCCCAAGACGCTTCCGTATTCAAGGAAATCAGCCCTCAGGCGAAGTTAGAGGAGGAAAGACAGTTGCATGAGGCGAAGCTGGCGAAGATGGAGAATGAGATGAAGTTGGTGTTTGCGCAGAAGGTCGCGGAGAAGGAGCAGAAGTTGAGGCAGAGTGAGGAGGAGTTGTATGCTAGGCATCGGGAGATGAAGGAGCAGCTTGAGAAGCAGAAGCAGGAGATTGAGCAGAAGAAGATCAGGATCGAGGCTGGTACGCCTACGATGGAGGTGAAGACCGGCAAACGTGGAAAGTTCAGCTTGGGACGTTAGTTGGAGAAAGTGAGGATCTTGTTCGCTATATTTCACGTTGGTTTGGTTGGCTGTTGCGCCGCAGGCCGTTGCACATCCACTCAAATGCTTAAGGCGTAGGTTTTGTGGATTTTTTGTTGATTTGTTTTGCTTGATACCCTAGCTGGCTGTTGACGTTGAGTGAGAGAGTGAGAACTTATAGCTAGAAGTGAAGTGCTAAAATTTATTTTGATCTTGTTTGGAACTTGACGAGCAGATGCATCATTCCCATACAATGGAGTCATTTCTGGCAGAAACATGACAGACTTGGAGCGGACGATTCCAGCCGACAATGTGCATTTGCACGTCGAACCCATCCTTTCCATAAAAAGAAATCATTTCTGAGAAAAGACTGCATCAACCACCGCATGCCATATGTTCAACGCCGCTGCACCAGAAGGACCTACACTCCCTTTTACACGCAATCATCCAGCTCGATCCATTTCGGTATTAACAGACAAAGCTTGATGTGTATGCTGTGGACATCTCAAGAACCACAGATCTGGCTACATGGTCCTTACAATGTGGAGTGCTGCCTTTCTGTCCTTGCCAATGGGCACTCCTGAAGAAGCTGAATAATTCCGTGAGAACGAGGCCCAGATTGCTTCAGAAGCGACAAACTTCATAACATCATGGTCTCCTGCCTATCAAAGCCAAGCTGTCACTAACTGACAACAATAAAATTGACAGAACTGCGAACAGAGCATGCCTCCCTATATAAACATTCGGCTTGAGGGCACAAAACAACCGGGACGCTTACACAACGGTTTACGACAAAGAATTTCTGTAACAGGCGATGGAAGTCATCACACGAATGACTGACAGCAACATCCTTCTCAGCTAAGCACTCGTATCATCTCCGATATGTGACCCTCATACAACCATACCCGGATGACTCGGTTCAACGAAGAAATGCTCACCTCGCTCCGTAACCTGGACTGTATCCCCTACTCTCAGCTCACCTTCCGTAACATCTGGTACCCCATATAAGCCGAAGCAAGGACTCCACTTCTTGCCTTCGTCTACTCGTCTGTACTTGGATAATTCCTTCAGAGGTTGTAGGGTCTGTTCGGCTTTATCCAGATCCACTGCTGTTACGACGCACCGCGGACATCGGCTAGGAGTATGGATGGTCATCACCGGTTTCTTTGAATTGTCCACCATGTCCTCGTCCTTGGTAGCAGGTTGTTGTGACCGAAGGACTTGGAGGGTTTGCCAGGTGTCCTCATCCCATGCTTCCACGTCTTCGCCCTCCAGCACCACATTTGGTCTGAATCTCTCCATAGTAACTGCCTCATCCAAACGCGCATTGAGCTCTTTCAACGAAGATGCGTTAACCACCAGCAGCGGGTATGCATCGTTCAGGTTGGTCTCAAGCTCGCGAGGAGAAGAGAGGTCTGGCATATTGCCAGTTACCGGACGTCCGCCATATCTGTGGCATAGCTTGACTTTCCTTCCGAGGGCCTTTGAGAAGAAACTCGCGTACGGCTCACCCAGATCGATCGGACGATGCGGACATTTCCATAACATAATGGAATTCTCCAGCCGTGGCAAACTCTCCAGGGCGTCAAACTGTCGCGGTATGCGTATACTTGCTTCATCGATGCTCACTCTGTACCACTTATCACCATCTTCTAGATCAAGGTCTACTCTCACGTGTGCCAGTCTGGCACATTGCTTCAATGTCATGGTTGCCCACTTCGTCTCTCCATCCACATATTTGCGCTCCACGAACATCATGGTGTGATCTCCGCTCAGCCCATACTGATCAAGTGTTGCTGATGACACAGCAAGACCGCGACAAGATTTGATGGGATAGATGTGTAGCTGCTTAATGCGAAGCTTTGCCTGCTGATCCTCCTCCGGAATTGGATCAACCGCTGATGGCAAGCGACCGAAGAGCGAAGCAGCGGACGATGAGACTGATGAGATCACTGAGCTAAAAGCTGATGCCATTCGTTCACGATTGTTGTCGACAGGTCGCTGGGAGCTTGCTGCCAAAAACCAGACCGCGCGGTGCGGGGAAAGGCCACGCGCAGTACAGTAGGGAGGGGTTAAACATTTCCAAACTCCTATCTTCAGCTGGAGCCTCAGTGAGACCCTCTGTCTGCACAACTGTCTGATCAGCATCCACACAGCTATCAACACCTCCAGGAACTGTCTCTGCAGACAACTGTTCGGCTCTCGAAACAACGATTAGAGCATATTCCGCTTCCCTCGTCAGCCGTAAACGCTCGCTGTTGATTCTGTAGCGCAGTTCATGGTATTTCGAAAGCTGCTGGACATCCTCATCAACATTTGCCTTTAGCGGCGGCTGCTTCGTTCCGAACTGAGCCGTACGTTTACCCTTAGCCACGGCATTGGACCAGGAGCAAGTAGACTTCATGCTGCATCCACACCATGTTTCTGGCTTGTGAGACGGGCGGAAGCATGGCGAAATGAGTACAAGGGTGTGTTGCAAGGGTACCCGAGTTCATCCAGCAAAGTCTGTATGACTTCAGCTCCAACTTGCACAGTCAAAGGCTCATCAAATTCGGATATCCCATGCTATGCCTGACCCTTTCTTCGCAGGTAATCCCCGCTCAGGCCCCGTGCGAACTTACTCTTCAGGAAACGCTAGGCAAGATGTGCAGGCCTTACAATACTTCAGCGCGAAAACAAGTCACCAGAAGACGACACACATAGAAAAGCATACATTCCTAAACCATAAAGAGATATCGAAAGATCAAGCAGAGAAACACCTCATCCCTCTCCTCCCTCACTCCTCTGACACCTTACTCGAACACAGGGGTATCATACGTATCCGCCGGGTCCTCGCCATGCTTCACGATATACTTGCCCAACTTCTGAATATCATGCTGGAGCCCCGCACACAACTCATGACTAACAAGTGCAACGCGCTTATTCCTCAATGCCCCACCCCTGAGTGCATGCATTGCAACATGGTACCTCGAAACATGGTTTTGGACCATCATGTCGAAAGGTGTAGTCGTGGTACCTTCCTCGCGGTATCCCTCAATCGAGACGCGCTCGAGACCGGGACGGCCGAAGAGGAGGGACTTGAGTTCGCCGGGGTAGCCGTGGTAGTTGAAGTGAACGGGTCTATCCTTGGTGAAGAGGGCGTCGAAGTCGGCGTTGGTGAGGGCATGGGGGTGTCCCTCATTCGCCGCCAAGATCATCAAGTCAGTGACGTTGACCACACGCACACGAAGCTCGGGACACTTCTTCCTCAAGAGGGCTGCGGCAGTGATAACCTCGAACGTAACCTCCACTCCAATACCAACCAACACAACATCAGGATCAACACCATCGTCGGTGGAAGCAAACTTCCAGATCGACGCACCAGCAATACAATGCTTCTCAGCCTCATCGGGGCTCAACCAAGTCGGCACAGGCTGCTTACTTCCAACCAACAGGTTAATGTAGTTCTTCGAGCGAAGCATATGCCCAATCGTGCTCATAGCACAGTTTGCGTCAGGGGGAAGGTAGACCCTAACAGCCTCCGGCTTGAGGTTCATCACCGCACCGATGAAGGACGGGTTTTGGTGGGAGAAACCGTTGTGTTCCTGACGTGCCCAGGTTGAGGTTTCGATGTAGTTGATGGAACCGACATCGCCCCTCCAAGCAGTTTCCTTGGCAATCTTCATGAACTTGCCGTACTGGACCATCATTGTGTGAATGATGCCAAGGAAAGACTCGTAAGAGGGGAAAATACCGGTACGGCCCGTGAGAACGTATCCCTGCATCCATCCCTGACAACAATGCTCACTCAACACCTCGATGACACGACCTCCATTATGCGCACTCTCCGGCGCGACCTGGAAGTTACGTTGCGTGTACTTGAAGACTCCGTCCAACTTGTTCGACATCAACTCATCCGGGGAGAACAATCTGACAGAGGTAGGGTTCTTCTCCATGACATCACCCAAGAAATTACCAATCTGCTTCATAGGCGAAGTCTGCTCCCCCTTCTCCACTGCCCTCGTCTTGAAATCGGGGACATCGAGTGCACGCCAGTTGGCATACGTCTCCTTCCTCTGTCCCATTCTCATCTCATGAATGTCAGGGACAATTTGCAAGGCATCCTGGATTGGGCTGCCATCCTCATTGAACAACTCCTCGGGTCCGTAGGACTTGAGCCACGAGTCCAACAACTTGAACTCCTCGTCGTCCGTTTTCGCCGTGGGAAGCGGGACCTGATGCGCATGGAACGTTCCCTCAATGGGAGTGCCATGTGCGGCCTTTGGTCCGCCCCATCCCTTCGGTGTACGTAGAATAATGACTGGGAAACGAGGCTTCATGATCGGCTTTCCACTCCTTGCAGCGGTCTGGATATCCTTGATGGTGTCGTATGCCCACGCCATACTTGCCGCCAAATCCTGGTCGATATGGGACATGTTCGAACCATCCGAGACACCATCAACGATACGAACCTGGTATCCATATCCGGTGAAGAGAGCTGTCAACTCACGATCATCCATACACCCAAAAATTGTTCTCTCCGAGATCTTGAAGCCGTTGACATGCAAAATGGGAATAACCGCTCCAGACTCCTTGGGGTCAACATACTTGTGCGAATGCCACGCCGTCGCAGTTGGCCCAGTCTCGGCTTCACCGTCGCCAACGACACATGTCACGATCAAGTCTGGGTTATCCATGACCGCACCCCAGGATACAGCGAGTGCGTATCCCAACTCACCACCCTCATGAATTGACCCCGGCACATTCGGCGAAACGTGCGACGGGAACCCTCCCGGCCACGAAAAGCCCTTAATGAGGTTTGCAAGCCCATCCTGGTTACGTGCATACTGTGGATAAAACCTATGCAACGAATTCTCCAACCACAACGAGGCCAGAATAGCGGGCGCACCATGTCCAGGTCCCGTGACGAAGATCATATTCACGTTCTTGGTCTTGATGAGGTGGTTTGCGTGAGCGTAGATGAGGTTGAGGCCGGGGCAGGTTCCCCAGTGTCCGAGGAGACGGTTCTTGATGTCGTCCTTCTTGAGGGGACGGCGGAGGAGGACGTTGTCTTGGAGGAAGATCATGGCACCGGCGACATAATTTGCGGCACGCTGGAATGTCCGGATGGATTTGATGTCCTGTAGGGTTCATTAGCCTTGATCCACTCGCTGGGACTACCAAAACATACCTTGTCGGACAAGACTTTGTTATCCAGCTTGATGTTCAAGTCAAGGATAGAGTCCGGCAGCAGAGACTGCGGCGGAGCCGGATTGGGTCCTGATTCTTCGATTGGCATTGTCTATTACTGTCGTGAAAGATAGGGGATGTATGCTGCCCAGGTGGATATAGCGAGCCTTTTATTCAAACGTTCTCAGCCGAAACGCATGGTCCATGGTGGCTCGGCCCGGTCGGGAGCAACACCTGGTTATGACGTAACGACCACTCCACCATCAAACCTTGCGATTTAACACGATATGCCAAGGAGAATTAACTCCCAAGATGGCTATATGGATTAACTCGCGGTCGTGTCCCGTGTCTCGCTCCGACGCTAGAAGACAAGGGTAGTCGCGCGCTCCAAGCTCCGTCGCTACCGCAGAAGACAAGGGAAGGGAATGTCTCACGCGGGTCCTGCCAAAAGGAAATCAGGAAATGGGGTGATCTCACCTGTCAATTGCAATCCATCGCATTGGCATAACAGAGGATCGAAGCAATTGCAGAAGCGACATCAGCACAATGGTCCATCAAGACGACGACCCAACATACCCCCTCCGATTTGTCCCGTTCGAAGACACCACCCTCGTTTTAGCCTGCCACGACTGCTCCTCTCCAAGCGCACCGCTCCTTGCCCTTTACAACGCCCTGACACTCTCGCACGCGATACCCTCACTCTCTCACGACCGCGAAGAAGTGTCTCTATCTTACGTCTTACGCGCGTTAACCAATTTCCTTGTCAATGGACAGATGCCGGCAGAGAAGATTGTGCAGGCATTGCGGTGTTTGCCACACTTGGCCAGTGGTGGGACGAGTGTTAACCCGAGGTTTGATGGTGGGTGGAAGGAATGGGCTGAACACTCTCCAACCTCGGCTACCCATCATGAGAAGGAGATCAACATCTTCGAGGCTTTCGGGATTCAATTGGTCCACGGCTGGATACCCTCTGCAGAGAGTAAAGCACTGTTCGGGGAGTTGTCACATGAACAAGCTCTCACCCTGATTTCCCTCGGCGAACAGACCCGGGAAGAGAAAGGTCCCGCAGACACATTCTCACCCGAAGAAATGCAACTCCTTGTGCGTGCGGACGCGGTGAGTGAGTTTATCGACTCCACTCCCTCCCGATTTACACAGAGCGGCTTGGAACATCTACAGAAGACGTTAGAGGCAGAAAAGCCAGCCGTTCTGTGGAGGGGAGACGAGGGGTGGAGTGTAGTCGTTAAACACCGCGAAGGAGGAGGCTTATTCACCCTCGTCACCGACAACCGATGGGCGGGACACGAAGAAATTGTCTGGGCCTCCCTTAACCCCGACAACTCCTCTGCACAAGTGGAGTACTTTAACACAATGTGGATCCCACGAGACATCGACTCTTTCAGCCCCACAACTAGCACGACTCCGAGAGCAAAAGCAGAGGAATTGGCTGCCATCGCCTCACACTTTGCGAACCAAGACCGCCTGATCTCTCATTACCAGCAAGCAGCTCAAATCCGCGCTATCTCGGCCAAGAAGGATGCCGCGATCGAGACGAGGGCTGATGATAGGATCATTGAGGGAAGAGGAGGGGAACGAACGTTCGTTTTCGTGGATCGGGATAAGACGAAGATGGGGTTGAAGTTGAAGGGGAACAAGGTCAAGGCGAAGGATAAGGGGGAGAACGGGGCGAGAGCGGGGTGTGTTTTGATGTAGGCATCCGAGGAGCAAGCGAAAAGTGTGGGAGGCAGGAAGAGAGGAGGGCGGTAATAGATGACATAGATGGCGGTTTGATACCCTTGAGATACCACAATAATGATGATTTGAGCTGCGTACGCGGGCTGTTGACTCAGCGAGCTTGAGTTGGCATGATCCCGACAACTCGAGCTCTCCAGAAGGACCACATCATCGACGACTCAATTGACTTTCAAATGGCAAAACGCAATCAAACAAACCCTCCTATCTCGATCAATCAAACCATATTGCGTATGACGTTGGTACTGTACCTATTGTACCCCGAGGCTGCATCTGCACGAATGGAAAGTCGCGCTGCCCGCTGCCCGCTGCAGATCACAAACCTCAATCAACCACGATGTCCGAGCCCCCCCACAAAAAGGTAAGCACTCAAAACCGCATACAACCCCAAAGGTCCTCTTCTAACCAAACCTCATTGCTTCTAGAACAAGACCATGGTTCAGCCCAAGGAGAACGTTTGTTTGATCTGTATCGACGGTTGGGGTATTTCGCCCGTGAAGGGAACGAAGGGAGATGCTATCGAGGCTGCTGCGACCCCCGTCATGGACGCCATGCAGGTCGACACTCCCTACGTTGAGCTCTCCGCTCATGGATTGGCTGTCGGCCTCCCCGATGGTCTCATGGGTAACTCCGAAGTCGGTCACCTGAACATCGGTGCCGGCCGTGTCGTCTGGCAAGATTTGGTCCGTATCGACCAGACCATCAAGAACGACAAGCTTAACGAGGTCGAGAACCTCAACAAGGCCCTCGAGAACGCAAAGAACGGAAACGGACGTCTCCACTTTTTGGGTTTGGTCTCTGATGGAGGTGTTCACTCCCACCAGAAGCACTTGTACTCTTTGTTGAAGTATGCCAAGGACTTCGGTGTGCCCGAGTGTTACATTCATTTCTTCGGTGATGGTCGTGATACCGCGCCCAAGTCTGCTGCTGGATACATGGAGCAGTTGTTAGAGAAGACCAAGGAGTTGGGTTACGGTAAGCTCGCTACCGTTGTCGGCCGTTACTACGCCATGGACCGTGACAAGCGCTGGGAGCGTGTCCAAATCGCCTTCGACGGATTGACCCAGGGTAAGGGTGAGGCCGCCGAGGAGTCCGACGCCGTCAAGAAGATCAACGAGCGTTACGAGCAGAAGGAGACCGACGAGTTCTTGAAGCCCATTATCTTCAACGGAGACGATGCCCGCATCAAGGACAACGACACCCTTTTCTTCTTCAACTATCGTTCCGACCGTATGCGTGAGCTTTCCCAGGTCTTCGGTGTTACCCCCGCTCCTATCGACTCCCCCATCCCCCAGAACCTCCACATTACCACCATGACCCAGTACAAGGCTGACTTCCCCTTCCCCGTCGCTTTCCTTCCTCAGCGCATGGACGACGTCCTCGCCGAGACTTTGGCCAAGCAGGGTGTCAAGCAGTGCCACATCGCCGAGACCGAGAAGTACGCTCACGTCACTTTCTTCTTCAACGGTGGTACCGAGCGCGAGTTCGACCAGGAGGTCCGCGATATGGTTCCCTCCCCCAAGGTTGCCACCTACGACAAGAAGCCCGAGATGTCTGTTCACGGTGTCGCAGAGCAGGTTGCTAAGCGTGTTTCCGAGGGCGAATTCCCCTTCATCGTCTGTAACCTTGCCAACCCCGACATGGTCGGCCACACTGGTGTCTACGACGCCGCCGTCGAGGCCGTCACCCACACTGACAAGGCTATCGGTGCCATCTACAAGGCTTGCAAGAAGCACAACTACATCCTCTTTGTTACCTCCGACCACGGTAACGCCGAGAAGATGTTGTCTGAGGAAGGAACCCCCTTCACCGCTCACACCACTGCCAAGGTTCCTTTCGTGATGACCTCTGAGCGTCACCAATTCAACAAGGAAAAGATTGGTGCTTTGTGTGATGTTGCCCCCACTATTTTGGATGTTATGGGTTTGGAGCAGCCTTCTGACATGACTGGTGTTTCTTTGTTGGCTTAAGTTAGAGGGTATGGGAGACGTGTTTGATTAGACTGGGGTGCATGATGTGATATAGAGCACAGATCACGATCAAAAAAGTATATTTTACCGACCGATACCGAGACTTCTGTCCCTCATCCTCTATCGTATATTTCCTTCCTGTTCATCGTACACAATTCTTCTTTCCTTCCTCACCTAGAGCAGTAGCTTAAGCAAGGAGCTTCTCCAACTCGCCAGTAGACTTCTTGGTCTGCAAGTCAGAGTTTCCACCAAGGTGCTGCCCGTTGATGAAGATGTTAGGGACGGTACGCTGTCCAGTCTTCTCCTGGAGGTAATCCTGGATCTGGGCACCGTCGTCTACCTCATCGAGCTCGAGGACGTAGAACTTGATACCGAGCTGGGAGAGGGTGTTCTTAGCCTGCTTGCAGTATGGGCCTGTGGTCAACCTCGTTAGCTATGTCCATAGGACTCACAGAGAGGGAGCCCACAGTAAGACTTGGAGAAGACGGCGATCTTGTTGTCGGCGATGGCCTTGTCGACCTTGGACTTGACGGCGGGAGACATGATTCTTGGAGATGATTGAGAGAAAGCTGCGCCCATATGGTGGTGTGCGGAGGAGATGACCTTAATGGTGGTGCGCACACTTAGAGTCTTGCCGGCGATGACGTTAGGTCATGTTGCGGCCTCGAGACAGTAGTCTTGGAGGTCATCAATCCTCATAGTTCGAATAACTAAGAAGGTTGCTATCTCTATAGCTTCTCTCGTGTATATGTGACGAGTCATTAATACGTTGGGCCATGAGCCTCTGACCTTCCAAAAAGTGATACAAACAATATACCCCGGCCTCGATCGGTCCGCTCCGTCCCCATCCGGTCCAATCTATCATTAACAATCGTCTCATTAAATTGTCAACGATGAGCAGTCCTCCATACTCACCATCTCATACGACCGAAGAGCCAGAAGTGCCGAGAACTTCGGACGAACCTTCGACCGAAGAATCGCCATTGCCATCCCTCCAAGGTGAAGTTGACCAAACTAGTGCAGTGAATCCCCAAATACAGACTTTATCTTCTGGTGCTGTGCAAATGTCCGAGTCTGCCGAAAGGCCAGGACCTCAAAGAATATCGTCTACAGCGGTAGAGCGTGCAACGCCTGCTCTTGCCCCAACTGAAGCCCAATCGGGTTCGAGTCTCGTTTTAGAGTTGGACAGTGAGGCAGAGGAAGCACAAGCGCAAGCTTTGCAGTATGCTCCTGAAGTATTGACTACATCTGATGACAAAGCTGTTCCACCGGCTCTCTCGTCCATTGCTGAGCCTGAGCCGTCGGCCATTGCGGCGGCTATGGCGTCTGCTTCCCCAGTCCTTCCAAAGATTCCAAAGAGAAAGCGATTGGCCAATGACCACATCGGCCAGCTTCAAGATAGGATTGCCGCTGACCCTAAGGATTTCGACGCTTGGAAGTCGTTGATCGAGGAGCAAGAGGAGAAAGAGAAGTTTGATGATGCGAGGGAAACATATGAACGCTTTTTGAAACTATATCCGTTGGCTGGACCCATGTGGATCTCATACCTGAAAATGGAGCTGGCCCAGGACGACCATGTCCGAGCCCAGACTATCTTCACTAAGTGTTTGCGCTCAGTCCTCGATCTCGATCTTTGGCGTTTCTATCTCGACTACATTCGACGTGTCAATAATGTTTTGACGGGTGGTGCACAAGCACGTATGATTATTTCCCAGGCTTATGAGTTTGTGTTGTCGAATATCGGGATGGATTATGAGAGCGGACCTATTTGGAAGGACTACCTGGACTTCATTAAGTCAGGCGAGGTATGATGTTGAGCGGTTTTCATTTTACGAATGCTAACCAATCTCAAAGGCAACGACTAGCTGGGAAGAATCCCAGAAAATGGACCACACCCGCAAAACCTACCAGAGAGCGATCTGTATCCCCCTCAGCAACATCGAGCAGCTTTGGCGTGAGTACGACCAGTTTGAGAATGGCATCAACCGCACCACTGCTCGCAAGTTCTTGGCTGAGCGGTCGCCTTCTTACATGACGGCCCGTTCATCGCTCAAGGAACTTCGCTCCATCATCGACAGCCTCGATCGCAAAGGTCTCCCGAAGACACCAACCTTCACTAAGCAGGACCGCGAGAAGGTCGAGGCATGGAAGAAATGGATCGCGTGGGAGCGTTCGGATCCATTGGTCTTGGAGGATGCGGAGGCATTGAAGTCAAGAGTCATGTATGCGTGCCAGAGAGCGATGATGAGCATGTACTTCCACCCCGAAATTTGGTTCAGCGTGGTGGAGTACGCCATGACGGTGGATGATCAGATGGCATTGGAGTTCTTGAAGACTGGAATGGCTGCGAATCCGTCGAGTTTGTTGCTGCATTTCCAGTTTGCAGAGATTGAGGAGTCGAGGGGAAGGCCGGAAAATGTGAAGCAGACTCTCCAGTCACTCGTTGATTCGTTGCAGGGGGAGATGGAGCGTGTTCAGAGGGAGTGGAACGAGGCGAAGGCGGATGCTGGCGATTCTAAAGTTGAGGAAGAATACACGATTGAAGACGAGGATGAAAACGAAGGGGCAAAGGTTGCGAAGCCAAACAAGCGTCTCGAGGCAATCAACACCAAGTACAAGGCGCAGATCGACACCCTCGCCCGTGAGAGCTCGATTGTGTGGGTCATGTTCCTCCGCACGACCCGCAGAATAGAAGGTCTCAAGCCAGCTCGCCAAGTCTTCACCCGTGCACGCAAAGCACCCAACCAGACCTACGAAGTCTTCGTCGCGTCCGCCCTGATGGAATACCACTGGAACAAAGAACCCGGCGTCGCAGTCAAAATCTTCGAGCTCGGCATGAAAGCCTACAGCGAGAACGCACACTTCGTCCTCCAGTATTTGAAGTTCCTCAGGAATATCAATGATGAGACTAATGCGCGGGCATTGTTTGAGAGGACAATCACGAAGTTAAGCCCGGAGGCTGCGTTGCCGCTTTATGAACACTTCTACAATTATGAGAGTAATTATGGGGATTTGAGTGCGGCGTTGAAGTTGGATGCGAGAATGGCGGAGTTGTATCCTCAGAGGACGTCGTTAGAGAGGTTTAGGACAAGGTATAGTTACCTTGACTTTGATGCTATTGCGGAGCATGATTTGGGAGGTAACGTGGAGAGTAAAAAGCCTGCTCAACCTGCAAAGGAGGTGGACAGCGATGCGGAGGAGTCGGCTGTTGAATCCGATGACGACCGCTACCGTTCAGCACCAACCAAATCAGCCGTATCCCGTCTCCGCGAAGAAGAAGGTGCCTCTCCCCGCAAGAAGGACCGCAAGAAGGACAACAAACGTGACCGGGACGGCGAGAAGGCCTCTTCGGGTGGTACCAAGCGGAAGGAGGCACCTCCGTTGCCCGACCCACTCATGTACCTCCTCAGCGTTCTCCCACCTGCGGATATGTACCAGGGAGCCTTGTTCAAGGTGGATGAATTGATTAGGTTATTGCAGGAAGCGAACTTACCTCCCCCGCCTATTAGCTATGATGATGGCGAAGCGGCAAAAAGACAGCGGATGGATGATGATTTCAGAGGGACGCCGCCGCCGAGGAGGAGGGGTTGAAAAGGGGTTGTAGTAAGGTGATTAACATTAGGTATATTACCGAAGATACCGTAGTTCGATCTATCAAATCAAGCCTATAACTCCCATTCTCCACTATCCTCACCAACGTCCTGATTCTCCTCTAGCTTTAGTCTTTGTACACCACCCATCATACTATCATCCCCTTGTCCCTCTCTTCCTCTGTACATGATAGGGCTGCCTCCATCATCGACGTCAAGGCGTCCCCATGATGAGCCTTGACCACTCTCCACAGACTCGGGGACGTTGTGACCTCCACGACCTGCTGTCCACAGGGCCTCCTTGACCAACCGGTTTGCGGCCTCCTTTGCGGGTGTTTTCAGTAGCTTTGATGCCGGCAAAGAGAACTGCATAGTCACAGGCGGCGACATTCCAGGCGGGAACCCATCCTCATCATCCGAGTCATCGAACTCACCATATTTACCCATCGGCGTCTTTGCCTTCGGTGTCCCCTGAACCGGTGAACTCCACACGCGACTCTCGAGATCGAGTTTAGGCGTAGCGGACGACGCGTCGGAGGGTGATGCGTAGACTGGATTATTCCGGTGCGGCGTCGCCTGGACGCGCCAATTGCTGTCAAGCACGCGGTGGAGGAGGGGACCTTTGTTTCCGCGAGTTGTGGAGGGTGCGCCATTCGTATTTGTCATGGGACTTGAACCGGGCGTTGCGTCGCCGTAGTCACGGGCAACGGGTTGTAGAGGGGTGCTGTCGGAATCGTATGAAGATTCGTAGGCGCGTGCAGGTGTTTGGAGGACTGGTGGAGGGTTTGGAGTCGATGTGTCGCCGACATCGGAGAAGAAGGAGCGTTCATCGGCGGTGTTGCGGGGTGTTTGAGCGATGTGAGATTGGGAGACGTCGGTGTACATGGTGGTGTGCGCCGTGGTGTCCGTTTCGGGGTTGTTTGGGTCCAAGTCTTCGTATCCGCTTAGCGATACATTTGCAGATGCCTCGAAGAATTGTTTCCAGAACTGTGCATTCCATGTCAACATCGATCGGGACAGCTTGACACACTTAAAGCACCTTGGATCCGTCCCACACAGCCCGCGATTGCTCAGCATACCGCTCGACAATCGGAAGAATGTGAGTTGTGATGATGCGATGGCATCTAGAGAAGTTGTGGTCAATCTCCTGGAGAGTCAAGGTGATGTTCTGTTCCAGACGCTCAGTCTCCGCCTATGTACCACAAGAAGTCAGCATACGTATGCTACGCGTCGTCGAACAAATAAATGCGCACCGTTATTGAGCCGTTCGATTGCATATGACTGGACATCGTAGTGATTGCTGGATTGCGAAATCACCGAGGAATACGTTCGGCGTTGCGTTTGTTTACCGACAGTTAAGGCGGATCAGGGGCCGGCATCCCATGCATGCATCGTATTCCAGCTACCTTACGTCGCTCCCTCATCGTCGATACATTGGTAAGGGTGGGAAGAACAAAACTGCTTGGACAAGACAGGTTGAGGATATGAAACGGAGGAAGAAATGAGGTGCTGCATCTTTTTTTGGCGTATTTCAAGGCTGGGCAAGAGGCAGGTATTGATGCTTCGCAGGATGAGGTTGAAGAAGTGAGAGAGACGAGTATGATGCTGAGCAGCCTGAGCTTGATCTTGAAGAAGGTGATGTCCCCATTGAAGAGCAGCTTGCAAGGTTTGAGGTTGAGGAAGATGCGGAAGAAGGTCCCACTCTCATAGCATTTTCAGCCGCAACCACCAACATCCAGATTGAAGCAGTAGTTTATGAGTTTTTGGATGCGCAACTGAAGTTTGACGCTGGTTCTTTGCTCCTTGACAACAAAGAGCGTGGCCTTATAGCCTTGTTTGGCCTGAAGTATCTTCTGAACCAACAACGCGGAGGCATTTATTGTGGTCATATACCAGATTCAAAGCAGAAAATATGGTTTTTCTCAAGATTCCCTGAATTCCCCAACACTGATCCGCTATCATTGACGTCTGCTGCTCTCGGAAGATCTGTCGGGTGTGTTCTGGGTAGAGGGCCGTTTCAATTTATTCAACGTCATGGGAGGGGCCTGTCGAGCGACGACTGCAGCTGCACGGTAACGCGAATACCCACAGCCAAGTGCAACATGAAAATCGCAAAAGCCTTGCCTATACTTGTGATACATTTTGTAAATTCCTTTTGGAGTTTCCCAGTCTGGAACTGATGACTTCCTCAGACCACCTTTGCTGGAGGGCATCGCAACCCTAAGCTGCACCGCACCTGCACCACCGAATTTTACCTGGGCTCCGCGAAGTACAGGAAACTTCGGAACTCCAGCAACCCAGCCGACAGCTTTCCCATCTCGACAAAATGACTCTTAAGCGCAGAAACAACGGACGCAACAAGCACGGACGTGGTCACGTTAAGCCCGTTCGTTGCTCCAACTGCTCCCGCTGCGTCCCCAAGGACAAGGCTATCAAGAGGTTTGCCACTCGATCCACCTTTGCAATTGGTCGAATGCTGACCGCTTTTTAGGATGACCGTCAGGAACATGGTCGAGTCCGCCGCTATCAGGTACTTACCTACGATGACCCCAGAGTAGCATCGTGATGCCGGTTGAGATACCATTTCACGTTCTCCCGTGCAAGTGATCGTTGCGCGCCTCGCCAAAGACCCAGTTCTTTGCGTCGAAGCACTCTCGGAAGTTCCGTGGACGCGGCTCACTAACATTCAATGTGTTTAGGGATATCTCCGAGGCTTCCGTCTACCCTGAGTACGCTCTCCCCAAGCTTTACATCAAGCTCCACTACTGTGTCTCCTGCGCCATCCACTCTAAGGTTGTCCGTGTCCGTTCCCGTGAGGGTCGCCGCAACCGTGCCCCTCCCCCGAGGGTCAGGTTCAACAAGGACGGCAAGAAGATCAACCCTTCTGTTGCTGCTGCCAAGGCTCTCTAAATGCTCTTTTGAGTATCTCGAGAATGGGTCGGTGATGGGTCGGTAGAACGGCGAGTTCACGAAAGTGAATGAGCTGGTTGCCGGTTCATCCGATATTTCGTTCATGCCGCTTTTGGAGGAAATCTACTTTAGTGAGATGATACGGAATATACGGATGAAAAAGTACTTTGTCTCAATCTTGTGTGCCGTAGAAATTGTAGAATCCAGCTCCCCTAACAACCGTTGCCCTCCAATGCATGCCCCAACCTGTCTATGAGCTAGCTCAAAACACGCACCCAGCGCCTCCAAACACCGTAAGGTTCTTCGAAGACAGTAACTTCAATTGACCGTTCAATTCGTTGTACCGTCGATAAACAATCATGTCTTTGTACGACAGAACTCCTAGTCGCAGGCCGGGTGCTCCTGTCGCGCCTTCGCCGTCTTTCCGTGACTCTCCCACTCCGGGAGCTGCCTCAGATTTGGGTTCCACCTTGAGCGACACTCGCAGGCGTCAGAATAAGAAGGATGAGGTACGATGTAGCACGGATGCTTTTTTTTAGTTTTCCTAATCTCTGTGGTACAGGCTATCCGCAAGAAGATTGAAGCCGACCTCAACAAGAAGCGCAACGCTCCAGCTCGCCAACGTCACACAAAGCGTGCTGCCCCCGGTACCGTCTCGTCCCTCCGTCCTACTCAGGCACTCACCGTTCGTGCCAACATCACCGTCTCCGAGGCGTCGCAATTGATGGCCGCTCGGCGTGCTGACTGTGTGCTTGTCATTGACGACGAAGAGCACTTAACCGGCATCTTCACCGCAAAGGACTTGGCTTTCCGTGTCGTCGGTGACGCTATCGATGCCAGGAGCGTTACGGTCGCTCACATTATGACGAAAAACCCCATGTGTACCCGCATTGACACCTCGGCAACCGAGGCTTTGGAGACGATGGTCAGGAAGGGTTTCCGTCATTTGCCTGTCTGTAATGAGGAGGGCGACGTCATTGGTCTCCTCGATATCACAAAGTGTTTTTACGAGGCTATGGACCGTCTCGAGAGGGCGTATGCGAGCAGCAAGAAGCTGTATGATGCTTTGGAGGGCGTACAGAGTGAGATGGGTGGTCTTCAACAGCCCCAGCAGATCATTGCTTATGTCGAGGCTTTGAGGCAGAAGATGTCTGGACCTAATTTGGCTTCTGTTTTGGATGGTACTCCGCCGACAATGGTCTCTGTTAGGACTTCAGTTCGTGAGGCGGCTACGTTGATGAGGGAGAACCATACTACTGCTATTTTGGTGATGGACGGGGATAACATCCAGGGTATCTTCACGAGTAAGGATGTTGTTTTGCGTGTTATTGCTGCTGGGTTGGACCCTGATAAGTGCAGTGTTGTCCGCGTGATGACTCCTCACCCTGATACTGCCCCCATGTCTCTGTCGGTCCAGGGTGCTTTGAGGAAAATGAACGATGGACACTACCTTAACCTTCCTGTTACTGACAATGACTCAGGTGAGGTCGTGGGTGTTGTGGATATTTTGAAGTTGACGTATGCAACGCTGGAGCAGATTAATACCATTCAGGCTAACGATGGTGAGGGACCTATGTGGAACCGCTTCTGGAACACTGCGGATGACGAGACCGCTTCCGTTCACTCTGACAGTCAAATCAATCGTGCGCCTACTCCTCTTTCTGAGATTGCTATGCATTCCAACTCGCCTGCTGCTCCGGTCTTGACTCGTCTTGACTCAGTTTTGCCTGGCGACTCTGCATCACAAGCTCCTGAGTCCGAGGCACAGAGCACTCCTGTACCATTGGATGACGAGGTTCCTTTCCCATTCAAGTTCAAGGCTCCCTCTGGCCGTGTGCACAGATTCCAGATCACCCCAAAGGATGGTTTCCAGGATCTTCGCACAGCCATCTCTGAGAAGCTCGGCGCAGAGAAGGAAGATATCGGTGGCGACAGCTTCGCTATCTCCTACGTCGACGACGAGGGTGACATTGTCGCCATCACCTCCAGCTCCGATGTCCTCGACGCCGTTGATATCACCCGCCGGGCAAAGCGCGAAAAGGTCGATCTTTACGTTCATGACCCAACCAAGGCTGCTGTTCCTGTTGCTGTGCCTCAGCCTGTGCTTGCGCCTGTCAGCGAGGAGGTCAGTACGGTCAGTACTACGAAGGCTGCTCCTGAGCCGGAAGCTAAGCAGGCTATTTCTGGGGTGCCGAATGAGTTGTTGTTGCCTAGTGCCCTGGTTACGCTTGCTGTCGCGATTGTTGTTGTCTTTACTCTCGGAAGGGGAAAGAAGTAAGCACTCTACGTTGGGCATATAATTAGGAGGCGACGAGTGTGAAGGAGGAGGATCGAAGTGGTTCATTGCTAGATGGAGGCTGTCCCGATCATGTTGACGGGTCATTGCCTTGTACGTGATATTCTAGACATATTTGGTATACCTTGCTTAATACACATCTGTGTTTTTTCGCACTCTCCTCCCTCGGCGGTATGTGGAGCTCCTGAATTAGGCCTCAAGCTGCGCGCGCGTCTGTTTACCGGTGCCTTGCTGCAGCGGCGTACTTTAAAAAAAAGTTGAAGATTCGTGAGAGAAGAGCAACAACCCATTACAATATACCATGGCATCTGCACTTCCTGCTGAGGCAGTCAATGCCCTTGTCGCCACCCTTGATGCTCTGGCAGCGACCGATAACACCATTCGTTCGAATGCTGAGGCCTCCTTGAACGACGAGTGGATTGCACAGAGACCAGACATGCTTCTGGTGGGATTGGCAGAGCAGACGAAGGGAAATGCTCAGGATCACGTATGTTTTGCCGGTGCTGTCAAGCCCGACCACGGTGCCTGACGTTGTTCATAATAGATGCGAAGTTTCGCCGTGGTCCTCCTCCGAAGAATTGCATTCAAGCCTGCGCCGGGATACCCAGAAGAATCAGAGAAGACAATTTACGACATCTTGAACGACGTTGCGAGAAAGAATGTACACGACCTTTTGTTGGCGTCGTTTGCGGAGGAGCAGGTTGTTGGTGTACGGCATAAGGTGTGCGACGCCATCGCTGAGATTGCCAGACATGGACTTTACAGCAGCTACAAGTGGCCAGACCTTCTCCAAGCTCTCTTTTCATGCAGCAAATCTCCAGAAGCCGCTCACCGCGAATCAGCATACCGCGTTTTCGCTGCTGTCCCTACTCTCATCGGCTCGCAACATGCGGACATTCTGAAGGGTGCCTTCCAAGCTGGTCTTGAGGATCAATCACAAGAAGTCCGTCTTGCGGCCCTCCGTGCATACTGCGCGTTCCTCTTGGAGGCTGGCAGCAACACCAGGAGCACTTTGTCTGTCCTCCTTCCCGCGTGCTTGAACGTCCTTCCCCCATTGTCCACCACCCACGACTCCGAGACTCTCGCTACCGCCCTTACCTCCCTTATCGAGCTCGCTGAGACTCACCCCAAAATGTTCAAGAACTACTTCACCATGATCGTTCAGTTTGGATTGAGTGTTATAAAAGACAAGGAGCACGAGAATGTGGCAAGGCAGGCTGCTTTGGAGTTGTTGATTACCTTCTGCGAGGGTGCACCAGGAATGTGCAGGAAAGAGGATAGCTACGCGTCGAACCTTGTGGTGGAGTGTTTGGCGTTCTTGACCGATGTTGGAGCTGAGGATGATGATGCGCAGCAGGAGTGGAATGAGACGGAGGATTTGGATGCTGATGAGAGCGACGCGAACCACATCGTCGGCGAACAGGCTCTGGACCGTCTGGCTCGCAAGTTGGGTGGCAAGACCGTTCTTCCCCCTGCTTTCGCGTACTTGCCTAACATGATTTCGTCCACCAACTGGCGCCAGCGTCACGCAGCTCTTATGGCCATCTCTGCTATTGCTGAGGGATGTGAGAAGATCATGAAGGCTGAGCTTTCCCGTGTCCTCGACATGGTCTTGCCTCTCCTCAGGGACCCTCACCCCCGCGTCCGTTGGGCTGCCTGTAACGCTGTTGGCCAGATGTCCACCGACTTTGCCAACACCATGCAGGCCAAGTTCCACGAGCGTGTCCTTAGCGGCTTGGTCCCCGTCCTCCAGGCTCCTGAGCCCCGTGTTCAGGCCCACGCTGCTGCTGCTTTGGTGAACTTCTGCGAGGAGTGTGACAATGCTACCCTCGAGCCTTACCTTGATGGTATCCTCGAGCGCCTTCTCGCCCTCTTGCAGAGCCCCAAAAAGTACGTCCAGGAGCAGGCCGTTACCACCATCGCTACCGTGGCCGATGCTGCTGAGGCCAAGTTCGTCAAGTACTACGATGCTATCATGCCCCTCCTCGTCAATGTTTTGAAGGCCCCTGATGCTGGTAAAGAGTACCGTTTATTGCGTGGAAAAGCTATGGAGTGTGCCACCCTCATCGCTCTTGCCGTCGGAAAGGAGCGTTTTGCCCCTTCGGCACAGGAGTTGATCCAGGTTCTTGGCAGCATTCAGCAGAGTGTTGTCGAGGCTGATGACCCTCAGGCCAGCTACCTCATCCCTGCATGGGGACGTATCTGTCGTGTCATGGGTAAGGAGTTCTTGCCTTACTTGGGTGCAGTCATGCCCCCTCTTCTCGAGGCTGCGAAGCTCAAGCCTGACTTCGCTGTTTTGCAGGATGATGAGGAGAAGGAGAAGTATGCTGCTGAGGATGGTTGGGAGTTTATCGGTGTTCAGGGTCAGCAGATCGGTATCAAGACTACTGTGCTCGAGGAGAAATGCACCGCTGTTGAGATGTTGGTCTGCTACGCTGCTGAGCTCAAGGAGAACTTCCAGCCTTATGTCGGTCCCATCTTGAACGACATCGTTATCCCCAGTTTGAAGTTCTACTTCCACGATGGTGTTCGTTCGGCGGCGGCCAAGTGTATCCCCCGCTTGCTTGACTCCATCAAGCTTGCCGGTGCTGACGTGAAGAGCGTTTGGGACACCGTCGCTCAGAAAATCACCGACATCATCAAGGCTGAGCCTGCTGCGGAGATGGTCGCTGAATTCTTCAGCGCCTGGAATGAGTCCGTCGAAGTTGTCGGTGCTGCTGCTATTTCTGCTGAACAGTTGGCTGCCTTCATCACTGCTTCTGAGTCGCAGATTCAGGACTACGGTAAGCGTACTGAGGCTCGCGCTGAGGCTGCACACTCCGGTGATGTCGACATCGAGGAGGACGACGACGTCATGATGGAGATGGAGGATGATGAGGCTATGTTGGCTGAGATGAGCAAGGCATTCCACATGACCTTCAAGACCATCAACACCGCTTTCCTTCCTCACTGGGAGCGTCTGTTGCCTTACATCGGTGCCTTCTTGAACCACCCCGAGCAATCCAGCCGTCAATGGGGTGTTGGTTGCATCGACGACTTGATCGAGTTCTGCGGTCCCGAGTCCTTGCGTTACAGCAGCACCTTCCTCGAGCCTCTGGGCAAAGGTCTTACTGACCCCGCGCCTGAGGTTCGTCAGGCCTCTACCTACGGTGTCGGTGCTGCTGCCCAATTCGGTGGTGAGGCCTACGCTGACTTCTGCGCTGCTGCTTTGCCTGCGTTGTTCCAGTGCATCCAGATCGCAGGTGCCCGTGATGATGAGAACATCTACGCTACTGAGAATGCATGCGCTGCTATCGCCAAGATTTTGAGATTCAACTCAAGCAAGGTCCAGAACTTGGACCAGACCGTCGTTGCTTGGATCCAGACTCTGCCCATCATCTGCGATGACGAGGAGGCTCCTTATGCTTACTCTTTCCTCTCCGAGTTGATCGAGCAGAACCACCCTGCCGTCACCTCTCAGGTCCCCGTAGTATTCAAGGCCATCGTCGAGGGTTTGGAGGCTGCTATCATGACTGAGAAGGTTAAGGAGCGTGTCGTCGGTGCTACCAAGCAGTTGATGAGCACCACCCCTGATGCTTCCGCATTGGTATCGAGCTTGACTGTTGAGCAGCAGCAGTTGATGCAGAAGCTCTTTGCTTAATTTGAATCCGACTTAAGCTTTCTTGTGTCGTGTTCTGGAGTTTATACTTTCATACTGGGTACGGTGTAGCGATTTATTGATACCTCAAGATTTATTAGATGACAATTGGAGTTGCTTTTGTACAACTAAAAACGGATCCTTTTGCTCTCATGATGCAAAGCACTTACGATGTGAATGGTAGCTGCTCGAGGTTGAGTCTTGTGCGTGGGAATTTTTGGGGTCGGCGCAGTGCGTTCCAATAGCAAGGTTACACATCCGGATCCAACTGAAGCGCTGTAGAAGGAGTGATAGAGTAGTCGCTAAGAGAAGTTTGAAAAAAAACATTACTATTCCTATACCTTCTATCGTACACCTCACATCTCCATAGCTCATCTACTTCCTCCTGTCGCCCTCCAACCTCTGAACCAACAACACATACTCCCTCATCGCCTTCTCCCTCGAGGTATCATTCTTGACCTTCGACCACGCCCTCCATTTGATCTTCTCTTCGGAGGGAAAGAGATCGAGCTGGATGGGAAGCTTGCCGTGGTGAGGTTCGGTTGTGTCGCCTGACCCAATCTTGTGGAGGACCCAGAGTTCGACGCTGCTCGAGCGTCAACAAGGCTACGGGAAGAGGGGATAAGAAGGTAACTTACCAATCTGCTTCGGAGAGGTCTTGGATATTCGCAGCGCGGAAAGTAGCGTCCTGGAACTCCCTGTTCAACACATCCACCTCACTCACACCGCCAACAGGCTCCAGTCCCGCCGTAGGGTTTGGATCAACAATGGGCTTCGTAGCCGGCGGCAGAGACAAGTCAATGTTCTCCGTGTCCAAAGGACGACCGGTATGGTAGTCCGCGAGAGAAGGGCCTGTGGTGTCAAGTGGCATGGTGACGACGTCCGCCTTGCCGGCTTGCGCGACGGGGTCGTTGAGAGAGTCGATTTCGAGTCCCTGCTGTGCTGGTGGATAGGACATTCTTGTGACGGTGACTGTATGTTTGCTGGAGATGTATGCTGTTTGGCCAGAAGGTGGTTTTGTATGGGGTGTATGCTCGGGCCGTGGGTACCGGTGATGTCATTACCGCGCGCAGCCGTCGAAACGGCAGGGTCTGGCGATGCCGGTGCTCAGCTGGCAAATAGAGAACCCTACGTAGAGATAGTTGCTCGTTCACATTACGTATTGCCTATCCTATACTATTCCTGCAGCCTAGATAATGAACAACAAATTCATATCCAATGGATGACTACACGACAACTGCGGCTTCTGCTGATACTTCCCCTTCAACTCCTCTCTCAAACACTGCAACAAACTCAAATAACTCTGCTGCGGGTTCTTCAACATCACCTCCCTGAACGCCCAACTCATCGCGCCGGTAGCTTGTCCGCCCTCAGAGGCGTCAGCGGATGTTTGGTTGTCTTTGCAGCCGGATAGTTGGATGACGTCTGCGGGGGAGGTCTTTGTGCGGCGGGATATTTCGGTGGCGGAGGAGTTTGAGCCGGTTACGTTTTTGAAGAGGGAGGAGACGCCGGAGACCATACCGCCGATGTCGCCGCGGAGGTAGGACATGCCTGCGCTGAGGAGGCCTTGTCCGGCTTCCTTGGCGAGGTTGGGTTCTTTGAGGGTACCGTTCGTAGACTACATGCGTCACAGTTAGCATCTTCACAAGCCCGAAAAAGTGAATGCAGCGGCAAACATACGTAGAGGTATGGAAGATCCAACACACTTCCCGAATGGCACGAATCGAAGATGGCCGTCAATCGACATCCAGCCGGCAAGGGCATTACCATCCTGAAATGAATCTCATCATCGACGATGTGTCCATTCTGCTTGAAATCAAGTGGGTAAATGACCTCATCAAAACCATCATCTTCATCACCGTCGAGGTCTTCAGTCTGTCCTCCATGGCCGGAGTAGTGGAAGAAAAGATTGTCCTGTACAGAGATATGTCAGCACGCGTCCATGGGTCGCGACATAATACCTGTACATTCGGCTGAGCGCCCGAAACAAGCCATTGCATCGCATTGATGATATTCTGCCTCAACGGGACACTCCTTGGGTTGGACTGGTCATCCGTCAAAATGACCATATCCTCCCACTTAAATCCATATCTCTCGACCAAGAAACTCGACAAATTCCTGACATCTGTAATTCGCCTAGTCAGCAGCAATTTATACGCGGACAAAGAAACTCACCATTAATACACCCCTTCAACTCACTGCTCGACCCGAAATAGTTGATACCGATGAACAATGCCCTTTTCTTTCCCTGACAGTTGGAGTACTGGTAGTTGTACCCCTGCGTAGCTCCATGTCCGAACGCCTGAGCTTGCGTCGGCGGAGGAGGGGGAGCGCGGTAGTTGCCTTCGTTGTAGCTGTTGTTGTACGCATTCGGGAGTTGACCTATAGCTTTCGTCAGTCCACATCGGTATCACCAAACGCAGATTCCGAATACTATACCTGACGGCGGCCTAAAATGGTGCAACTGCTCCGGATGAGGCGGAGGTCCCGTCGGCGGCAGGTATCCCTGTCCACCACCCTGGTACGCCTGACTCGGCGCATACGGTTCAGGATTGTAGGACGACATATGTCCCCCATGCGGCGGGTTCCCACTCGGAGGAGGGTTCCCATAACTTGGTCCATTCGATTCATACCCAGGTCGAGTATGCATTGGGGGGGGACCACCAGGAGGGCCGTAATTTGAACGTGGCCCTCCGGGAGGGGGAGGCCCAGGTGGAGGACCACCCCAGCCACCGCCTGGAGGAGGTGGACCGTAGGAGTTTCCTTGGTTATTGTAGCCGTAGTTATTTTCGTAGCCGTTGTAGGACATGGTTGATCAAGGGTGATCTGGCGGTTAGGGTGGGTGTATGCTGCGATCAGTGTCTGGTGGAGAATGCGCAGTCGCATGTAAACGTGGGGCGAGCCGCCAAGACGCACGGTTAAGCAGTAGACCTGACTACAAGCCGGAACGTCCTTCGGGATGAGCGTCTGAGGATCATGTAGCGAGCTCGAGTGGATATCAAGCCTTGGTCGGAGTTCTAACCGTCAGAAGGAAAGGGCTCTCAATTGCATTCACACTATGCTCACTCAATCTCTCCCCCGTTCTCCAGTTCCCAAGGGCCATCTCATTTGCCACCAGGAGAGTTCCCGCGCGTACGCGCATTAGACACGCAGGACTAAACACTGCACCGATTGCCCGCGTTCCGTATCCGAAATCCCCTCGACAGCACCCCCTCGACCACCAATTGCAATTGACCAGCATACACCCGGTTGTTTGTACTTGAACAGCTGCAATGGCAAAGGACGTTGCAGTTCTTACCAGACATGATGTTGCAAAACGCATCGGCAAGGGCGAAGTCGTCGTAATCTACGATAACCTCGTCCTAAAGCTCAATTCATGGATGTCCCTCCACCCCGGTGGTGAGAAGTCAATCTTACATATGGTCGGTCGAGACGCGACGGATGAAATAAATGCATACCATTGTGACGAAACAAAGAAGCGGATGCGAGCATTTATTGTGGGGAGAGTCGAGGGTGTGTGGAAGAGTATGGTTCCGCCAATTCAGGGTGGGCAGTATGGGGAGGAAGATGAAGGGGTTGTGCTCGACAGTTCGAGCGCGTCATCGAATGCCTCGGATAATGGAGAGGAGTTACAAGAGCAGGGACTTCGGCCACGAGTCTCAATGTTGAGAGCAGATTCAGGGATGCCGCCGACGCCCGCTGTTAACGCAATGCCTTCCCTGCCAAACCCAGTTCAAGAAGCAATCGAAAACGATCTCGCAAATTACCCATCACTCGAACCCTCAACGCAACAGCACATCGCTCACAAATACCGCGAACTCCACGAACGACTGGAGAAAGAAGGATACTACGACTGCAACTACGCCGCTTACGGTCGGGAATGTATTCGGTACTCAATCCTGCTCGCCGTTGCGCTCTATACACTCCACCATGCCTGGTACCTTACCTCCGCCCTCTTCCTCGGATTGTTCTGGCATCAATTGACGTTTGTCGCGCATGATGCCGGACACCTTAGTATCACACACGACTACACCCTCGACAACCTCATCGGTATTCTCGTCGCCGATTTCATTGGTGGTCTAAGTCTCGGCTGGTGGAAAACAAACCACAACGTCCACCACATCGTCACCAATCACCCCGAGCATGACCCAGATATCCAACACATGCCACTCTTCGCAGTCACGGCAAAGTTGTTGGAAGGGGTTCGGTCGACGTATTATGATAGGGTTATGGAGTATGATGCAGCTGCGAGATTCTTCATTCGGATTCAGAGGTATTCGTATTACCCTATTCTCTGTTTCGGACGGTTTAACCTTTACCGGTTGTCCTACGACTACCTCATCATGAACCGGGGTCCTAAGAAGGGCAAGGCAGTTCCGTTCAGATATATCGAAATGTTCGGAATCTGTGTGTTCTGGTACTGGTACGGCTATTGTCTTCTTAAGTCCGTTCCGACCTGGGGAACGAGGATCGCTTATATCCTGATCTCGCATATCGTGACGATGCCACTCCACGTTCAAATCACACTATCCCACTTCGCCATGAGCACAGCCGACCTCGGCCTCAGCGAATCTTTCCCCCAACGCCAACTCCGCACAACAATGGACGTCTCCTGCCCCGCCTGGCTCGACTTCATCCACGGCGGTCTCCAATTCCAGGCAGTCCACCACCTCTTCCCCCGCGTCCCTCGTCACAATCTACGAGCCGTTCAACAATTGGTCAAAGAGTTCTGTGGCGAAGTCGGGATCGAGTTTAAGGAGATGGAGTTTGTTGATGGGAATCGGTTTGTGGTTGGGAGGTTGGGGGAGGTTAGTCAGCAGGCGAGGATTTTGGCGACGGTTGCGAAAGCGTTTCATGGGAATGATGTGCATTTTCATTAAGCTGTCTACCATTTACCATGGCGTCAAGCTATAGCTACGGTATCCTAAAATAGAGAATCCCCACGCCCGCAGCCGTCGCCCCCAGGTGTTCTGCGCGCGGCCGGTCGGTTCCGAAGCACGTATGAATTTTGAAACTATTTTTGGAAGGTGGGCCACAAATACTCGCCACACCACCGAGTAACGGCGACTCATTTGAACCCTGAACCACATCCTTGACGGACCAGACAATCAATATGTTTGCTGTATCGACAAAGAGAGTTATTGGGAGGGAGTGCGAGGCTCTGTTGAAGGTTCATTTGGTTCCACATGACGCAACTCCGTTGACTGACCCCATCGAACAGCATTCTCGATCTCTCGCCTCCACAACTTCGGCACCCGACGCGGCCGCTGCCGCATCTACCAAGTCAAAGATCTCCGAGAAACTCGCAAGCGGCCCATCTTTCACAGATTTCCTCCAATCGAAAATCACCACCGAAGAATCACTAGAACTCGCCAACGAGCCCCCAACCTCAACACAAGTCAAGCGTCTCCCTCCATGGCTCAAAACCTCCGTTCCACTCGGTACCAACTTCAACAAGATCAAGCGTGATTTGCGAGGTCTTAAACTGCATACTGTGTGTGAGGAGGCACGATGTCCGAATATTGGTGATTGTTGGGGTGGATCGGATAAAGCCGCTGCTACGGCGACGATTATGTTGATGGGTGATACGTGTACGCGTGGGTGTCGATTCTGTTCCGTCAAGACTTCGAAGGCGCCGGCACCGCTGGATCCGCATGAGCCGGAACATACTGCGGAGGCGATTAGGCGTTGGGGTTTGGGATATGTCGTTCTGACGTCGGTAGATCGAGATGATCTGGCGGATGGAGGCTCTGCGCATTTCGCAGAGACGATCATGAAGATCAAGCAACGTGCGCCGCATATCCTCGTCGAGGCCTTGACGGGTGATTTCGCGGGTGACTTGACGCAGACTGCGCGTGTAGCACAGAGTGGGTTGGATGTGTACGCACACAACATCGAGACGGTGGAGGAGTTGACGCCCTTTGTCAGAGATCGTCGAGCGACGTTTAGGCAGAGTTTGAGAGCGTTGGAGCATGCGAAGAAGACTGTGCCGACGTTGATTACGAAGACGAGTATGATGCTTGGTGTTGGGGAGAATGATGAGCAGGTCCTTGCGGCGTTGAAGGAGTTGAGAAAGGTCAATGTTGACGTCGTTACATTCGGACAGTACATGCGACCAACGAAGAAGCACATGAAGGTCCATGAGTATGTCACGCCGGAGAAGTTCACGCACTGGCAGAAGGTTGCGGAGGAGTTGGGTTTCTTGTACGTCGCTTCTGGACCTTTGGTCAGGAGTTCGTATAAGGCCGGAGAGAAGTTCATTGAGAATGTGTTGAAAAAGAGGGGAAAGGATATCAGGAAGGTTACGGAGGAGGGTTTGGGTCAGTCTGAGAAGGAGCTTTTGGACAAGACGCTCGAGACGAGGGCTTAAGGGGTGTTGGGGTTATTCATTTCTTTTCTATTCATTTGGTCCATACATATCATGGCCTTCAACTGGCCTGCAGACGCCACCACGAGCATTCAACGCTCAATATATCATTCATTATCATCATACCGTTGTATTCTCTCATACCCATTTCTCACTAGCTTCTACAGACTCGGAATCGAGGCCCCGAACATAATTGCGACCGATGAGGGTGATGATTAAATGACGATTCCATGATTCCCTTGATATCCAAAAACTACCGTAAAAAGCAATATATCTAAGCCTCCGCTCTCCAGTTCTCCACCATCCTAGGGAAAACTCTCTTGTACAACGACATACCAATAGTATCCTGCTGGTTGATCTTTGCATCGAACGTCGCCTTGAAGTAACCGTGCGTACCCAAACTTTCCTTGATGTATCCAGTCTTTCCGTACTTGGTAAACAGCTGGATCGCCTTGAACCAGTTAACGTCGTGATCGCTGAAGAACATGTATCGGATAGTGACGACACGCTTGTGGATCTTGTATGGGATACCAGTGAGGACGATACGCTTGGCGATAACACGGCGGTGGTCGGTGTCCAAGAAGGAACCGGAAGCGACGAGCTTAAGGCCATTGGGGGTCTCACGGAGAAGGAGGACAGGGACGTTTCCGAAGACTGCGGGACCGATCACGGTAGCGACGGAGGTACGGCCAGGGTGCAAGTATCTCTCAAACTTGGCAACATTGTTTGACGAGTTACCGAACTGAGAGTACAAGGGCTTGACGACATACCGTCTCGCACCGCACTGCAAGATAAGCGGATCCTTTGCCTTGATGGGCTCGTTGTACTCGGTATTGGGCGTAACCTGGAAGTTCAAGACAGTAGTCTTGTGCTCATACTGCAACAAGCTCGTCAAAAGGAATGGCTTAGATCCATCGTACTTTTCAGCGATTTCACGAGGGCAATCACGAAGGTAAATCTGGACGCGCGTACCAGCCGCGACACCGCCGAACTGTCCCTGCTTGATAACCCTGTTCTTCGTCGCCTTGTAGTTCTCGAACCTTGCCAGGCGCTTCCACTCGGCTGGTGCATTGGGGTCAGACTCGTCGGCGTCCCATGGGGAAGTGCGGAAGGACTTCATTCCACGGTACTTCTTGAAACGTTCGGAGGCGGGCATGTCTGGTGGTGCCTCGACCTCATCGGGAAACTCCAAGTCATCGGAACGCTCGCGCTGCGCTTGGCGGTATGCCTCGAGCTGAGCCATCTCCTCTTCAGGGTCAAGGTCGACGTGCATCTCGTCATCACCGAACTCTGTTGGTGCATACTCAGACTGAGTAGCGAAAGAGATACCACGGCGCGGCTCGTCAAAGCCCTCATCCTCCTCCTCTCCATTGTCCATTTCCTCATCATCCTCGTCCTCCTCATCGGAAGACTCAGCATCGGAACCCTCCTCCGTGATCCATTCTGCCTGGTATTTTGAGGTACCCTTAGGCAGCTTAATATTCTTCACCGGCTCCTCCTCCTTGTCGAAATAGTAGTGGTCATCCAATCTCACACCCTTAGGCTGAGCAGCACCCTCAACACCAGAGTCCATCTCCATCTCCTCATCATCCTCCTCTTCAGGTGCCAAAGCCTCAGTGGAGTCCTGCTCCTCAGTCGGCACAGCAAGAACGTTGTTCGCCTCCTCCATATCCACATCCATTCCGCGTCCCTTCTTGTTCTCTTCGGGTACTGAGCAGATCTTTTCGATTTGGTAGTCACCCCAGCCCTGAATATGCACCAGTCTGTCGACGTTCAGGCCCTTTCCACGAACGATTCCTTCCACGACCACGTTGTTACCTTCCTCCTCGTAGGTCACGGACTCAGCCAAGACATAAGATCTGTTCTCACGCCAGTTGATGCCGGATGGGTGTTGGGTGCAGAGAGCGCGGACGACGTTGAGCGCCTCAGCGGCGGAGTCGATAGCGTGAACCTTCTCTTCGGTAGGGAAGAAGTAGGAAATGAAACTCAACAAGGACTTCTTGACATCAGCCTTGGTCTTAATACCATCAACGGTGTCGAGGTGCTGAACGACGGTGACGACGTTGGAGATACCCTGAGACTGAATAGAACGAAGGCAAAGCTCTCCGAACTCGTCGACTTCCTGGTTGGCGGAAAGAATGAAAACGGTGAAATCGGCAGCCTTGCAGGCGTCGACAATGGAGACGTAGTCGCGGTCGACGACGATGTACTGAAGCTTCTGCTTAAATCGCTCGGCCTGGACGTTGACCAACCCCTCTTTCACTTCCACATCCTGCTCAATCGACGCATTCAAGTTCTTGACGACAGTAACACCATCGACATCAGCACACAACGGCACTATCGCAACAATCCTAGGTGCACCACGACGTCCGTCGAAAATGCGGTTATTTCTGATCGTCTCCTCACGCTTCTTCGCCTGAACCTGCTTCGCAGCATTACGACGATCTGCTTTGGTCGAGGTATGCTTCTTCGGCTTTGCGCCGTCTGTAGGACGCTCAACCTTTCCCTTGAGCTTATCCTTCACCGAACTCTTTGACGAATGCCTCGACTTGAACGGCTTCTTCGACTTCAGGGACGTACGGTGATGATGACCGCCTGATTCAGCTCCTGCCATATTGATAATGGATCAAACGGCGTAATTCAACGTGATTCAACGAATTCCCTTTCGCCGCCCTCGTCGCGGAGTTTCGACTTTTTCCTCAATCGATACGGTAGGTGCCACCTCAGCCTCATGCAGACCCGGGGCCAGAATTTTGGGAATTGGACAGTCGAGGACAGAGAAGGCAAACACCATTGCATTCTGTCAAAATGGCCAATGGATCATCGAAGAAGGCTCCTGTGGACCCGTCGTTGACGGTCATGCCCAAGTACGAGCGCGGAGAGCGGGTCAAGACGAAGGGAATCAAAGACAAGAAGTTGAGGACGAATATGAAGAAGGTGGAGCACAGATTTCATGATGCTGCATACAAGGCCGCGGACTCGGAGTTGCTGCTACAGGAGGAGGAAGGTGTGCTCGAGGCGGAAGGGATGGAGCGGACATACAAGTTCAGGCAGGATCAGCTGCGACAAGAAGTCGATGTCGCGACTGCGCAGAAATCGTTTGACTTGAAGCTCCCTGCTTTCGGACCATATGCGATCGACTACACCCGCAATGGACGACACCTTCTCATTGGAGGTAGGAAAGGACATGTCGCTTCCTTCGACTGGCGCGAGGGAAAGCTTCACTCTGAAATCCAGCTCAACGAAACCGTACGAGACGTGAAGTGGTTGCACAACGAGTCCATGTACGCTGTCGCACAGAAGAAACACGTCTTCATCTACGACCGAACCGGAATGGAACTCCACCGCCTGAAAAACCACATTGAGGTCCAACACATGGAGTTCCTCCCCTACCATTTCCTGCTCGCAACAGTAGGAAACGCAGGATGGCTCAAATACCAAGACACATCTACCGGAAACCTCGTCGCAGAGCTACGAACCAAACTTGGTCAACCAGCATGCATGACACAAAACCAACAAAACGCAGCCATCCACATCGGGCACGCAAATGGAACCGTAACGCTCTGGGCGCCGACAATGTCCACACCACTCGTTAAACTCCAAGCGCATGCCGGTCCCGTGCGCTCGATGGCGATTGATCGGAGTGGGAAATACATGGCGACGGGTGGAGCGGAAGGACGGCTACGGATCTGGGATTTGAGGATGTACAAGGAGGTGCATTCGTACTACACCCCAACACCACCCTCAACGATCAACATCTCGGATCGTGGATTGTTGGCTGTAGGATGGGGCCCGCACATGACAATCTGGAAGGATGCATTGAGAGTTAAGCAGCAGTCACCATATATGACACACCTCGCCGCAGGCGAACATATCGCTGACGCGAGATTCTGTCCTTTCGATGATGTCCTCGGATTCGGACACTCTGGTGGATTCTCCTCCATCGTCGTTCCCGGATCCGGAGAACCAAACTACGACGCATACGAGCTGAACCCATACGAGACTGTCGATCAGCGCCGCGAAACCGAGGTTCGTATGCTCATGGAAAAGATCCAACCATCCATGATCGCCCTCGACACCTCCTTCATTGGAACCCTCGACCGCACCTCCGCCCCCGACCGTCGCGCACTCCAAGAACAAGAAGCTGCGGCAAAGAAAGCCGAAGAAGAGAAATGGGTACCCAAGCCCAAGGTTAGGGGAAAGAACTCGGCGATGAGGAAGTATTTGAGGTCTAAAGCCAAGAACGTCATTGATGACCGGAGAGTGAGGGTCGAGGCGGCGTTGGTGAAGGAGAAGCAGATGAGGGCGGAAAGGGTTAGGAGAGATAGGGGGGAGGTTGTGGAGGAGAAGAAGGAGGGACCGGCGTTGGCGAGGTTTGCGCAGAAGACTTCGAAGCGGTATTAAATCCGTGTACCTTAGGGCGAACAAAATCTATTTTTAAAGTCCTGGAAGTGCATTACAATACGAAACAGACCGAAAACGCCTATTGCCCATAAATAACAAGTGCAGGTATACCAAATCCTCATCATCACTCTTCCTCCTCCAACGGCTCCCCAATCTTCTCCCTAATCTTTCTGATAATCCCCATCAACGCCTCGCTCGCCGGACTTTCCGGATACTCATCCAAAAAGCTCTGTCCATAATCACACGCCTTCCCAATCCTCGGATCAAGCGGTACCGCACCCAAGAAATCCACGCCCATATCCTCGGCCAACGCACGCCCACCTCCGGTTGTCGGGGCAAAGATGTATGATTCGCCCGAGCAGGAGGGACATACGAATCCGGACATGTTCTCGACGATTCCGAGGACGGGAATATCGGCTTTGCGGCAAAAATCGATTTCTTTACGGACGTCGAGGAGTGCGACTTCTTGTGGCGTCGTCACGACCACCGCACCATCGATCCCCGAAGCCTTGAGGTATTGCGAGATACTCAAATGTTCATCACTTGTCCCAGGCGGGGTATCGACCACCAAAAAGTCCAGTGGGCCCCATTCGACATCCTTCAAAAATTGTTTGATTAATCCATTTTTCTTGGGCCCGCGCCAGATGATTGCGTCGTCTGGGTTTGGGAGCATGAAGCCGATTGACATGACGCCTAGGTTATCAGCGACGTAGACTGGTGACCACCCCGACCCCGAAGTATGAATCGTCTCGCCTTCACAACCCATGATCTTGGGAATCGACGGCCCACAGATATCGATATCCATAACACCGACTTGAGCATCCGGATCATGCGCTAAACTCCAGCTCAACTGCGACGTAAACGTACTCTTCCCCACCCCACCCTTCCCACTCAACACCAAGATCTTGTGCCGGACGTCACGGAGTCTCTCCTCGATTATCGGGAGGTCGGGATCGAATTTCGGGGCGGAGGCACAGATTTGTTGGTTGGGGCAGCGGTCACAGGCGGCTGATTTACCGGCTTGTTCGGATTCGGTGCCGGGGCAGTGTTCGTTTGCGTCGGTTGGTTTGTCGGATTGGACTTCGGGTAACTCCTCCATTACCTTCTGTGAGGGTTGGGGAAGCTGTGGTGCTGTTTGTGTTGCTATCATGGTGATATGATAGAATGGAGGGAGGATGATGGATCGAGGAGGTTAATGGACGGGGAATATATAGAGGAGTTGAGTGGAGGCGACCCTTATGACAGGCTTAGTAAGGGTCATGCACTCTCATGCAATACGCAATGTAACGTAGACAACACCTCCTCCTAAGAAGATGATGCGATCGGCTTCGCGGACGACAAGTGCTCCCGCCGACATGCCTGGTTCAGAGCTTCTACCGGAGGTGGCAGAGCAGGAATTCGGTGAGATGTCCGATTCGTCTGTTTCTTCCAACGACTCCTTTGGACAGACGACGGAGAGAATTCGGGATGTTACAACGACTCCTCAGGTTGCTCCTCAGTCGGCCAACACGCCTACCACAACGCCGACAGCGGCACGAACAACTCCTTCAGGAGGTAATGGTCACAGCCGGGATAGACATCCGCCGCATTATGGTTCCCGGGGAGACCAGCAGAAACCAACCGCACCACCCCTATTCAACCTCTCCGCCGCAGACTCCGAAGCATACCGGAAGCGTTCATCCAGCGTCACCGGCGTTCCGGGCTACTTCACCTCAACCCCTTCCACAACCGCCTCCCGTCTCCCCCAATCACCACCAATCACCCTCCCTCCAATCCTCCCAACCCTCGAAAACCGCTCCAGTCCCACGAAATCAGCGAGTACGAAACAAAAGTTGTTCAGTCGACCGAGTAAGATCGTGACGAATGCGGCGCATGGGCTAGCACATACGATGAGTCAGGCTAAATCACCCACCAGCCCGATCTTTTCTCGGGGAGGGAGTAGTGGAGGTGGCCATGGTGGGGGGCATTCGCATAGTTTGGGGCCATTGCATATTCACCATCTACATCGACACGATTCAGACGCGAGCACTGCGCACACACCCGAGTATGGACCACCAGGATCCCTCTACGCAAGTACAGTCAACACCCCATCCCCCGGCGCCGCACCCTCTCCACCCATCCTCCCCCTCGCACCCACAGCCCCTCCCCAAAAATCCCGGAATCCTCTCCTGAGAACCCGAAAAGACTCGAATCCATCCCTCCTGAGTTCCGCACACAGTATCATCTCCTCTCACCGCCCCTCTCTCGATCTCCTGGGCCGTCCCAGTCTCGATACCTTGGGCGGCGGCGGGGCCCTTCCTAATTCGCCATCGAGTAGTATGTTCGGACCCCTCCAACTCCAGAAATCAATTTCCACGCTCGATATCCGCTCAGCATCCGCACACGCAACCTCCTCCACCTACGACTCCTGGCTCACATCCGATGTGTGGCCTTTGCTCAGTGCCCGGGTGCTGCCGTTGTTTAGTGGCGAGGGGTTGAGGGTACCGGTTGAGGATTTGAATAAGTTGATGATTTCGCATATTAGGAGGTGTGTGGGGGATAACACCACGTACACCCTCCTCGACGACCTCCATGACTTACTGGAGGTGGGTATGACATCCCTCAACCAACCGCCTCTCACATCCTCCTCCCTCCCCCCCGAACGACTCATCCCCCGCCTCGTCGAGGTGTGGGAATTCTTTTTTGGACGGGTGTTACCCTATCTCGAGGCCGTGTTTTTGCCGTTACAGAAAGAGTGGAAGGGTGTCGGGAGTGTGTTGAGTGAGAGGGGGAGTGAGATGGTGTGGGGGGCTGAGAGGGGGGAAATTGATATCAGGAGGATTGCATTGATGGAGTTTAGGGATGTGGTTATTCTGCCGAATCAGAAGGTGTTTGAGAGGCTACATGGTGCGTATTCCTAGGGAGGATGGGAACGAACGAGGGGCTAATTGATCGCGAGGATACAGGGGTCTTTTCGAGTTTGAGACTCGATATTGATTCTGCGCAGAATATCACTGATACCGCTAGTCGGTTACTACAGTGTGTATCGGTCCTTGCCTCGATCCTATCTGGGGACGAGAAGCAGGCGGGTATGGATAAACGTGCGTTCTCCTTCTCTTCTTCAACTCCTTTCCTTGGTTCTATACTAATGGTGCGATGTAGTTGCCAGAACGCTAAAAGATAACTGGTTCCGTCGCAGGTTGGGGGGTGACCGCAGAGGCTTCGTGGGTGAGAAAAGGGGCGAGAGGATTAAAGCCGGTCGATGATTTCTTTAAACTGACGCTCGAGTTTTCCTTTCATGATTCGTGGTGGGAGTGATGATGCGGGGTTTGGCTTGGTCTTCGGTCCAGCCGTCGACGTTGCAGTTGTGGCCTTTGTTTTCTGCTTTGGTTTGGTGACGGTGTTGGCGTTCTTTGAGATTCGTCCGGTATGCGCAATATGACCTTGACGCTTTGCATTCCGTCGTTCGGTGCGGTGTGTGCCTTTGGTGTGTAGTTTGTCGTATTCAGCGGCGGTTTGGTCGGCGTACTCTTCCAGACCAGAGAGTCAAAGCTCCTCATCTGAATCGGAGTCGGTTTTCTTCGCAAAGACCGATGCCACTGCTGCCGGTGCAGCCTTGGCTGGCAACAAAGCCGCAGGAATGGAGACGGCCGTCCTCACCGGCCTCTTCGCAACCGGAGTCCCCAAATCCGCAGCCTTCCCAAACCCACCCTCCATAAGACTCAACATATCCTCCAAATCCTGCTGTTCCTTGATCTTCCTCTCCCTTTCCTGGTTCCGCGTTAACTCCACTAAACCTCTCGTATCCTTTTTTTCCACCGAGACGCCACGGAGATCGGATTGCTCGGTAGCGAAGATGGAGTCGAGTTCGTCGCGGAGGACGTCGTTTGCGTGTTTTGTTGCTGCGCTGGGTTTGGAGCGTTTGGTTGGGGGTTTTGCGGTGGGGCGGGAGTATGGCGTCTTTGAGTGAGCGGTTTTCTTGGACTTGATTCGACCTGGCATGTTGAATAGCTGGTTGCTGGATGGTGTTGTGTTTGGATGGACGACCGTATTTTTGGACCCCGTGTGGCGAGTGCCGCAGCTGGGAACGTCTGCCGCGACAGGAAACTCTGCTATTAAGGAAGTGGTAAATTGGAGTGGAAAGGGTTCTGTCGAAGCGCGGAAGGTTTGGCTTTCGAAGTTACTCAATTGTCCATTGCCTCATTGTCGCTCTGACTGGATAAGGTTTGCCTCTGTGCCGTCTCGCTGCCGTGGCGTGCCAGCGTCATGCGTGCATCTGAATTCGAACGGGAGAAAACAACAACCCCAATACCAATCTCATTCTCAATTGCAATGAGTGTGCGTACCTCCGTAATTGTGTCGATTCAGTCGCTCATGGATTCACGTACAGACCACTCTCGACTACCCATCAACCAACCCCGAAGCACCTCAGGGGCACCCAGGTATTCCTCCTACCCCCAAGGTCCCCCACCCCATACGCAATCAATTAACACCCCCTCTCCTCCCTAGGCCACCTCACCTCCGAGCAAGAATCCAAGGTCGTCCAACTCCGAGCAGCCCTCCAACAAGCCGGGTGCACCGAACGCCTCGATGACCCCTCCATGTGCCGCTTCCTCCGCGCTCGCAAATGGGACATCAACCTCGCAAAGGAGATGTTCCTAAACTGCGAGAAGTGGAGGAGGGAGTTCGGTGTTGATGAGATTGCGAAGAACTTTCAGTATCCGGAGAAAGAGGCCGTGTCGAAGTATTACCCTCAATACTACCACAAGACGGATAAGGTGCGGAAGTTCCGTGTCTGACGATAATGGAAAGAGGTTGACGAACTTTTGTACAGGATGGACGTCCGGTATACATTGAGCAGCTCGGCGGTATCGACTTGAAGAAGATGTACGAGATCACCACCCAAGAACGCATGATGCAAAACCTCGTCTACGAATACGAGAAATTCGTTGACCCCCGTCTCGTAAAGAACTTGTCCTCCCTATTAACTCGACCGGGACTGACATAGTTTTTTACAGCCCGCATGCTCCCGAAAAGCCGGAAAGCTCATCGAGACTTCTTGCACCATCCTCGACTTGAAGGGCGTCGGAATCACCTCCATCTCCTCCGTGTACGGATACGTCAAGCAAGCTTCCCAGATCTCCAGTGACTACTACCCCGAGCGTCTCGGCAAGATGTGTATGTCTTCCCCCCCACTCTCCCTTGTTGTCATCTCAGAACTAACATGACCATGACATAGTCCTTATCAACGCCCCCTGGGGTTTCTCCGGCGCCTGGAAAATGGTCGCAAAGCTCCTCGACCCCGCTACCGTCGCTAAAATCAACATCCTCGGTTCTTCGTACCAGTCTGAGCTCCTTGCCCAGATCCCGGCGGAGAACTTGCCGAAGCAATTTGGTGGAAAGTGCGATTGTGCGGACCGTGGTGGTAATTGTGCGATGAGCGATGCTGGACCGTGGAATGACCCTCAGTACTTGAAGTAAGTGGTTGCTGGTTTCGGTAAAGGGGCAAGGATGGGGGAGGAGTGCGTGTATGAGTGTAGGGTTTTGACTACATAACTCGGGAAGAAGCAAAATGCGTTTAACTTTTTCTTGGATAAGAAGATGAAGCGAGATTAAGCAAATATTACGAATACTCAAGAACCATGCGCCGAACCAAACCCTATAACTCCCGTCCCGTTTCCCCAAACCCCATTGTTTCATTTCGTTCCCTTCCAATACTACTTCTCATGCCTGCGCCTTCTTTTTCTCGAGATAAGCAATGACATCCTTCGCTCTCTCCAACTTCGCCGTAGTCATCGGGATAGACTTCTTCAACTCCTTCAATGTCTGCATGGCCTCTTCATAATCATGCTTAACGTCTTCTTCCCGCGCAAGAGCTTCCAACGTGACATCCTCTTCCATCGCAACCTCATCATCCCCGTTGACTTCCGTCTCGGCCTCTAAAGCTGACAGTGCAGCGCGTTGTGCTTCGGCGGCTCTTCGGGGTGCGTCACGACGGAGTTGCGTGACTTTGAGGGTTTCCACTTCGAGCTGTTCTTGGAGTTTTTGGACGCGGGTGTGTAGGGATGGATCATACGGTTCAAAATCTGTAGGTACCTTCGGTTAGTCAGACTCTTCTGAAGAGACAGGACGGGAAGCGTACGATCTGCGCCCGTATCTGGGTCGAGTGTTTTGTCGTCCGATGCATCCATGCCGTTAATCGTTACGCTCGACTTTGCCATCCCGAATGTTCGTGCGACAAACTGTTCGCAACTTATCAGCCTCAGAAGAAAAAATCTTCTACCGATCCATTACGAACCTCTCCGACTAACTCCTCCACTCGCGATCGTAGCGCATCCTCATGATCCGTCGCGTTGTCTTTCGGGAGGTGAGTAGCGAGTTTGTCACGGACGGCTTTGGTGAGGTTTGCGCGGAGGTATCGGATATCTGCTGCGTCATCGAGAGGGATCTTTGGCTGGAGAGAGGACATTTTGGTGGTGAGGTTTCTTGTATGGGGGTTTGAGTTTCGGGCCGCGGTCGGGTTGTCGCGTGATGGTAAACAAGAATGCGTGATGTTGGCAACCACACAGTCTTGAACATGAAGGCCTGATCTGTTGAAGCTTGATGTCTTTTATTGAGATTCAGATGCAATCAATCATTGACTGTGTATGTTGAAGAAAGGACGGGTGCACACCGATCCGACCTTGCATGGCCCGATCGTGATATCTCGTAAGTACCCGTATACGTATATTCGATGATCTCAACACCGCAAAGTACAACTCCTCCATCCTCCTCTTGATCCCCCCATCAATGGCCACCTTCCCACCCCTCCAGAACGACCTCATCCTCCGCGCAGCCCGCGGCGAACAGGTCGAACGTCCCCCAATGTGGGTCATGCGCCAAGCCGGCCGCTACCTCCCCGAATACCACAAAGTCCGTGCCGGACACGACTTCTTCGAAATGTGCCGCACCCCCGAAATCGCTTCTACAATCACCCTCCAGCCTATTGAGCGATACGAAGATCTCGACGCCGCAATTATCTTTTCGGATATCTTGGTGATTCCGCAGGCGATGGGGATGGTTGTTGAGATGGTCGAGAAGAAGGGACCACATTTTCCTGAACCATTGGATACGCCGGAGGATGTGGCGAAGTTGAAGAGACTTGGGGAGGGGTGTGATGTGAAGAAGGAGCTTGGATACGTGTTTGAGGCGCTCACCCTCACCCGACAAAAACTTGCTGGACGAGTGCCCTTGCTCGGATTCATCGGTGCCCCATGGACATTGATGGCCTACATGATCGAAGGCGGCGGCAGCAAGACCTTCACAAAGGCAAAGTCATGGCTGTTCAAGTACCCCGAAGACTCCCAGAAGCTGTTGCAGGACATCACCGATGTGGCAGTTGAGTTCTTGGCACAACAAGTCGTTGCAGGTGCACAGATGGTCCAGGTCTTTGATTCGTGGGCAGGAGAGTTGAGTCCGGTGGAGTTTGCAGAGTTCTCGTTATCGTACCTCCGACAGATTTCTAAGCGTGTTCCGGAGCGGTTGGCGGAGTTGGGACAGGAGCGGGTGCCTATGACCGTGTTTGCAAAGGGTGCGTGGTACGCTCTTGAGGCTCTCTGCGATTCCGGGTACAATGTCGTCGGACTCGACTGGACCCATGATCCTGCTGAGGCAAGGAAGATCGCAAACGGACGTGTCACTCTGCAAGGAAACATGGACCCGAATGTGTTGTACGGTGGAAAGGCGGCAATCGACAAGGCCGTCAAGAGAATTGTTGAAGGCTTCGGTGGTGGAAAGCAAGGATACATTGTCAACTTGGGTCATGGAGTCACGCCGGGTGTCAACCCTGAAGATTTGGGCTTCTTCTTGAGGAAGAACCATGAGTATGGATCTGCGTAGATGACCTAGAGGATCCTATATTATGTATTCTTACAGATACCCCTCGTCCAAAAATTCCAAGAAGACGCTTTCTACTCGTACATCTGCTGTATTCTCAAGGCTTAAGCCTCAGTGATATCGTCGTCCTCCAAGACCAAGACCTGCTTCCCAATAGCCTTTCCACTCTCCAACAACTGATGAATCTTCCTCAAGTTCTCAATGGTGAACTTGTACTTCTCCGTCGCGAACGAAGTCAGAACGCCCTCCTCAGCCAACGTCGCCATCTTGTCCAATGCCTCTCCCTGGAACTCCAGGTCGTGGTTGTACATCGGGCGAGAAAGCATGAAAACCCAAGAAAACGACAACGCCTTACTAAACGCATCTGCAAGCGGAATCGGGTCGTCCGACTCGACGATAGAACCAATCTTCCCCCTCGGCGCCGCAGTCTTGATGAGCTGCTCAACATACCCCGGCGTAGGCCCATACAAGACCGCATTATACTCGACATTCTCGACACCCAACTCCTTGAGCTGAGTGTCCAGGGGTTTGTGGTGGTCGATGGTGTCGGTTGCGCCGTTTTGTTTGCACCAGGCGATTGTTTCGGGGCGGGAGGCTGTGGAGATCACACGCGGGATTTTGAGGACGCGGGAAGCAAGTTGGGCGGCGGCCGTGCCGACGCCCCCGGCGCCGTTGATGATGAGGAGGGTTCCGGGGTTGGGTTTGTCGAGGGAGAGGTTGAAATGGTCGATCAACACTGTTTATCGTTCTTCGTTAGCATTGGACATTGTGTGATGGATCAAAGATACAAGGAGGGAGTGAAGCATACATTCCCAAGCAGTCAACCCAACCAAAGGCAAAGACGCCGCATCAGCCCAATCCCAATTCTTCGGCTTCCGTCCCACAATCCGCTCATCCACAACCGAGAACTGCGCATTCGTTCCCTGGCGACCAAGCGCGCCGGCATACATGACCTCATCGCCAACCTTCCACCTCGTCACCTCGGGACCACATTCAGCGACGATTCCGGCAGCATCCCAGCCGAGGACTGGATCAGCTGGGAATTTGCCTTGACGGCATTTGGTGTCGACGGGGTTAACGGAGATGGCCTTGATGCGGACGAGGATGTCACGACCGGTTGCTGTGGGACGCTCGTGTTCGATGATGTGGAGGCCGGAGACGGGGCCGGGGGTGAATGCTACTGCTTTCATGGTGGGCATGATGACTGATTGGGTGTTGGTGATGGGATGAGGGAGGGATGGATGGTATGTTTGTTGAGGTGATCGAATTTGTAATCGTGCATCGACCCCGGCCGCGGCTGGTTGTAGCCGGAACGCGCCGCACGACGGACCGTGGGGACCAGTCAACATGGCCGGCACGACAATTCCATAGAGTACAATTAGAAGCACTACTCCCATTGAACTGCCACCCACTCCTCCGTATACCCAACACCACCGTCCTCCATTCCAGATGGCGAGCAATCTCCCAAACACGTAGCCACCAAGATAACGCACCACTCCAATCCAGCGTTAAGAATAACGTCCTCTTCCAGGATCGCAACGGCGTGCGGCATAACTTGCAACTCGAAAACTCTCGGTGACCGGCAGTGCGGGCATGCTGGGATTGCGGAGGGGTTGTATGCGCGGTCTTCGGTGAGTAGCTGCTTCCCCACCGCATCTTTGGACGAAAAGAAGAGTGGTGCACCCGACCTCTCATACCGTACACACTGCTCAGGGTTCTCCGCCACTCGCTCCGTAAATGTCTTAAATACCTTATCCAAAGCCGAACTTTCATACTTCTCTCCACCCCATTCTTCTGCACCGTTCTTCATGTCCGCAACAGCTTCTTTCGCCAACTCTTCTATCCGGTCTTTAGGTGCCTTTGCCTTTTGAGGGGCTGATTTGAGGGTTTCGGGTGTGATGAAGAGGTATTGACAGGGGTAGGATGGGACCGTTTCTGGCCATGGGAGGGGAGGGTCTCGGGGTTTTGGTGGCGGTGGTGGTGGGATGTTTTGTTTGGCGATGGCGGCGAAGGAGCGGGTTGATGCGGATACTGCAGGTTTTGAAGTTGTTGTTGGTGGGGTGACTTTTGGCTGAGGGGCCTTCTTCGGCTTGCTTGGTGCTGGGGCGGCAGCGAAGGGGTTCGCGCCTGCTGGTGAAGCAAAGGGGTTCGGGGCGGAAGCGGGTGCTGCGAACGGATTGCTTGCGCCTCCAAATGGACTTGCCGACGCAGATGGTGCTGAGAAAGGGTTCGCTACCGCAAAGGGATTGGCAGCAGGTGCCGTCATTGCGAACGGATTTGCCACAGGAGTCAGTGCAGACGCTGGCGAAATAGGCACCTCGGGCTCCTCCTCTTCAATCTGCAGGTTCTCAATCTCTGGTAGTCTTTCACCTCTTAAAACTGCTCTGGCAGCTTTGACAGAGCCCGGCCGCTTCTGACATGCCTTTTGAGCACATCCCCATACGTAGATAACACGCTCGTCATTGGAGCCCTCAATAGGGGCATAAGCTTGCAAGAGCAAGTTCATATAGGAATTGCAGACACCACATTGAGCATATCGAGCGTCCACTGGAGTGTTCGGAGTGAGCCATAGCTGCGAGAATGTCAGTACAAATCAGGGAAGAGGAGCTAGGTGACAAACCGGTTCGCCACCGATAAAAGTACAGTACTGATCAAGTCCGGTCTCCGCGGACGCAGGACCATCAGGGTATCCGAGGAGAACGCTGGTCTTAATCTTGCTTGCCATCGTTTTCCTGAAGTTGACCTCGTAGGAGGAGTTTTAAGCTTTCACACACCATGTCGAAAGAGGAAGTTTTTTGTATGGGAGGCCCTGGCAATCGCAGTTCGAGAGCCGATACAAGAGAGGATGCGACTCTTCGAGATCAAACATTGATAAACATTTTGAAAATGATCATGTCTTCATCCCCACCATGCCATCATCTCATTTAACGGGAGTGCTTGGTTACGGACCCCTACTGCAGCGGTTGGGCGTCAACCGAAACCTTATTCCCCCGATTGCTAAGGGGGGCTCGGTGAATACCTACTTCATGAGCTTTTCAAGGGCCATTCAATACCAATTATAGAGGGACGATTGAGGTTCCTATCATCAGCACCGGCATCGACCGCATTCTGTCGTTACAACGGGTCTCGACAACCTCGGGAATCCGATAACGTTTGATGGCCTTTGACTCGACCCGACAATCGAAACGGGAGTCGCACGGGCTTACGCTTGGTGACAGTATCGCGGATTTCAACCTGGTTGATAACCTCCTTTCGTCTCTGGCGAGCATGGAAACGGGCTGCAACAAGTCAGTCTCGAACTCACCGCTGGTGCCCCGCGTGGATGAAGTACCAAGGAGGCACGTGTACAAGTCAATGTTATTGCCTATGGACGATGCACCTCCTACACAAAGAAAACAGTCAATATCTACAATTCCATCAAGGCCAGGCACTGCTAGCAGTGCGTCGACTTCCGCCCGACCGACGACAGTCGATTCACTGGGAAAGCAAACGGTGAATTCCACACTCAGAAGCAGCGAAGTCAAGCAGCAACAGCAGCAACATGGTTTTCTCTGGAGACTATGGCGTGGAGGCAGTACAACTAATTTGGCAAGGCCGGAGACGGAGAAAGAGGTTCAACGCCCACCATTGCCGAAGAAACGCAGCATGTTCTTCCTCAAACAACCAATTGCGAAGGCCTTACCTGTTCCACCTACGACTACGATTGCTCCGCCTTCTCCGACGACGGCCGAGTACCAGTCGCGCCCAGTGCAACGTTCTGTAACCGAGTCTGCACTTGACACACTCGCAATCCCTATGACAGCTCAACCGCGTAAATCCACCGAGTCCGGGCCTCTTCGATCTTTGACATCGGCAATTGGACATATCGGAGTTAGTCCGGCCACTATCCAGACTGCTACTTTCGATGACTTTCCCGGAGGTGAAGATAACGATATTGGTGAAGCGGCTGCGAATGCTCCTACCCAAGCGTCTTCGGACCTGCCAACTGGCTGGGCGACATTCAACGCGATTCCAGCTGCAATTGACGGTGTAAACTCGCATAAAGCAACTGCAAATGCTCTCCCACGGTCTGTATCGGCTCCCATGCAGTTGGCCACAACTACACTTCCTTCAGGATGGGCGGAAGTGCAAGATGTTGAACAAGTAATCACTGAAGAGGCGCGCAGAGACAGCGAGATCCGGGCAAAAGAGCTATTGCAAACATTGGAGAAGCAGCATAAGGAGGGTATGGTCTTGGAAAGTGGAGGTGAAATTGCGTTGGCTATCGCGATGGCGGCGGAGAAAGGGGTTGGTGTCTTGCATGGGACGCCGGGTGTGACACCAGCTTTGGAAGGAGCGGAATGGTCAGCGAACGAGAAGGCTATTCCGCCTGCACCGGCAGAGGATGCGAATGTGCCAAAACCTAAAGCTGTTACCGAGACTGAGATCAACGCTGCACAACCGTCCGCTCAGCTTAAGGATGACAACCGGAGGATGTCGGGCTGGACCGTTGACGAGGATAGACCGAAGACAGCGGAGGAGATTGTCGAGGAGGAAGTCACTGCTCGAGCTCATGTCATACTGAATGAGGCTCTCGAGGAGGGCGCGGCCACTCCCACCCCTGTGCAGGCCGTCGAGACTGTTATCCGTAGTGAAGCTGCCGCAACTCCGACGACTGCAGTCCCAGACAACGATATTGAAGAGGAAGCTCAGATTGGTGCTCAACGTATCTATAATGGAGACGAAGACTTCCTTTTAAAGGAGAAGGCTGTCATCTGGCTTGGAGACGCAGGGGAGGTTAATGCTCTCGCTCGCCAAGCCTACATGACATTCTTTGACTGGACCGGTGTGAACCCCCTTCTTGCCCTCCGTAGGCTGTGTTCACAGCTCTTCCTCAAGGCCGAAACGCAACAAATCGATCGTATCCTCGAGGGATTTGCTCGCAGGTGGTGGGAGTGCAACAATGCCGAAGCGTGCGGTATGAAGAATGTTGACGTCGTACATGCGATTGCGTACTCTCTGTTGTTATTGAATACGGATTTGCATGTTGCAGATCTTTCGAGCACGCAACATATGAACCGTACGCAGTTTACAAAGAACACAATCTCGGCGGTTCGTGCTCAGGTCAAACAGGATAGTATGCCGCGATCGCAGTCATCTTATTCTATGAGGTCGTCACCTGGGGTTACGCCGGGTGAGGAGTCGCCAGGTGAACAGCCCAAGAGACCGTCGCTCGGACGGCCTGCCAGCTCTTACAGCTCATACACTATGCCGAAGAGTTACAGTACGGGCAACGGGAGCCTTGCCAACCTAGCGCAGCCGAGTACCCCCACGCGGGACTCTCCCACCAGGAGTGCGAGTGGATTGAGTGTCGGAAAGCCTTGGTCATTGTATGATGACCGAATTGGCCCTTACGGAGCTTTTGCAGCGGGTGGATCCATGCGTGGCTGGGAAATGCAGCTCGAGTGCTTGTTGAAGGATTTCTACGCCAGTATCAAAGCTTCACAAATCCTCCAGCCTCTCTCGTCGCGGGCTGGATCCGTGACGCCTAACCACCGTCAGGAAAAGAGGGGTAACAGGCTCTCGGTTGGTACACCGGGCTCGTTGAACAGAAGTCCGAGTACTGTCAGTTACACGCCTTCTGAAGCAAGTGTTGGTCGATTCTCGAATGTCCTCGCTGGTCGGAGACCGAAGTCTAGGCCGCGTATCACGACGAGTAGTTTTACGCACGGGAATCACAGCCAGACTAGCCTCTCGGATTTGCGGAGTCCCTCTGGTCACAATCATGGACGGCCTATGTCGATTGCTTCGACAGATTCCGATATCACTACCGATTCTCGTCAATCTCGGTCCAGGCTCGAAGCGATTAGTTCGATTGGATTCGCGAATACGTTGACGCATGCCATCATTCGCGAAGAGGCTTCTATTGCATCCCCCATGACTTCTTCGTTTGATATCGCTGAGGCGGAGGAAGATGCGCTGGCGTTGACTGGACCTCCGTGGGCGAAAGAGGGACTACTGAATACGAAGCACTATGCTGACGCTAGCGGACGGAAGCCGAAGCTTAGGACGTGGACACAGTGTTTTGCTGTCATTGACAAGGGTGAGTTGAAGTTGTTCAAGTTCGGCACGCAGCATGGGAACTACGGCGGTGTCGTCGGTGGTGGTAATTGGTCGCAGAATGCGGACATGATTGGGTCGTTCCTCCTTCGTCACACGCTTGCGACGAAGTATCCTGCGCCTGGATACTCCAAGTCACGCCAACATGTTTGGATGTTAAAGGTCCATACGGGTGCTGTTCACTTATTCCACGCCGGTACAGCCGAACTCGTCGAAGAATGGACTTACTCGGCCAACTACTGGGCCGCTCGGACTTCAAAAGAACCACTCGCGGGTGCCGTGAGTAACATCGAGTACGGCTGGGGCGTCGTCCTAGATGGCTTCGACTCCAGCACCGCAAGTTTCGACAGCCCCCGCGTCCCAACCTCCGCAACCCAACGGAGCCAAACACCCTCCCTCCACTGGGACCGCACAGTCAAAACCCGCCTCCCCGGCGACTCTGCCCGTCTCGAAGAGTTCCAACCCCCAATGCCCTCGCTCATCCCCTCCAACTTTCCCGAAAGCGAACAACTCCGCGCGCTCAAATCCCGACTTTCGCACCTAACCGAAGACCACGCTCAGCACGCCCGGATGAAACCCCTCCTTGCACGTGCATTTTCGCCGCGGAGTCCCAATTTGGGGAAGGCGTTGAGTAATTGGGAGAAGAAGAGTCAGTGGTTAGGGGAAGAGGTGGGGAAGTATGAGAAGTATGTTATGACGTTAGCGAAGGCGGTCACGGAACGGGCGCAGAAGCAGCCGAGGTTGAGTATGCCTAGGTCGCCTACGTCACCGAACGTTATATCACAGGGGAGTATGGTCTCCTCGCCGGTGTCGCTAGGTCCGGGTCCGGAGGAGAAGGACGAGACGGCGACGGGAATGAGTGGTGCGTCGAAGAGCGAGAGGTGGAAACATCGGGCTACCTGGAGCGGACCGATAGTAGCAACCCATGAAGCGAAGATGACGGAGATGTTGTCGACACCCTCGAAGGCCGGCGCTCGGGTGGATAGGGTCAGCGAAACGGAGGAACCACAGCAGTGAATATGGATCTGGAGGGAGTGACCGACAAGTGGTGATTTGCACATGGTAGTTATCTTTAAGCTTTATAAGTGGGTGAAGCTGTGCTTCACCTTATCTTTCACTCATTTCTTTCTTGCTTACATCTTCATTGATAGATGCGAACTTTAGTTGCCGCGTATGCTGCGCTATGCTGCTCAACTCGTAATTGCAACAGGACTTTCTCAAATGCTTTGCTCTCTCTTCATGTCCCTTCTTTATCTTCTGTCCGCGCTTTTCGCTCCTCATGCTCATGCTCATAATGGCGCCCCAAACAAATCATCCTGCTCCTTCCTCGCCTTCTCCTGCGCTTCTTTAACCTTCCTCATCTTCCTCTCCTCATCATGCTGTGCCTCATCCGCCTTTCTCTTCCTAAATAGTGCGGAGTTGGGGTCTTTATCAGGGTTTTTGCAGTAGTGTAACTTCTTATCCACAGCTGTCGCCTGCGCCAGGGTCGGAACCACCCATTTCTTCAAATATTCCCGGCATTTGGTGAGTTGGGATGATACTTGTTCGCGTTCCGCGTCATTCGTGATTTTTGAGGTGAGGTAAAGGGTGAAGCGCTCGGTGTCTGCGGTGAGGTATGCGGTCATTGCGATCTGAGGAGGGGTGTAGAGAAATTGTGCGTCAGAACAGATGGTTTTGTTGATGACGGTCTTGGCGGTGTCGTACCACTTCCCCAACTCGCCAACGGGGATGTTTGGTAGAGTTTGTTGGAGATCGAGATAGAGTCCATGCAGAGCCCGATACGGATGATGTACCGTAAAAGCAAAACTTAGACTCTGACACAGCAAAAACTCGTGTGTCAAGACTTCTGCAGGTGTTACAGGTCGTTTGTTGGCCCCCGATACAATCCGGCAGAAGGTATCGATACCACCTATCCACAGGTTCTCAGATTTAGTGGCGAAGAAGATACAGGTGAAGAGGATTTGTTTTGGGTGGTAATCCATGACGGAGTTGCGGAGGTAGAAGCGTTTGAAGAAGGTTACTGCTGTTGCCTGTGAACGTAATCAGTAACTGACCAGACGAATGTCAAGATCAAAAGCTCACCCTTATATGTGCTGGTAATAATGGATTCTTGGCCTCATCCTTGAAGATTGCGGTTGTTTTGTAAACCCTATCCGCGTAGAAATCGACCAAAACCTGTTCCTCTTCCGGTGTCAGACACTCCACGCGAATCCCCCCCTCCCCGTTCGCATCCCCATCCCCATTCGTCGTCGCACTCTCGACATTCTTCTCCTCCACCAGATTCTTCCGGACGCGATCGGCGGCAGCCGCGTTGACGGCTTCCCGGAGGGAGCGGAGCTTAAAAGAGGAGAAACTCCATAATTGAAATTGGGAAGATTGACGGTATGTGTCGTCGTCTTTCATCGCCAGCAGCTGTTTGCAAATGGAGAGGGAGGGGTCCTTTGGTGTAGTGTTTTCCCAGGGAGGTGCGACGTCATACGCGACCCCTGAGTGCAACCTTGAGCGTTCACACAACGAGTTCGAGAAAACAACTGCAATTGCGAGGGTGACCAGCTCTGTATTGAGGCTTCGATCCATGGTGAAGAACAAGAGGAAGCCGGAGGACACCGATATTGAGACTGCACACGGCCAACTACCGCATACATCCATAATCAATGACACAGCGTCCCCGTCAAGCCGCGTTACGGCGCTGTTTGGCGAGATAGACTTGGCAAAGTCCGGCTCAGAGCCAATAGGGATGGTTGGTGTGAAGCCGAGGAAGAGGGCGGTTGCGAGTGTGATGAGAGCTGTGGTGGGCGTGGTGGGGGAGGTGCCGGAAACGCCGCAGACGATGGGGAAGAGGTCATCGCGGACTGGCCTTGGCCAGCTACCAACTGAGGAAGGGACTATCAATGCACTGGCTGCTGATATCCCTGCTCGGCGCTTCCTATTCCCACATAAACCATCTTCATCGCCAATAAAGGAAAAGGAGATGGGCACGTGTACGAACCGCCTCCTCTCACCCCCACCACATCCTACGAAACTACACGACGACACAACCGACTCCGAACCCGAACCTCCATCTCCCACCTCTCCATCGCATCCCCTTTCTGCGGACGGATCGTCGGGTTCGAGTGGGAGTTCGTCCCCACCAAAACCAAGCACCGAACTGCAAAAATATCAACGATGGAAAAAGAGACAGGACCAGATATATGCATGGCGCACACGTGAAACACGAGACGCCAGAGAAAGACGATATGAGAGGAGGAGTGTGCATGTAAAAGAGGGTGCGAGGAGTGCGGGGACGAGTCCAGAGAAGGGGGTTGGCGCCGGGAGGAGGGTGAGGTTTTCGATGTGAGGTGTATGCAGACGAGATGATGCGGACAGTGTACGATATATAAGAGGATGGAAGACATGGGAAGCCGTATACGACAAGGGACGCGATTTTGTGGGGGGCTTTTTGGTTGCAATAGTATGGACTACAGTATACCCAGGCAGGGTGCATATGCATAGACGGACGAAGGGTCGAGTTGTCGGCGTTACGATTTATTCTTATTACCTAATATACAGATATCTTCAACTCGAGTCGTCTTTCTTTCCGTTCAGCGGCTGGGTTGTTCGCGTTTTGATATGGTCGTGCACGGTGCCGGCATCCAGCATATTCATGAGAACCCCGTTCCCTTACGCACTACAGATGCTCTGAGTTTTCATCCCGCGACTCGGAGCTCGCAGAGCGGCCCCTGCTGTCCTCGAGCGTCGCAGTGGGTTGGCGCCATGCCATCCTGACACCTCCTCATAGGCGAGTTCTCGTTGAAGCCCTCCTTCAAAAGTCCAACCCACCCTCCTCCTGCGCAGCAGCAATCTTTCTCTTCAAATGCCTCTCCCCACTCTCAATCTCCCCATCCCTATCCTCCTCCCCATCAACACCAACTAACCCTCTCCCACCCTCTCCCACAAGCGTACTGACAACCTTGGCCTTGTTCTTAATCTTGAGCCACAGCGTATCAAAGTCGCCGCCTTCACTGTTTTCCATAGGAACTTGGGCAAGAAGAGATTCGAGCCTGGCGAGTTGCTTCTCTGCCTTAGCGGGGACAGTGTCGGTGCCGGAGGAGGAGGAAGAGGGGGAGGAGAGGAGAGCGCGCCAGAGAAGGCAGCGACCAGAGATGATGCCTAAGTCGCGAAAACGTTGGTAGGCATTCTCGAGGCCGAAACGGCGGCCTTCGATTTCGCCTTGGATGAGACCGTCGTTGTAGCCTTGTTCGTGGCCTTCCTTATAAAAACTGTCATACACGGCTTCTTTAAGCTTACTGGCATGCAGTGGGAAACGGAAAAGGGGGACATACGACTCCTCCAGGTTCAAGAGAGGATCAAACAATTCGTCGACAAGTTGATTTGCCATGGTCAGGGTGATATTCGCGTTTTGGTCGGTGAATTAATTAAGGCGGGATCCTTCGTTACGTCCATGACTTCAACTCGACGCGTCAAAACACGCGCGATTCTCCAGTCTCGAATCACACTCCCTCTCGACTACATCCATCATCGTCGTTAAGTCTTGACTTGATCCTCCATGCTCGTTGTCGTTACCTGACTTGCTTACTGATCCACGCTCCCTGATCCACGCCCGCTGTCTCTCGATCACTTGGAAGTTCAGGATGGTACGTCTACACCGATGCCTGTTTTTTGCGGTCGCTGTTTACTATAGTTTATGTAGTGAATTGATAACAAGATTTACTACGCGTAGGGCAATGCATGCTTTTCCTTTCTTTGAGTTCTCATCCTGGTATCCTACACTTCCGCCCAAACAAACTCATTTCAGCTATGCCTGAACATCCAACAACACAGCAACAGACCCAAGCGTCCTCAACGCATCGGCCTTCTCTACATCATGCGTATCCTCAACCTCTCCCCAAACCCTCGTCTGCTCCTCAACCTCCAACGTAGCCACCCTAGCACAATCCTTAACACCAATTGCCCGTGGACGTCCGACCATAAGAATTCCGAGGAGGAAAGACTTGGTGTGGAGGACTGTACGCTCAAACGCGGCCAGCTCCCAGGGGAGGAGGGACTCGACGTAATGTTGTGCGATGGATTTGGTGAGGAGGGGTTGGCGATGGCCAATGATGCCTGCATCACCTTCCAGGACTGACATCTTGACGGAGTCGGTGTCTTTGAGGAGGTTGCTGGTTGCGGCATGCTTGGTGAGGTACTCCTCAGCCTCCTTAATCAACGGTGTCCAATGCTCCTTCTGTAACTCAAGCAACCGCTTTTGACGTGACTCGGCCCAAATAACGAGGGTGTCTGTGTCAATATATCTCATCAAATCCCTGATTGCCTCCGAGCGGCCCTTCGTTACGTCTTTTGCAGTGGCGGGGTCGAAGTAGTCGGTATATCTGCCGACAAGAGAGGTTAGGGGGAGGGAGTGCTGACGGATTGAGGCTGTGGGGAGGGAGTTCCATTCTGCAGCGATGAGGTAGGCGAGGTGGGGTTTGTTGTGGGGGACGACGAGGCGTGTACCGGAGGGGGTCTTGAGGGGGCGCGAATCAAGGTTGACGTTGTAGCCATCTGTGGAGAAGAACATTAGACGAGAGTTTTCATTACTGGAGGGGAATGATATGTACCTTCTACAGAAACCACATTGACGGTTTTCCAGAAGCGCTTCATAGTCTTCTCCACCAACTTGGTCTGGGAAGGCTGATTCGGCAAGGCCTCCGCCATCCTCCCTGGCACCGACGCATGGATCCTCCTGAAGGCAATCGAACACGGACGAATGGTCCTCACTGTCGACAGCCTGGCCAATGATCTGACGGAATACATGACGATGGAGTAGTTCACCAGTTTTCGATTTCCTTTAATTCGCGTTTGGTTGTTGTGTTAATTAAGGAGTCCTTCGAATTCATTACGTCCAAATTGGGAGAAGTGAATTCGACGCGTCAAAACACGCGATTCCTCGACGCCGGGAAAACAAAGGCCTACCAACCAATATACCAAGGGAGTCCAGCTGTGCTGGAAGTTATTGAATCGGATCATTGTCAGGATTTTTATCAGTTTGTTATCGTTCAGCAGTTTTTGATTTCCTTCTTTCTGTACACCGACCACAACACCACCGACAACGCGGTCCCGGTGAACACACACGACCACAATGCCAGGTCCTCAACAAAAGGTCTTCGGCCTCACCTCCTCCTCCGGTCGTTCTGGAAGCCGAGGCAACACAGGTGGCAAACGCTCTTACCGCCCCAAAACCGCACAAAGCGTCCTACCCAGCGAAGCCACAAACATCGACGAAAAAGCCGAAGCAACAAAACTAGCGAGCGAGATCGATGGTAGGATGGGTTTTGAGAAGTATGAGGCTGGTCCGAAGAGGGTTGGATGGTTGATTAATATGCACCAAACGACAATGGACGACGGCAAAGCAGCGATGGATTACTACTTCTTGGGCGACGATGGGGATTCGTTCAAGGCGAGTGTTCAGTATGATCCGTATTTGTTTGTTGCGTGTAAGGTTGGCACGGAGGGGGAGGTGGAGGAGTATTTGAGGAGGGCGTTCGAGGGGTTGATTTTGAAGATTTCGAGGGTGCAGAAGGAGGATTTGAGGATGCCGAACCATCTGACGGGGTATCGAAGAACGTTCATCAAGCTGACGTTCGCCAACACGAACGACCTATACCAAGTCAAGAAAGTTCTAGCACCGATCGCAGAGTCAAATAGGAAGAAGATGGACGCCTTGGACGCATACACCGAAGTCGTCAACGCCTCCCTCAATCTCGACCTCGACGAAAAGCCATATCACAACAAACAGACCAACGTCATGGACGCCGCGGACAACATCGTCGATCTCCGCGAATGGGACGTTCCCTACCACGTCCGTGTCGCCATCGACAAAGATATTCGAGTGGGAAAGTGGTACACAGTCGAAGCGAAAGCTGGGGTGATCAACATCACGGATATTCCAGAACGTGTGAAGCGTGCTGAACCAGTGGTGTTGGCATTCGATATCGAGACGACGAAGTTGCCGCTCAAGTTCCCCGATGCGGCGACGGATTGTATAATGATGATTTCGTACATGATTGATGGACAGGGATATCTCATCACGAATAGGGAGATCGTGTCGCAGGATATCGGGGATTTCGACTACACACCCAAACCTGAGTTCGAAGGCCCGTTCATTATCTTCAATGAGCCGGATGAGAGGAGCCTGATTATGCGCTTCTTTGAGCATATCCAGGATGTGAAGCCCACTGTTATCGCGACCTTCAACGGAGATTTCTTCGATTGGCCATTTGTTGAGACAAGGGCGGCGTTTCATGGGATCAGCATGTACAACGAGATCGGGTTCCAGAAGGACAGTGAGGAGGAGTACAAGTCGAACTATTGTGCGCATATGGATTGTTTTAGGTGGGTGAAACGTGATTCATACCTCCCGCAGGGAAGTCAGGGTTTGAAAGCCGTTACTGCTGCGAAGCTGGGTTATGACCCCGACGAGTTGGATCCGGAGTTGATGACGCCGTATGCGAGCGAACAGCCGCAGGTGTTGGCACAGTACTCCGTTTCCGATGCTGTTGCGACGTATTATCTGTACATGAAGTACGTGCATCCTTTCATTTTCTCGCTCTGTAACATCATTCCGTTGAATCCGGATGATGTCCTACGAAAGGGAACGGGTACGTTGTGTGAGATGTTGCTCATGGTTGAGGCGTACCAGAAGGGTATTATTCTGCCGAACAAGCATTTGGAGGAGCATGGAAAGCATTATGATGGGCATTTGCTGGAGAGTGAGACGTATGTCGGTGGACACGTTGAGTCTCTCGAGGCTGGTGTTTTTAGGAGTGATATCCCTGAAGAATTCGAGATTGATCCCACGGCATGTGATGAGTTGCTCGGTGATTTGGATGCGGCGCTGAAATTTACGATTGAGGTGGAGGAGAAGAAGAAGTTGGAGGATATCACCAATTACGACGAAGTTCGGGAACAAATCGCAAGTGGGTTGAGGGAGTTAAGGGACAATCCCAAGAGGAAGGAGAAGCCTACCATTTACCATTTGGATGTCGCGTCCATGTACCCCAACATCATGATTACGAATCGTCTTCAGCCTGATTCGATGATGGATGAGAGTAACTGCGCGGCGTGTGATTTCAATGTTCCGGGAAAGAACTGTGATCGGAGGATGACTTGGGCTTGGCGTGGTGAGTACTTTCCGGCGAAGAGGGATGAGTTCAACATGATTCAGCGTGCGCTGCAGAACGAGTTGTTTCCTGGAAGATATTCCGGGTCAGCACAGAGAACGTGGGATGACCTCTCGGCGGCTGAGCAGAGCAACCAGATCCAGAAGAGATTGTCTGACTACTGTAGGAAGGTCTACCACAAAATTCACGATACGAAGACTATCAATCGGGAAGTCATTGTTTGTCAGAGGGAGAACCCCTTCTACATCGATACTGTGAAGAGTTTCCGTGATCGTCGATATGATTACAAGGGGCTTCAGAAGCAGTGGAAGGGGAAGGTTGGTGACTTCAAGAAGGCTGGCGACGCGGGTGCTGTTGACGAGGCAGGCAAGATGGTTATCTTGTATGACTCTCTGCAGTTGGCTCACAAGGTCATTCTGAACTCCTTTTACGGGTACGTCATGAGAAAGGGTTCTCGATGGTATTCCATGGAGATGGCTGGTGTTACGTGTTTGACTGGTGCTACTATCATTCAGATGGCACGCAAGATCATCGAGAGAGTAGGAAGGCCCTTGGAGTTGGATACGGATGGTATCTGGTGTATCTTCCCCAAGACCTTCCCTGAAGATTTCGTCTTCACGATGAAGAACGGGAAGAAGTTGAATTTGTCTTATCCCTGTTCGATGCTTAACCATCTCGTGCACGCCAAGTTCACCAACCATGCTTACCAAGATCTCGTTAACCCCAATACCTACGAGTACAAGACCTCAAGTGAGAACAGTATCTTCTTCGAAGTTGATGGACCGTACCGTGCGATGATGCTGCCGACCTCTAAGGAGGAGGACAAGAACTTGAAGAAGAGATATGCTGTTTTCAACGACAACGGGTCTTTAGCTGAATTGAAGGGGTTTGAGCTTAAGCGTCGTGGTGAGCTACAGCTTATCAAGATCTTTCAGAAGCAATTGTTTAAGGTTTTCTTGGAAGGCGAAACAAGGGAAGAGTGTTATGCCGCTGTTGCGAAGATCGCAAATAGGTGGTTGGATGTGCTCGACAGCAAGGGTGTCACTCTCGCTGATGAGGAGTTGGTAAACCTCATTTGTGAAAACCGATCCATGTCCAAAACGCTGGAGGAGTACGGCAAGCAGAAGTCTACATCCATCACGACCGCTAGGCGTTTGGGTGAGTTCTTGGGTGAACAGATGGTTAAGGATAAGGGATTGGCCTGTAAGTATATTATCTCTTCAAAGCCGAAAGATGCGCCTGTTACGGAGCGAGCTGTCCCCATTGCTATCTTCTCGTCCGAGGAGTCGGTGAAGACACATTTCTTGAGGAAGTGGCTTAAAGATGCAAGCTTGACCGACTTTGATTTGAGGAGTATACTTGACTGGGGATACTACCTCGAGCGTTTCGGTTCAGTCATTCAAAAGCTCATCTCCATTCCTGCTGCCCTGCAGAAGGTCGAGAACCCCGTTCCTCGTGTCGCTCACCCAGAATGGTTGCAGCGCCGTTTGGCTGCGAAAGCGGATAGGTTCAAGCAGCAGAACATCACGAACATGTTCAGTAAGAAGGCGCCTACATCCCCGACCAACAGCAACGGCGACTCGGGTGTTGATCTCGAGGACTTCGGAGGAAGCTCTACTCAAGGTCTTGTGAAGCCGTTGAAGCAGGGTCGTGTTGTAGTCAAGCGCAAGACGGCTCACGAGAGGGAAGAGGACGACGACCCTTTTGCCAGTTTGCCTCCGGTCATGCCAGATCCATCGCAGGATTACTCTGCATGGTTGAAGTACCAGAAGCAGAAGTGGAAGCTTCAGCGTGTTGCGCGCCAGAGAAGAAGGCATTTGTTCGGCAAGCAGGATCATGCTGCGGCTGGTGGTTTGTCAGGCATGTTCCGTGATCAAGCGGGTATGATCTTTACGCGGCCGTGGCAGATCTTGCAGTTGCGCGAGAGCAACACTCCTGGTCAGCTTGCTGCTTGTGTTCTCATCGAGGGCGGTATGCACAATGTCAAGATCAACGTGCCTCGCCGTTTCTACGTCAACCTCAAGTCCGAGGATTTACCAAACGTTGAAATTCCTGGATGCAGGGTCACAAAGGTTTCGCATACTTTGCCTAATGGGCATCCATCTGTCGGCCTTTTCGAGCTCGAGATGTCTGAGGATACCTACCTTGAGTACAAGTCGAAGTTGAACACTTTGCTTACCCATCCTTCTGTCGAAGGAGTGTACGAGACCAAGGTAACGCCGAAGGTCAGGGCTTTGCTTCGCATTGGTGCTCGTTGCAACTTAAACACGAGCATCGAAGGATCGTTGAGCGCTGGCTTAGCTACAGGATTCCATTTGGCCAACCTGAAACCTGATGACAGAGCGACGACTTACTTGGAGGGACTTCCCCTGCAGTACCTTTACCTCTACAATGTCAATGACGGCGACAGGCAGGTCCTTGCGCTCTTCTCGTCCATTCACAACTCGGCACATGTCGTCGTCTACGACGGTGGTCGCCAAGGCCAGCAAATGCCTAACATGGAGAAGATCTACTCCGATATTCTTGCAAAGAAGTCCCAGGTCGATGCAGAGCAGGCATTCGAGTATCCTGAAACCATCGACTTTACTGTTACGTTGACCAAAACAAAGAAAAAGGCCATGAAGGCCATCTCGGATGCGATCAAACGTTATGAAGCAAATATCGAAAAGAGCGCTTCGACGGTCTTGATCATGGATCCCAGGGACAAAGAACAACTGGCAAGTCATTTGCCTGATATTGAAAAGTATCCCGTTATGAGCTTTCAAGGTCCAAGCAATTCAAACACTCTACCCCCTCTTGGATGGCAGTCAGTTGTTGCAAAGCGGTTGATAGGACAGTGGCTGATCATGGCTGAATGGGTTTCTCACCGCGTCAGTCTGGCGCGTTATGGTAGTGTCCCTCTGTGTGACTTCGAGGCAGATGAGGTCAGATTCTTGACAGACATCTTGTACGCACGAAGACTCAAGCAGCACGACGTGGTCTTGTGGTGGTCGTCTGGTCCCAAGGCAGACTTGGGGGGTTCTGAACAAGATGACGCTCTTCTCGCGACGGAGCCAACCAGCATCGTTGAGGTCAACTCACCGGGTGCTTACTCAACCGTTTGCGTTGAGTTTGATGTGCGTAACCTTGTTGTCAACACAATTCTCACGTCTGCTATCATCAACGACCTTGAGGGTGCCGACTCTGGTAGTTTCGGTATGATGGGTGACGGAGAGAATAAAGATGACCAGGGCGAGTCGACCGGCAACCTTAGTGAAAACAGCTTTTCGTCCGCGTCACTTCTCGTGTTGAAGGACATGGTCAGGACATGGCGTGAAGAAGCAGTCTCTGGCATCCATCACGCAGACCTCATGGTCCAGCATCTTTTCAGGTGGATTCAGAGCACCGAATCTTGCTTGCACGACCCAGCTCTGCGTCATCATATCCACGCCATCACCAAGAAGGCATTCCTTCAGCTATTGGCCGAGCTGCGCCGTGTTGGATCCAAGGTTGTGTTTGCAGACATGAACCGCATCATTATTCAGACAAGCAAGCCCACCGTCGGAAACGCCTGGGCGTACGCTGATTACGTCGTCAAAGCTATCAAGACTAAGCCTATGTTCCACTTCCTGGACCTTGTCAAGAAGGAGTTCTGGGATTATCTTTTATGGATGGACGACGTGAACTATGGTGGTATCTCTTGTCCCGCGGATCAAGTTGCGGTGATGACTACGCAAGGCGCTTCCTACAATACTGTCTTGCACTGGCATATCAAGAGCTTTTTGCCTCCTGCAATGCAGGAGGACTTTTCACACTGGGTTGTGGAGTTCATCAGGCATATGCACCAATGCAAATCTGATCAGTCGAACCTTACACAATGGCGTGGACAAAACGACGAAGAAAAGCCAGCGCTTGGACAGGGTGTCTTGGCACGTCATTTCACCAAACCGTTGAAGAAGCGCGTTGGTCAGCTGTACCGTAGTCAGCTTGATGCTATGATGGACCCGGAGTTGCTACCAATGTTCTCATTCCCGGCGCTGCCAGGTTCCCACCTGGACCTCACTAACCCTACCCTTGAGCTTGTCAAGTTCCTGAGTGCTGTTTATGGTCTAGCGAAGGACATCGTTCTCGAAGTGCGAATGCTTCGTAAGGAACTCCTTGCTCTCCTCGATGTTCGTGAGTTCAGTAACGAAGCTACGTTCTTGAATCCCAGTGAGACTCTTAAATTCAGGCATGTCACTTGTGTTCGCTGCAGTTACTCTCGTGATCTTGATTTCTGCCGAGACGAGGAATTGATGGCTAGCATTGACGAGTCGGAGGACGGAAACATTCACGCGTGGACATGTGCCGAATGTCATAGCGAGTACGACCGTCTCGCGCTGGAAGAGCAGATGATCGCGGATTTACACCAGAGTTTCACGACTTACCAGCTTCAGGATCTGCGTTGTGCGAAATGCAAGCAGTCCAGAATCGAGAACATCCGCAAGCATTGCGCGTGTTCTGGAGAGTGGGTTCCCACGATGTCAAAGGCGAATTTGTTGAAGAGGGTGAAGGTATATGAGAATGTGGCTAGTTTTTACAAGTTGGAGATGTTGGCAAACCAAGTCGAGGAGCTTTCTGAGCTCGCTGGGTTCGCACATGCGCATTAGCGATAGTCATTTGCATGTTTTGAAAATTAGAGTAACTACAGGTACGGATATACCTATCATATAACGGACTTGTGCGGAGTTTTGGTTGATGTACACGGATGATTCAGGGTGTAGTTGCAACATGCATGTTCAATTCGATAGACACGGACCCGTGATGCCCTTGCGGTCCATCCCATCTGACCCTGACCGTACACTTCATTTGATATGTTCCACGTATTCTATTTTGCAATGAACTCCTGAGCCTCCCTCTGTGCTTGCTTCTCTGCCAAAATAGCCTGAACACCAACAACACCAACCTTACCTCCACCAGCAGTACCCATCAAAAGATCCTTAGCTTGCGACCACTTCTGAGATTCCGTGCCGTGTGATACGATGTTCTGTTGACGGCGTTCGAGGTCCTCCAAACGCAATGCGTACGATAAGCCCTTAGGAGCGCTGAGCGCCTCGTCGAAGGCTTTGTCGAGGGCTGCGCTCAATTGCTCCTCGTTAACAATGAATGTCTCGGAGGCGTGGTAGAGATCCAACAGATTCTGGAGGACCTCCTCTTCCTTATCAGCCTCGGCAGCTTCGCGGTTGCGGATCTTCTTGGCTGCATGCCTCGCGTCTGCGGCGGGGTTGTCTATTGGGCGGATGTCGTTCAAGAGGGTGGCGATCGTGGGAAGAGTGAGAACTTCGTCTTGTGCAAGAGGCGCGTTCCGCTTCGCCTCCAAATACGCAGCACGCTTCTCCTCGACTGCCTTTTTCTCCTCGATCTCAATTTCGACCACCTCCTCGTGAGCGAGGACAGCTTCCCTCAAGTATTTTCTTCGCAGGTCTGCCATCTCGGCTGCGCGACGCTGCTCGGGCGTACGCATCGGCTTGGGCTTTATAGGTTCCTTGGTGTTTGTTTCGAGGACTTTGACGGGTGGCCAGTATTGTTCCTTGTACTGAAACTTGGGCGGTCTCTTGGATTCGGGGAGGTCCTCGCGTTTAGGGATTGAGTAGCATCTGCAGAGAGATGGCAACCGTCTCGCGACAGCGGTCGTTCTTGTCACAGACATGGACATCTTGATCGAGAGGTGTTTTGTCCAGCGCTGTTCGAACTTTTTGGCTGTGCATCCGGGGTGCAACGACCTGCAGTCGGGGAAGGGCAATAATCAGAGGGATCTCTCGATTGGTAGATATACTTGAAACAATCCATTCTGTACTTATAGATACCTCTTGATCCCTCCTACGAAGGAGAATGGTTCGCGTAGTGTTCCTTGCTAGGCGCGTCCTCGGTACTCGCAGCAACAGTGCGACGTCGTAATACAAACCCCTCGAACAGTTCTCCATCAACGACACCATGGCTTCATTCGGTGGACAGATGCAGCCTACAATCGTGCGTTCTCTTCCTCAATTGTTCGTCTTGCGTGTTACTAATCCTTCGCTGTCGTAGATCCTTTTGAAAGAGGGAACCGAGGACTCTCAGGGTCGTGGTCAGCTTATCAACAACATCAACGCATGTCTTGCCGTCCAGGATACTCTCAGAACTACACTTGGACCTTTGGGCTCCGATAAGCTCATGGTTGATGGTAAGGGCGAGGTCACTATTTCCAACGACGGTGCGACAATCATGAAGCTTCTCGATATCGTTCACCCCGCAGCGAAGATCTTGGTCGACATCGCAAGAGCACAGGATGCCGAGGTCGGAGATGGTACTACTTCAGTTGTCGTCATCGCCGGAGAGTTGTTGAAGGAGATCAAGGGCTTTGTGGAGGAGGGTGTTAGCCCACATATCCTCATCAAGGGATACCGCAAGGCGTGTCAGTTGGCAGTCAACAAAGTCAAGGAAATCGCTGTCAAGATCGATCGTAAAGACGAAGTCGAGTTCCGTGAGTTGTTGATGAAGTGTGCGTCTACTGCTATGTCATCCAAGTTGGTGCACTCTAACGACAAGTTCTTCACCAAGATGGTTGTTGAGGCTGTTTTGTCGCTGGATCAGGAGGAGTTGGATCACAAGCTTATTGGTATTAAGAGAGTGCCTGGTGGCGCTATGGAGGACTCCCTTTTCGTCAATGGTGTTGCGTTTAAGAAGACCTTCTCATACGCCGGTTTCGAGCAGCAACCGAAATCATTCAAGAACCCCAAGATTGTGTGTTTGAACGTCGAGTTGGAGTTGAAGGCTGAGAAGGACAATGCTGAGGTTCGTGTCGAGCAGGTCTCGGAGTACCAGGCAATTGTCGATGCCGAGTGGCAGATTATCTTCCAGAAGCTCGAGGCGTTGGTGAAGACTGGTGCTCAAGTTATTTTGTCGAAGCTTCCTATCGGTGATTTGGCCACACAGTACTTCGCTGACCGTGGTATTTTCTGTGCTGGTCGCGTAGCTGCTGATGACTTGAACCGCGTTGTCAAGGCTGTCGGTGGATCTGTTCAGGCTACCTGCTCCGACATTCTTCCCGAGCACCTCGGAACCTGTGATACCTTCGAGGAGAAGCAAATCGGTGGTGAGCGATTCAACATCTTCGAGGGCTGCTCCGCCGCAAAGACCTGTACTTTGGTCCTGAGAGGTGGTGCCGAGCAATTCATCGCCGAAGTCGAGCGCTCACTACACGATGCCATCATGATCGTCAAGCGCGCAATCAAGAACAATACCGTCGTCGCCGGCGGTGGCGCAATCGAAATGGAACTTTCCAAATACCTCCGCGAATACTCACGAACAATCCCCGGAAAACAACAACTCATCATCGGCGCCTTCGCTCGTGCCCTCGAAGTTATTCCTCGCCAACTCTGCGATAACGCTGGATTTGACGCGACCGATATCCTCAATAAGTTGAGAATGCGACACGCGCGTGGTGATATGTGGGCTGGTGTCGATATTGACAGTGAGGGTATTGCGGATAATTTGGAGAAGTTTGTGTGGGAGCCTGCGTCATTGGTTACGAATGCTCTTAGCTCTGCGACGGAGGCGGCGACGTTAGTGTTGAGTGTGGATGAGACGATTAAGAGTCAGCAGAATCAGCAGCCTGGTGCGGGGGGTATGCCTGGTGCTCTGCCACAAGGAGCTGCTGCACGGGCGATGAGGGGTCGTGGACGGGGTATGCCTAGGCGTTAAGGAGAAGGTCTAGGGGAGTTTTGGAGAAATGTAAAGTAGGTAGCGCAGTGGAAAGGGTATTTGTTGCCGCTCAGGGCTCAGGGAGCGGGGTGAGGTATCCAAATCAAAAAGAATAATAGACTATTTGGAAACACGAGCACTTTTACTTCGTGTCTGTTGGTGGGACTGTTGTCGGTTCATCTGAGACTCCCGTTTCCTCGTCGAAGGAGACTACTCCCTCTTCTTGACTGATCAGCGATCCGGAGCTGGGTGTCTCGCCGAGTTCGAGGTCTCGGTTTTCGTGATCATCCGTAGTTGGTACGGCTCCATACTTGGCCATTCTCTTCCTCTCCAGCATACGTTTGTGGTACCATGACGACAGAAGGAGGGCCAGTCCCGAGCCAGCGACGTTTGCAGCGATATCAAAGTAATCAAAATCACGATACTTGAGTAAAGAGTATATCAGCGATTGCCTCACGAACTGGAGACATACAGTTTACCGGCAACAACCCTTGCAAGAACTCGCTTCCCACGCCGGCGCCGAGGACGCAGACGAGAGCTGTTGCGTGCGTTACGCGTCGTCGTGTGGTGTCGACGATCCAGTAGAAGTTAGTGGTGAGGATGAAGAAGACTGGAGAAAGATTAGGATGGTGTTTGGGTTGGAGAGGATAGGAGGTACCGAAGAAGTGGAGGACTTTGTCGTTTGAGATGTTGAGGCTGGGTGCCAAACCTAGCCATGCTGCTATTGGAAGCTGGCTGTCGAGGTGTTAGTATGAGTCGACATAAAAAGAGGGTGACATACCAAAGAAATGACACAGCAAATGGAATCCTGATTCTCATCGTTTACGGCAGGTATGGCGTGTAACGTTGACTCATGCTGCCCCTGCACAAACCCAAAATTCCGTGAGACCGCCGAGAGCGACAAGCACAACGAACTTCGCCGGTATCGAGAATTCCCAGATCCCGTCAAGAATGACCCAATCGAACGGTCTTGTGGCCACGAGTCCCGCAAACCCCGTCACCGACGGCCTCCTCGCCTCTTCCTCAGCATCGCAGCAGACACTCCACGCACACCCTCATGTTCCTGCACACCTCCTCCTCCCCGACGGGACTCCGGATTATCTCAGGTTGATCCTTACGTCGAGAGTTTACGACATCATTGATGAGACGCCTCTTACTCACGGTGTCAAGCTTTCCGGGAGATTAGGATGTAAGGTCATGCTCAAACGCGAAGATCTCACCCCGGTCTTCAGTTTCAAGATCCGTGGAGCGTATAACCGTATGGCACACCTCGACGAGGAAGAGAGATGGAGAGGAGTGGTCGCGTGTTCTGCCGGAAACCACGCACAGGGTGTAGCGTATTCTGCGCGGCAACTCCAGATTCCGGCGACGATTGTGATGCCTGTCGCTACGCCTGCGATTAAGCATTCGAATGTCACGAGGTTGGGATCGAAGGTTGTTTTGCACGGTGAAGATTTCGATGCTGCGAAGGCTGAGTGTGCACGTCTTGAGGAGAAACATGGGTTGATCAACATCCCACCTTACGACGACCCATACGTTATTGCCGGGCAAGGTACCGTAGCCGTCGAGATCCTCCGTCAAGTCAAGCTCGGCCGACTCGAGGATTTGGAGGCGGTGTTTTGTTGTGTTGGTGGTGGTGGACTGATTGCCGGTATCGCGGCGTATTTGAAGCGTGTTGCGCCGTGGGTTAAGATCGTTGGTGTGGAGACATATGATGCGGATGCGATGACCAAGTCCTTGGGGGAGGGGAAGAGACATATGTTGAAGGAGGTTGGGTTGTTTGCGGATGGAGCGGCGGTGAAGATCGTGGGTGAGGAGACGTTTAGGTTGTGTCGTGACTTCGTGGATGAGATGGTCTTGGTAAGCACGGATGAGATTTGTGCGGCCATTAAAGATGTGTTTGAGGATACGAGATCTATTCTTGAGCCGGCGGGTGCGTTGTCGGTTGCTGGCTTGAAAAAGTACGTCGCGGCCAAACCACCAAAGAACGAGAACAAGAACTACGTCGCGGTATTGTCAGGTGCGAACATGAACTTTGACAGGTTACGCTTCATCGCTGAACGCGCACAATTGGGTGAGCAAAAGGAGTGTTTCATGTCCGTCACCATTCCCGAAAAACCCGGAGCGTTCGGCAAGTTGCACTCCGTCATCGAGCCGCGTGCTGTTACCGAATTTTCCTACCGTTATTCGGATTCGGAGAGAGCACATATTTATATCTCGTTTACTGTTACCGACCGCGCACAGGAAGTCCCAGAGATCATTTCGAGATTGGCGGAGGAGGGGATGGAAGCCTCCGATATCTCCGACAACGAGATGGCAAAATCACACGCCAGGTACCTCGTCGGCGGCCGCGCTTCCGTATCACACGAACGTCTCTACCGCTTCGAGTTCCCGGAGCGTCCGGGCGCTTTGAGCAAGTTTTTGAAAGGGTTGAAGAGTGGTTGGAATATCTCGTTGTTTCATTATCGGAACCATGGGAGTGATGTTGGGAAGATCTTGGCGGGGATTCAGGTTGCGCCGGGGGAGAGGGAGGCGTTTGAGACGTTTTTGGTGGGGCTTGGGTATCCGTTCGTTGATGAGACGGAGAATGAGGTATACACTAGGTTTATGAGGGCATAGGGGGAGGGGCGAGGGACTGTACGCTAGACGAATAAAATGAAAAAGATTGCATTTTAATATGTCTAGAGTGCTTGTTACAGCTTTATTCTGATGCCCCGGGCGTCGAGGAGAATAGCGATGGTTGCGAGAACTCCGCAGTACCCTGCCAGAACCCCGAAGCTCTGGACGCGTCCCATTTCTAGCGTGTTGAACGACATGTTTACCAATCCCGTGAGTAAGTTGGCCAGCAGGAAGATCGCGAGGCCGTTCAAGTTGATGGCGTGCAAAACCCTCGGTACGGCATATGAGCGCGAAGCGGTGCTTGGTGTTGAGGTGAAAAAGAGGCACTCCACTCCCAGGTAGAACAGAAGGAAGAAGGTGTTGTAAGCCAGAACCCAGAGGATGTATGGTAGGTTTGCCATCCTTCGTGAGACCTGAAGATCGAGGCCGTACAATGAGCGAGGAGCAATGGCGAAATACGTCGCCGCGGACCAAGCTACGCACGAGAAAGCCAATGTGCGAAGGAGCTTGGCGCGACTGCTCTGGACCGGAGTGGCAGTGGAACGTGGACGAATCTGGTTGCCTGTACCGAGACCAGCGAGGAAGATGGCGAAATACCCGATGAAGGAGCAGATACCTTCTTTATTCTGACTGAGGACGTCAACGCGTGGGGCAGTCAATACCCAAGCGGATAACTTCATCTTGTCAAGAGCATACTCGTATACGACTCCAATCAAGATTGCGGAAACGGTGGGTGTAAGGACACTAATGGGCGGTGCCAGAATAGCCAAGAACGGCGGGAGGAAGCCGAGGGTCATGAAAAAATTCCAGTGGACACCGTATTCTGTGACATGTTCCTGGTACCCGATCGCTTTCGTTACAGCGCATCTGATTCCTCCTAGGATCAACATCGGTCCAGCTACCCTGAGTGCCTTGCGTAGTCTCACACTCAGAGAACCGCTGGGAAGAGACGATACCAGGCCTGAGGAAAAGACAAATGAACCGACGCCCATGTCCATGAGGGATGTACCCCATGTCTCGACTTTTGCGAAGCGGCGGGGGAAAAGGGGAAAGTCGACTGCGAGGATGGCTAGGGTCGTGATGAGCATCATTCCACCGCGGTAAGCCGTGAGGAAGGGTTTTCGCTTCGCATTCTCCGCGGACTGGGTTTTGGTTGCTGCAGGCTTTGCTGATTTTGACTTTCTGGGAGATTCATCCGGTGTTGTGAGCAGGAGAATGGCTGCTGGGATAAGGAGGGCAAGGTTTAGGGCGATGGGGTTGTCGGCGTAGAGCGTGATTGCCAGTAACAGCCCGAGGCAATTGATCCCAAACTCGAGGAAGAACTCTGAGACGCCATAGTTCTTGAAGACACCTTTTCGAGAGTCAAGGGCGGCCCAGAGTGCGTAAGCTGACTGAGAATAATGTGAGCAAGTATAGCGAAATAGAACGTGGGAACACGTACCACGGCGGTGAATGTGACTTGATTAATCTCCCAGATATCACCCCCTGATAGGTCCGACACGAATGCCTCTTTCAGAGCCTTGTGAGTCTGTTGCGCTGAAGCCTCCATGCTTGGCTTCCTCGGTGTCGGTGTCGGTGTAACGTTGAACTGAACTGCGCCGAATGCGGCACCTGCATCGCGACGTCGGTGGCCTGCATCCACGTACGACCCCCGAGGACAATACCGACCGAGTTTGCAGTCGTGCCAGCTCGAAACCCCGTCTAAACCATCGGGATCCACCGCATCCATCCCGCCGTGTATGCGCTGACCGTTCCAACTGTCTCCCGATGTCATTTTCCGAGGCCCCCTTCTCGACCATAAAGCACAAATGGGAACACGGTGATCCAGCTTTCCTGCGCCGTTTGGCGGTCAAGGTTGAGAAGTCTGGCGTGTGGAATGAGAGTCTGTCTGATGTGGAGCGATTGTCTATGCTGGAGGCTTTGAACGATGAGGCAAAGTGGGAGAAGTTCATCGAGGGACAAGTTGAGAGTGTATGCCATCCTCGGGCTTCTACATGCCGTTTGGTTTCTTATTGACATCTGATTGCGCAGTCTTCAATCGACCCTACAGAGCCCTCGCAACCACCGCCATCAGCACCAAGCTCTGACACGATCGCGCCCGACGCCCTTGACACAGCTTTCGACGCATTAACCTCCGCGTTTCGGGCGCGGTGTCTGCTTTATGAGCAGTCAATACCGCTACTCTTCCCAACGGACCGTACATGCTGTCAGATGGATCCTGAAATTGAGCTCCTTATTGAGGAAGAGGAAAGGGCTGATGCCTCAGCGGTAGGCGCGTCGGGTTCGGGCGATGCTGTGATGACAACGCCGCCCGCGCCTACTAGACGGGCAGGAGACGATGATGATTACGATGAGGACTACGACGACCCTGAACCGCAGACGTCGGCAACGAGCGAAACAATAAGCTCAGGTAAGCCGGCGTCAGACCCAATACAACCAACGCCGACATCTCACAAACCATCGCTGGCAACGATTTATCATACGCTAGAGCACGACCGGAGAACGATGGTCGAGCAAGCGAAGCTCGATGAATCTGATCGGCAAGTGAATGCGGATGTCGACGTGCATGGAGCCAGGGACGGTACAAGTGGATCTGGGAGAGGGATCAAAGGTGATTTCGGTGCCGCGAATCTCAGTTTGAAGCATCTCCTTTCAGCTATCGATGCTAAACGGGAAGCGTTAACGTTGTCCGATACTGAATTGCGTCACCTCCTGTCCGAAGTCAGGAAGAACAGATCGAAATGGGCTTCTGAAGAAAAAGTTGGCCAGGAAGAACTTTATGAGGCTTGCGAACGCGTCGTTCTGGAGCTCCGTGGTTACACCGAACACTCAACGCCGTTCTTGAACCGAGTAAGTAAGCGTGAAGCCCCAGATTATCACACAATCGTGAAGAACCCTATGGATCTGGGCACGGTCATGAAGAAGTTGAAGGCTTTGCAGTATAAGAGTAAGGAGGAGTTTGTACACGACTTGGAGTTGATCTGGAACAACTGCCTCCTATATAACGCCGACCCCGCCCACTTCATGCGAAAGCATGCTCTCTCGATGAGAAAGAAAATGCATACGCTTGTTCCGCTGATTCCTGACATCACCGTACGAGATCGGGCTGAGGTGGAAGCAGAAGAAGCTGCGCAAGACGAAGAAAACGAGGCTGAACCTGAGCCTGAAGTAAGAGCGAGTAGGATGGCAGCTGGAGGCAAGTCAACGAAGAAGAAGAAGAAGTCTAGTGCGGAAACGACGGCCGATCGAGAAGGAAGTCCGGTGGATGAGCATATGACTGGGACTGAAACAAGACCTGGGATACCCGCTCGACACAGCTTTGGAGGCTCGGTTCCTCCACCGTCTCTTGAAGCTCTGACGAATGGAGTTAACGGGCATTCAGCTGGTACCCCGCCAATTGATCCCGCCCTCGAGAATTCGCAGATGGAGATAGACAACGCACCCCAATCGGAGGAACTGGGCGCCGCGGTGGCGGATCCAGCGGACGAAGGTGACAGGAGTGATTCTCTTATGTGGAAGTCACTCACCAAGAAACGCCGTGCGGGATTGTGTAGTAAGCGACATAAGCTTCTGAGGAATGGCAAACTGAACGAGGATTATCCAGCGCTTGTAAGGGACAGGAAAGCGATGCAGAGGTTTTCCATGTGGGAGATGAGGCATCTAGGACTGAACCTTGAGGCGGAAGAAGGAATGGGGGGACTCAGCGGTGTGGAGGACGAAGGAGAAGCTGATGCTGAGGTGTATCTGGCAGAGTATCAGGTCATGGCTGGTTTACCAGACATATCTCCTGCGCTGGCGGACGATGGTGAAGACGACGAAGAAGCGGACGAGATCTCAACTGCTGATCCAAGGATTCAGCCACCAGGTGGAGAGGTATTGAAGAGAATGGACGCGAATGTGTTGGAGTTGAGAAAAATCAGGAAAGTGTGCACGAAACTTCAGATCATCAAGCAGTTGCAACAGCAGAATGCATTTCATGCGAACCACCATCGCGAAACCAATATCGACGACCCGCTGGGCTTTGACAGGGTGGATCCGGATCCACCTGCGTTACCGCGGGATACGCTGATGTCGGATGATTTGGCACGATTCGGCATGGAAAGAGTTATTGGGAAGATGCTATATGAAGCTGGCTTCGAGGAGTACCAGCCTTTGGCGCTGGATGCAGTGACCGATATCGCGGCTGATTATCTGTTCAGGATTGGGAAGGTTATCCGAACTTATATGGATGCACCATGCAGTCGTGACTTTACGGACGACGAGATCATCATGCATGCTTTGCAAGAAGGGGGTGTTCCAGACATTGAGGCGTTGGAATCTTACATCAAGGATGATGTTGAGCGTCGTGGAATCAAGCTCGAAGAGACACACAAGCGCGCTATGAACTACCTTGTGAAGGAGTTACGTCCTGTTGGGACCGAAGGCACCGAGGGTGAGAATCAGTTCAAGGACAACAGTGAGAAGTTCGTGTCTGGTGATTTCGCGGAGGAGTTGGGTGACGATTTCTTTGGGTTTCGCGAGCTGGGGCTGGACAAGGAGTTCGGCATGTTTACGTTGTCTGTTCCGTTGCACCTGTTGCAAGGACGTGCTCAGAATGGATTTCCGATGGCACAGTTCGGTGCGAATCGACCTGTCGAGGAACAGTACGAGCCGCCGCCGCCGTTTGATCCCGTCACCTATGAGGTGGCACAACTTCAGATTGGCCTCATCAAGCCGTACTTGTTCTCTCGTCTTGAGTACGCAGACGAAGATGCCATCATGGAAGACGAAGACATTCCCCCGAAGAAGAAGCCACCCAAGCCCAGGCTCCCACCAAGCGGGAAGATCACCTCGCCGCGGAAAAGGCCCGCACCCTCCGTTTTTGCAAGCAAGAATAACAAAAAGAAGAGATTGGGGCCTATACCGCAGCTGGAGCATTCTGAGTCGAGGGCTTCTGATGGACAGTCGGCATATGTGTTTTCGCCATAGTTATCTTTGGGAAGAGGTATGGGGTTTTTCTTTGGAGTTTTTCACTTTGGCGTCTTGCATGCCTTCTCTATTGCTAATGATTACTGCTATTGCTTCGCTACTATTGAGTTCAAAGCTCCTGCCTGAGAATTTAAATGTTCAGGACTATTCGCTGCCACGGCCGTGATACAGTAATTGATTATATGCGAACGAGCTCGAGAGTGCGAAAGTGGTTCACGTTATGGAGATGCTTTCGCGCAGCTGATTTCCCCACATTCTCCTGCTGCAGCTGCGTCGTGCTCCAAGTATACCGGCATCCGCAGCGTTCGCCAACCTCACACGTACAATAGCACGATGCTTACGAGGATTCTTGCAACATTAGCAGACAAATACGTCACTGAGAAGCTCCTCCAAAGCGAGGTATGATGGATCGACGGCGCCTCGTGACCGAATGCTTACAATGGTGTCCAGGCGTTCCACAAATTCGTGCAGAAGACCCATGATACGGTCAAGAATCCGAAGAGTATCAAGGATATGGACTTCTCGGGATGGTCAGATAAGTCAGTAGCGAAGCAGGGTACGTGAACTTGTTCTCATTGTCTCTGTTGTTGACAAGAATCGGGCTGACCGGTATAGCAGGTGGCGAGAAGATGGAGGCCGTCCGAACGTTCGCGGCACTGTTCATGGATGAGGTTAAGAATCGCGACAAGTACAACAAGAAATGATGATCGAGGAGGAAGATTATTTATGTGCATTTACTCGGCGTTACTTGATCTCTTTTGGCGTTCTTCGGCGTTATTTCTTGGACGATGATCCAAACTTTGTTACCGCTACCTCTTTTTCATAATATTACGGTATATATGCTACCTATAGCTAGGTACCCAGGTTTTCATGTGACGGCCTCAATACTTCTTCCGGCTACCCACCGTGCCTCATGCAAATCTACAGATGTCAATCTCAGTTTCCCCATAACCTTTCTCGCCTTCTCCCCGCCCGCATCCAAGTCCTTGTAGATACCTACTGCCACGCATCTGGCGTCGCAAGAATCTATCCTGGTGGTCGCTGTTCCCTTGGAGTTTAGGGAGCGCTGTATTTTTAGAAACAGAAAGTGCGGTGACGTCGCGCATTTCGCGGGCGGGGGTTGAGGAGGGGCGGTATGATAAAAACACAAGACCTGATCACTGGCTATACCCATCGATTGCAACCGAATGCTCGTCCAACCATCACGAAGGACACTTCTGGAAACAATACGACAGCGGAACCCAATTTGCTGCCAGCCACAGGGCCGGTTGCTTCACTTCGCAGCCAAATACCTCAACTCGAATGGCTCTTGGCACGACGCTGGCTTACAAGAGCTCCGAGGCCGCCTCGAGCATAAGATTTCTACCGTGAAATGGAAATTCCCATTTGATAAAGTCACAGGGGAGGCTGCTGTTCTCGTCGTACGTCCATGATCTCGAAGTGAGCGCCTGCGCGCGTTTGAACGAGAGGAAGGATGTGAAGGCTGATCGTGAGGATGTAGCCATTGTATAACGACACGGACGGAAAGGCGAGAATATTATTTACCAAGAGAGTCTCTAGCTTACGGCAGCACGGTGGTGAGATAAGGTGAGCCATTTCTTCAATCGTCAGTCACCCGCACGGCGTGGTGATCTGAAAACGAAGGGAGGTACTTAACAATCATCATGCAGCTTCCCAGGCGGCAAGATGGATTCGGAGGACGAATCCTATGTCCACACTGCCCTCCGCGAGACCTCCGAAGAAGTCTTCCTCTCACCCTCCAAATTCCAAATCCTAGGCTCATTACCCGCGCTACCCAATAAGACGGGAACGATCAGGGTTCATCCTATTGTAGCGTTCTACACTGATCCGTTAGATGTGACCGAGAGCTATCCGTGTAATAAAGAGGAGGTCGAAAGAGTCCTTGGGCTTGAGGCAGAGTGGCTTGGTGATCAGAAGAATATGTAAGTCAGTGCTAAATTGGTGAAGACGTGTGCGAAGTGAGAGCTAACGAAGTTACATAGGGGAACCGAGTTGTTTAGAGGAAAAGTGAAGTCTCCGGTCTGGAACCTGCCGGAGGGGGATAAAATTTGGGGATTGACGGCGTATACGATGAACATTTTGACGAAGTGGATGGCATAGCCAGTCGGGACTGTTCAGTGAGACAACTCAAGAAGCATGGATTGGATATAAGATAACTTGAGATATTTATAACGGTTGTGTGTAAGATATACGAACATTGGCGCCGCCTGTTTCCTTGTCCGTTCAGAAAAGCATACAGCCTTGCAGTGCACCATGAGAGCGTGGGAAGTGGCAGCGAAGGACTGTCGCATGAGTGAAAGCGGAATGAACCTGCCATATAACAGAAAGACTCTAAGCAGGGTTCGACTCGATGAGGGTCACGAAAGTTTGTTTGACCAAATTTTTGAATATTAGAACAAGCTACCAATGGCCATGTATCTCAAGGTACTAGTGCAAGAAAAACGAGAAAGACAGAAACACGATACCAAATGAAGTCTATCAACCCGTTTAGATGTCGTCGTCAGAGAAAACCTCCTCTCCCCTCTTGCGGCGAGCCATCCTGTCCTTCTTCTTCTTACGCAACTCAGCACCAGTCAACTTGGCCTTCTTCTTCTCAGTAACGATCTTGTTACCCATGGCATCGAACTTGTCCTCCTCATCACCCTCCTTCTTCTCGTCGATACGGGGACCGGAACCCTGACCGGAAACCCAGTTGTGACCGGAAGGCACCATGCGACCGTTGTCGACAGCCCAGACTTCCTCAGTGATCTCCTTGGTGAACTCAGCAGAGTGAGTAATGATAACGACACCACCACCGAAGGTCTTCAAAGCCTTAGACAAGGCACCGAGGGAATCACGGTCCAAGTAGTTAGTAGGCTCGTCAAGGACGATGATGTGAGGACGCTGCCAGGTACAGGCGGCAAGGACAAGCTTGACCTTCTGTCCACCGGACAAACCACGGATACGGGAGTGAGAAACCAACTCAGCCTCCATACCGAGCTCAGCACAGTGGGCCTCAATCTCCTTACGGGTAAGAGGACGGAACTGACCGGACTTCAAAGCCTCCTTCAAGTCGACCTCGGCGACCATCTTGGAGTGAGACTCCATCAACTCAGTACGGGGAATCCAGGCGTTGTCAGCAGACATCATAGGAGTCCAGCGCTCCTGCTTGAGACCGACATCGGTACCGAGCATGAAAGTACACTCGTACTCGTAAGAGTTCTTGAGCTTACGACGGGACAAGATCTCGACGATACGGCGCTGAGTACCCTCAATCTTGAAGATACGCTTAGCCATCGCCTCCTCGTCGAGCTCGGTAACGACACGGGCGGCACGGTCCATGGTCTCACGGTCCTCACCGGTCTGGTAACGCCACTGGATGTACTCGGAGGGAGTAGAGTCGAGGTGGTGGTCGATGTGGTGGAAAGCGTGCTGGGCAACGTAGGCAATACGCAAGTTAGGGTGGGACCAGACCTCACCCTGGGTAGCGACGAGCTCACCAGTCAAGACCTTAATCAAGGTAGACTTACCGGCACCGTTAGGACCAATGACGGCAATACGGGAAGACAAGGAACACTGGAAGGAGATGTTCTCGATCTGGGGCTTGGCGGTACCATCGTACTGGAAAGTAACGTTGCTGACCTTGACGATAGCACGCTGCTTGGTCTTGACACCCTCGAGGAAACCGGGCTCGGGGAAGGTGAACTCCTGCTCAGAAGCACCAAGCTCGTAGTAAGACTTGGCGGAAGGAACCTTCAAGGCGAACTCGGAAAGGTTACCCTTGTACTTCTTGAGCTTGAAACGCTCGTAGTGGATGATGAATTCGACGACGTTGTCGAGGAAACCAGAGTCGTGGGAGACGACCATGGAGGTGACCTGAGTCTGGGACTTCAAGAAGTTCTCCAACCAAGCGACGTTCTTGACGTCCAAGTGGTTAGTAGGCTCGTCGAGAAGGAGAATGTCAGCCTTCTGCAACATAGCACGAGCCAAAGCGAGCTTCATCTTCCATCCACCAGACAAGGCACCGACGGCCTTAGCCAACAACTCCTCGGAGAAGTCGACATCCCTGAGGGCCTGGACGACGGCCTCACGGCCGAGACCGAGGTCAGCGATACGGGCGTCGTTGACGACGAAGTCAACAACGTTCTCGTCAGCATCAGCAGAGTCGACGTCGTGCTCGACGTAGATGGTCTTGAGCTGGTCAGCAGGGGGGAACCCCTCGACCTGGCCGTTAGCGATGGCACGCATAAGAGTAGACTTTCCGGATCCGTTGGGACCGCAAAGACCGTAACGACGACCACGCTTCAAGCGGAGGTTGGTTCGGTTCAACAAGATCTTGGCACCGTAGGCGAGAGAGAACTCACAGTTGCAAAGCTCCTCACCCTCCTCGTCCTCGTCCTCCTGCTCGACCTTACCGACCATGGAGGCGACACCGGCCTTGCGGAACTCCTCAGTGATGGCAGCGGTCTCAGCCTCGGGGAGGAAAGCAACAAGGTAACCCTTGATGTTCTGAACCCAGTCCTGGGCATCAGCGATCTTCTCCTCGATGAGCTGACCAGCAATGCAGGAGATGTAGTAGAGGATACCGTCGAACTTGGCGTCGATGGGCTTGTTGATGATCTTCTTCAAGGACTCGAGGACAACCTTGGGCTGACCAGCGTTGGAAGGCTCGGGGATGACACCGTTCTGAACGTTACCGACACGGTTCAAGGTGGCGATAGCGCGCTGAACGACCTCACGACACTCCGGATCACCGATGGTCTCCTTGATGTGGTTGAGGGTAGGCAACAACTGGGGCAAGAAAGGAGCAACGACGTTGGGGTCGTCGACAAGCTTACACATGTTGTCGATAATGACGGCAGCCTTACGCTTGACAGCGGTGGCACGCTCGTTCAAACCACGGGCCAAAAGAGGGACCATGATGGAGAGAGTGGGGGACTGAACCTCCTGGACGAAGGTGGTGGCACCCAACAAGTGGACGGTCTCAGGGACCTCCTCAGGCTTGGCGATACACTTGATCAAAGCGGGAATGAAACGCTCGATATCGGCGTTAGCGATCAAAGTACAGGCCTTCTCCATGGAGACGGTAGCAGCCTTCTTGACCTCGGGCTTGGTGTCCCACATGGCCTCGGACAAGAAAGGAACAACCTCAGGGAGCTGGAAACCGAGCTGGGAAGGAGCGTGCGAAACGAGAGCGTTCATGCACTCGAGAGCAGCCATCTTCTCGGCCCACTTCTGGGCGTGACGGATGGACTCCTCAAGAGGGGGGAGGACAGCCTTGACAGCATTGGGGTTGATGGCGGAGACAATAGAAGCGGAGGCGGTCTGAGCGAGCTCGGAGACGGACTTCTGCTTGTCAGCGACAGCGGCGAGGACATCGCCCAAAAGGGTGACGATGTAGGGCTCGACGGTGGCGGCGAGCTCCTGGGAGCAGATGGCAGTGATGGCGTGAAGGGCGGACTCACGAGCACCGACGTCCTTCTTGTTGGTCAAGGAAGCGCGGATCTTGTCGACGGCCTGGACGGGGGCGTCCTGCTCCTCGATGGCACCGTTGATGAAGAGAGCGACCTCAGAGGCGGCAGAGCGCTTGTCATCAACGTTCTCCGCCAGGGAGAGCTTGCCAAGCAACTCGTCGAGGATGGCGATGGAAGCCTTGTTTCCGGTAACAGCAGACATAGCTACTTGTTCAAAAGATTGATTCGACCCTGAAAAGTGATATGAACCTCGTGAAGCTGATGAAGAAATTGAGCTGTCGACTAGCGAGAACTGACAATTGTCTTCCGGAGTGGTATCTTAAAGCTTGACGAGCACCTACGGTGGGTGAAGAAGTCGAGGAGGCGGGGGGGGTTGTCGGGCCTTATAATAAAAAAAATTGCAGGAGCGCGCAGCGAGCAGCGTGCCTGGCCGGAAGTTGCCTCAGCTGAAAATAAACGGTGGCAAATCTTTTCATCTGCTGAAGTAGGAGAAGCTTGCGTGTCGTCGGTCGTTGTCTCCTCTGTGAAACAGTCTTCTACGGGCGTGGGGTCGTGATGGCGGACCGTGGGGTGTGCTCTTTGTTCTGCTCGAGGAACCACCGTCGTTGCTCGACCGCTCTTGTGCTCCTAGACATACTCAATTGACTACTTTCAACGACCTTTACCTTCCCATTAACATCTTCCCTTAAGGTTCCGGTGCGCTGCCTCATCCCCAACCAAGTTCCGCGCAGGAGTCGTCCCAGGGGTCCATGATCGATATCTCCATATTTTGGGCAAACGCGTCCTCGACACCTCCACCACCACCTCACCCTCCCCTTCTGACCACCATGCCAAAATCCCGTAACGGCGGCCTCAACGAGCCCATGAACGGCCTCTACATCCCTATGGGCCTCGTGATCTTCGGCACCCTCCTCGTCCAGCCTTCCTACACCCCCTACGCAGTCATCGTCGCCCTCTCCCTCGGCGCTTTCAAGGTCTGGCGTGGACAGCCCAGGAAGGTCCTCAAGCCTGCCGAGTACCAGGATTTCGAGTTGCTCGACAAAACCGTATTGACACACAACACCGCGATCTACCGTTTCGGTCTCCCTAGACCCAACGACATCTTGGGCTTGCCTGTCGGTCAGCACATCACCGTCGCAGCCACCATTGACGGAAAAGAGATCTCGCGTTCGTACACCCCTACCTCCTCTGACAACGACAAAGGCCACTTCGACCTCCTCATAAAATCTTACCCCACCGGTAACATCTCCCGCTACATCGAATCCATGAAACTCGGGCAAACAATTAAAGTCAAGGGGCCCAAGGGACAAATGCGCTACGAAAACGGTCTCGTCAAAGAATTCGGAATGATCGCTGGTGGTACTGGAATCACTCCCATGTTGCAGATCGTCCGCGCAATCCTTAACAACCCCGCCGACCAGACAAAGGTCTCGTTGATCTTCGCAAACGTGAATGAAGAGGACATCCTCCTCCGCGAAGACCTCGACGAACTCGCAAAAGACCACGCGGGCCAATTCCGCATCAAGTACGTCCTTAACAACCCCCCGGAGGGCTGGACCGGCGGTGTTGGTTTCGTGACGCAGGAGATGATCAAGGAGTGGTGTCCTGGACCGGAGTTGGGGAAGGATGTCAAGATTTTGTTGTGTGGGCCTCCGCCTATGGTTGGGGCTATGAAGAAGGCGGTTGTGGAGTTGGGGTATGAGCAGCCGAAGGTTGTTTCTAAGTTGGAGGATCAGGTGTTCTCGTTCTAAGTGGGGAATGATGTGTGTGTATAGAGGTGGAAAGAACGATATAGCATAGGATTGGAATAAGACTTGACTCATGACGTTGTGTTTGTCGCGTTGGAATTTGAAGTGCTTGAGCCATGATTCGCGTAGTTGGGTTTCGAAAGTCTATTTTTGGCAACCGCCGGGTATATCATCATTCGTTACATATCGCGAACAACCATTATCCTGTCTCCAATTTTCCTGTGCCCTTCTCGATCGCTTCCCAGCTTTTCCGCTGTGTCGTCGCCGTATTCAAGTCACCGCATGGCTTGCCCACACGCCTTCGTCGACGCCTTCACGTCGCAATCGTTCCCCTACACCGCTCACTGCACATTCAATGGTCGAATAAGAGTAATGTTATCACCCTTCAACAATATCCGTCCAAGCTCTCTTCGCGCATTGGTCTTCTGGTTAACCTCCGCGGCGTCGTCGACGACAATGTTCATGAACTCGTCGAAACCCTGTACGAAACCATTAGTAACTTCCACAAAGGAGTGTGCACAGAAGGTATCATACCCTAATCTGTCCCTCCATGCGAGTCTCGGTCTGTTCGTAGAGCCAGATCTGTACTGTTGTTCTCTTTACGATTCTGTTAGCCAATGTCACCAACCACCATGCCTATGGTCGCACCTGCTGCAAGAACTTGAAGATCAAGTTGATGGGTGGAACCATCACACGCTGTTGTCTGCCGCTCATCTTGATTGTATGTCGTCTATGTCGTCCGAAGTATACCGAGTGTATCGTCGTTACCGCCTGTTCGCGGTCCCTGGCGCGTCCCCCGAAATTACCCTGATCTCCGCGGGCATCACTTCCACAAAAAGTTAAGAAAGCACTTGTGAAAGCAACTCAGCGAACCGCAGTTCGATCAATTCAAACGCACAGCCCGCAAAAACAGCATTTAGAGCATTCATCACCAAGCATAATGTCTACCACTACCGCAAATAATACCATGAACTTCGGTCCTGAATGGTAAGTTGTTTTGCCCCGCGTTACCCGTCCATCCGGACTTTCTTACTTTTCGCCGCTGTGTGATCCGAGGACGAATGCTGACTGTATGCTTTGAATAGGATGCGCCGAGCACCGCTTTCTTCAGCCCGTGCCTCGCCTCCGCCCGTCCAGACGACCCAGCATCAGCGTTCAGGATCAGGCTCCTACAGCGCCGTCCTCGCCTCCCCAACATCCCTCCACCCATCCTCCCCCTCCTCCATCCCCGTCCAACTGACAGATCCAGCCCATCCTTTCCGCTACAGTCGTACCGAAATGCTTACAGTCTTCGACGGCCTACGCGAAAAACTCACCGCGAACCCCTCCTTCCCACTCGAAATGGAGCGTCTCGAGATTGTTACGAGTGAGGAAGTTCTCGAACCTGTATCCGAGGTCTCCATGACGGATGTGGAAAAGAAGGTTTACGGTGGTCAGCTGGGTGTCAATTCTGAAGTCAAGCGTCGCGAGCCGGCTACGCCGGGTGGAATCTCCAGCCCCCGAAACGAACGCTTTGCTGCGTTGGGATCGCCTCGGGGTGAGAAAGCTACGTTTGGGAGGAGGAACGGGGCCAAGAACACACCTGGTGCGGCTTTGCGCCAGTCAACCAGGCGTGGCGACTACTTTTCTGGTGCATTGGGTGGGGCGGAGGGATGGGCTACGCCGAGTGCGAACGCTGCACAGGGTGGTGGTTCTGGTACCTTCGAGGGAGGAGTCTTCAGGGGTCCGGACGATGCAAAGGGTCTAGAGGATTCACCAATTGAGGAAGAGCAGGAATTGAAGGGTGCCGAAACGCCTAAGCAGGAGTCGTCGCGCCTGGCTGTTGGTGGTGGAGCTTTCGACATCCTCGCCCCTGTCGGCGGTCGTGGTGTCTCTCGTCTCGCAAAGTTTGGTATCACCAAGTCGGAAGCACAGCCTGCTGCTCCCAGTGCGGACGAGGGTAGCTCTCTCCTCGCTGACCGCGATTTCGACGACGACGTCCTCCGCGAAGTCATGGCCGTCGCAGCCGACCAATCCCGTCCTGATTCTGCCAACGGAATGGAACGTCTTCAGTCCCGTTTCGCTGCTCAGACCCTCGCTGGTGGGGCCGCTAACTCACTCGACTTCGGCGAAGGCCGTGTCGACCGTGTCGACCGTGATCCGTTCAATGCTGCTCCTCGTACAGGATTGGGCGGTATCTTTGGTTCGCCGGCCGAGGAGGCTCAGGCGCAGACTCCTGCGCAGCCGCGTGGTGTTGGCGACGTTGGGGGCAGCGTCGGCGGGTTGTTCGAGCACCCCATCGTTCCATCGCAGCCTACCCTCCCGCCTGCGCCGCCTCAGACCACCCGCGTCATGAACATGCCCGACAAGCTCAAGTGGCTTTACCGCGACCCTACCGGCGCCATCCAGGGTCCTTTCTCTGGTTTGGAAATGCACGACTGGTACAAGGCTGGGTTCTTCCAGCCTAATTTGTTGGTAAAGAGGGAGGAGGACAACGAGTTCGAGCCTCTCTCCGTCCTCGTTAGGAGGATTGGTAACCAGCGTGAGCCATTCCTGGTGCCTCTTCCGTCGAGGACGATGCTCGCTCCTATCCCGGCTAAGGGTTGGGGAAGTGGAAACCAGGGTGCGTCCGGAACTACGACGCCTGGTGGGTCTATGCTTGGCGCTGTCCAGGCCGCTGCTACCCCCGGAAGTGGATGGGAATCTACCCGTTGGGAGCCTCAGCAGCCTCCCTTCGCTAACTCATTCCCATCCTTCGGCACCACGCTGACCGCGGACCAGCAGAACGCTTTGGAGCGTCGCAAGCAGGAGGAGCAGTACCTCATGGCTCGTCAACGTGAGATATTGCAGCAACAGCAACAGCAGCAGCTGTACGCCTCTTACCTCCAGCAACACCACTCGTCTGCTATGCTCCAGCCTAGCCCGCTCGATTTGTTGAGGGGACAGCAGCAGCAGAGGGAGTTGACATTGTTGCAGCAGCAACAGCAGCAGCAGGCTCAGGCTCAGAGAAGCGCGGCGCCTTCCCCGTTCTTGACGCCCGCCGCTGTAGCGAGCCCGACCCTTGCTAACGGTATCTTGGGCGGATTGAGCAGCTGGGCGCAGGGATCTGGGCTCCAGCAGGCTGCCCTCTTGGCGCAGGCCGCTCAGCAGCAGGCTCAGGCTCAGGCCCAGTCTCCATGGGGATCTACGGCTGTCCTCCGTGACGCCCGTGATGCGCTTCAGGAGCAGGTTGAGTCTCCTATTGCCGCCGCCCACGCCCTTGCCGAGCGTCAGGGTTTGAACACCTCCCAGACCGATTTGTTGACCAGCGTTGCGAAGGAGATGGAGGAGGCTGAGATGGAGGCGGCTATGGCTAGGGCTGATGATAGTTTCTTCGAGGATGAAGAGGAAGAGAAGGCTGCGGACGGGTATGAGCGTCTTCCTGACAGTCCCTTCGACGAGGAGATGGAGGTTGTTGCGCCTACAGAGAAGATTGCGATCCCGAAGGAGGAGTTTGAGGGTTTCAACGACGAGACTGAGATTTCTGTTGTTGAGAGTCCCGCTGCTGAGATGGAGAAGGAGGAGACTCCGGAGTCCTCTGTGGTCACTGTTCAGGCTACTCCTTTGACTCTTGCTCCCGTTCCTGCTGCGACTCCCTCTATCGCGCCATGGGCCGTTGCTGCTCAGCCCGAGAAGAAGGCTGCGCAGAAGAAGCCTACTCTCCGCGAGATCCAGGAGTTGGAGGCTAAGAAGGCCGAGCAGAAGCGTGCGATCGAGAAGCAGCAAGCTGAGGCTGCTCTTGCCGCGGAGATTGCTCAGGCGCAGTTGGCTGCTCAGCAGGCCGCCAGTGCGCAGTTGCCGTCCAACGCCAAGTGGGGTTCTGATGCTGGTCCTGCTCCGGCTAACATCGCCACTCTCGTGAATGCCCAGCCTGTCGTCAGCTCCTACCCCGCTCCTGCTCCATGGGCCGCAAAGCCCGCTCCTGCCGCCGCTACCTCCACTGGTAAGAAGACCCTCGCTCAAATTCAGAAAGAGGAGGAAGATGCCGCGAAGAAGAAGCAGGCTGCTCTTCTCCAGGCACAGAAGGCTGCGGGCATTCCGCCTGTTGTGGTGGGTAAGTCGTATGCCAACGCTGGTGCGAACAGTGCTGCAGTGAGGGGCGCTGCTCCTGTTGCGGCTGGACCCGGGTGGACTACGGTTGGTGCGAGTGGAAAGGTTTCTGCGCCGCCGGCTGCTGTTAAGGCTGCCCCTGTCGTTAAGCCTGTTGTCCAGGCTGCTCCTGTCGTCAGGGCCGTCGCTGCCCCGACTGTGGTCAAACCTGTCGTTGCTCCTGTTGTAAAGGCTCCTCAGGTTCCCAAGCCTGCTGTTGGACCTTCTGCTGCCACCGCTGGTGGTGCACAGTTGTCCGAGGGTTTCATGAACTGGGCTCATTCCGCGCTCAAGGGATTGAAGATCGACATCGATGACTTCTTGCAGATGATCATCCAGATGCCCGTCAATGACCCTTTTACGGCTGAGATTATCTCCGACTCGGTCTACGCCAGCTCTACCACGATCGATGGAAGGAGGTTCGCGGAGGAGTTCACCAGGAGGAGGAAGTCTGATCACTTGGGGGCGAATGCTTCGGCTGCTGCGCCGGTGAGCAATGGTGGAGGATGGAATGATGTTGTTAGCAAGGCAGGTAGCAAGGGTGCTGCCGCGCAGGGTCCGGAGTGGAATGCTGCGTTCAAGGTGGTCGCGAAGAAGGGCGGTAGCAAGAAGCGTTGAGCTGAATACCCATAGCGATAGCCATAGCCAGATAGCCAGCAATATTCATATCATCGATCCTCATCCTGATCAATCTCTCTATTTTTCTGGATCTGCCGGGGATGGTTAACGATCATTGGTGCCTGCTTCGGAAAAGGTCGCGCCGTTCCTTAGCGACTTTTGTTGGGCTGCGCCGGCTGATCAGATCAACGTGCAGAAAGTACGACGTCGTGAAGAACCCTCCAAGCAGCAGCAGCTCGTCCTTTCCTTCGCGATCCATATAGAATCAAAGATAATGTCGGCAGCTATGAGATTCTCCCAGGTGCGCTTGACCGCGAAGGCTGTGTCGTCGGGGTATGTTTTTCTCGTGTCGTCAACGACGTCAATTGTCGCACACGACATTCTCCACCTCCTTGTCGAGCCAGGACTGACGACGGACCTCACAGTGTGTCCGCACGATCACTTGCCTCAGTTATGGGCACTCAGATTCGCCACTTCTCCCGCTCTTCTTACGCCCAGAAGTCCTTCCCAGACCACCAGGTCATCAACATGCCCGCCCTTTCTCCTACCATGACTCAGGGTGGTATCGGTGTGTGGGGAAAGAAGCCCGGAGACAACATTCAGCCCGGAGATGTGTTGGTGGAGATTGAGACGGATAAGGCACAGATGGACTTCGAGTTCCAGGAGGAGGGTTACTTGGCTAAGGTCTTGATGGAGTCTGGTTCTAAGGATGTTCCTGTCGGAAACGTGCGTCTATTATTCGACAAAATATGGGAATGAATGCTAACGTATCGGTACAGCCCATTGCTGTTTTGGTCGAGAACGAGTCTGACGTCGCCGCTTTCGCCGACTTCACCATCGAGGACGCTGGAGGTGCTAAGGCCGCTGAGGCACCAAAGGAGGAGGCTAAGGAGCAGCCCAAGGAGGAGAAGAAGGAGGAGAAGGCCGCCGCTCCCAAGGCTGAGGCTCCTCAGAAGAAGGCCGACGAGACTCCCTCCAAGCCCCTCGAGCGCATCGCCGCTTCCCCTATCGCCCGCCGCATCGCTTCCGAGAAGGGCATCCCTCTCTCCCAGATTAAGGGATCCGGTCCCAACGGCCGCATCATCTTGAAGGATGTCGAGGCCTACAAGGTTCCCGCCGCCGCTGCTGCCTCTGCCCCTGCTCCCGCTGCTGCCTCCCCCGGTGCCGCTTTCACCGACGTTCCCGTCTCCAACATGCGCCGCGTTATCGGCCAGCGTCTCCAGGAATCCAAGCAGACCGCGCCTCATTACTACGTCACCTCCGAGATCTCCATGGACAAGATCAACAAGCTCCGTGCTGCTCTTAACGCCCAGGCTGACGGCAAGTATAAGCTCTCCGTCAACGACTTCGTCATCAAGGCCGCTGCCCAGGCCCTTAAGGAGGTTCCCGAGTGTAACTCTGCTTGGTACGGAGAGTTCATCCGTCAGCACCACACCGCTGACATCTCCGTCGCTGTCGCCACCCCCACCGGTTTGATCACCCCCATCATCAAGTCCGCCGAGGCCCGCGGTCTCGCATCCATCTCCAACTCCATGAAGGACCTCGGCAAGCGTGCCAAGGACGGTAAGCTCAAGCCCGAGGAGTACCAGGGTGGATCCTTCACCATTTCCAACCTCGGCATGTTCGGCGTCGACTCCTTCACTGCCATCATCAACCCCCCTCAGTCATGTATCCTTGCCGTCGGAGCTACCAAGGATGTCGTTGTTGTTGACCCTACCTCCGAGAAGGGATTCAAGGTTGAGCCTAAGATGAAGTGTACGTTGAGCAGTGACCACAGGACTGTTGACGGTGCTGTTGGTGCGCAGTTCTTGAAGGCGTTCAAGAAGTACATGGAGAACCCCCTTGCTTTGATGCTCTAAGTGGTTGAAGGTGAGTATTGTAGGAGGGAGTAGGGGAAAGGGTGGAGTGGAGGATCGGAGGGAGGAAATTTGACTGTGATGTGGAAGCATAGTGATACCAGTTTGGATGTTATCATAATTCAATTCACCAAAACTTAGACTTTGTTTGCCTTTTTCGTATTGTTCCGGCATCTATCCTATCCTACCGTGCCAGAGGATCTCTGCTCGACATGGGTATATAGTATCATCTCCTTTTCAACAGTATTCTTTCATGATCGTAGGTAAGCTCAGAAAAACCCGGATGCAATACTCTGCTTCAACATCAGAATTTGCTGCTGCTGTCCCGGCGGCAACGCAGCAATCTGCGCATCCGTCAACGCCATAACCTGTCGAATCATCTCCGCCCTCTGTATCTGCTCCGGCGTCTGGGCCGGTGGTGCCTGTACAACCGGTGGTGGGGGTGCCACGGCGACTGGTACTGGTGGAGGAACAATCGCCTGGGGTGGTGGTGGAGGTGCGCCGGTGGATGCTACGACACGCTGTAACACATTCGCATCCATCAAATTCATCATCAACATTGCTTGAACAACCGCATACGCCAACTGCGGCTGTGTACTCAACAACGCCCTAGCCTGCTCCGGCGCGGTATGGATAACGTGTTTTAGGGATGCAAGGATATCGAGGAGTTGCATGGGTGGGGCGGTTTGTAGGGTTCGGGATATTGCGTCGGGGATTGTGAGGGAAGGTGGGGGAAGAGTGCCTGGTGGAAGGGGAGGGAGGATGGGTGGAGCTGTTGAGGTGGAAGGTGCAGGGTTGGGGTTAGAGGAGGAAGAGTTTGAAGGTTTTGTTGCGGATTCTGATTCGGCGAAATCCACGCGGAGAGTGCGGCCGCCGATGTCATAGTTGTTCATGTTTCTGACTGCGGAGGAGGCTGTTTCGTGGTCTATGTTGCATTCACTCACGTTAGCTGTGTAGTTGACACAAGTGAAATCGACATACCCATGAATTCACAGAAGCCGTATCCTCTCGGCTTGCCTGTCTCCCGATCAAAGACGAGTCGGAAGGAAATGACCTTGCCGACTTCCTCGAACAGGGCGATCATTTGCTCCTCAGCTTGGTCATATGGGATGTTTCCGACTGTAGGACACGGTTGTCAGTAGATTGAAGACAACTTGAATGGGTACGCCCTACCGAAAACGACTCTTGACATGGTGATTGTCCTGGATAAATGCCAGTAAATGCTGGTGTTTCGTTCGTAGCGACGACCTCGTACTGCAGCTGTCTGCAGGCCTGCCCTGATAACCCTCAGGACTGCATTTCCAATTGGCAAGATAGAACGTTTTACTGACCTCGTATTGAGTTTCTCCAAGGCTTCTAGGTCCTACTTGACCTGCTTTCACGGCTGCCCGGTTTCGTCCCGACTTCAAGATTTCTTTCGTCATAGCATGACGCTGGGCATGGCCATGGCGCTCGAGCCTTCGCAAGTTCAAATAAGAGCCCGGAGAAGCACCCAACAGCCAACCACCTCCAAAAAGATCAGACTCAATTGATCAGGCAACAAAATGCCAGCACAGACTCGCCCAGAACAGCCTTTAGCGGACCGCTTAAAGACGCTTGCTAAGGTATGTCCGGTCTTCGTTCGTTGTTTGGGTGCTGTGGACCTTGTGGGTTGTGGCTCTTGCCGTCTCTGCTTCCACTGCTCCTTGGGGAACAATGACTCTTCACGACTGTATATGCGTTGAATTGATTAACTGACGTCTTTCTAGCACCCCCAATTCACCTGGTGGATCGGCCACGTCCTCGTCCTCGTCTGCTCCATCAGATACTTCCTTTCTCTCCTCACCCTCTCCCTCTCCCCGCCAACCTCCTCCTCCCTCTCCTACCGCCTTGCCTTCATCGGCGCAATTACAACCTACGGCGTCGTCCTCTACAAAACCTACGTCAACAAAATCCAAACACTCGACATCAACTTCATCGGCCGTCTCTTGCGGGATGACAATGCGCTCTATTTCGGGGTCGCAGTATATTGGTTGTTGACGTCCAGAGTGTCGGTTGCGTTGGTTCCTTTCGCAACCTACAGTGTTTTCCACTTCTCGACGTATCTGAGGAATAACGTCATCCCCGCCGTCTCTCCCTCCCTCTCCAAATCCCCTCTCAGCACCAAGATCACAGCTTTCGTCGACGCAAACTTCCCTCACGCAATGCGCTTCGTCGCCGTCTTCGAGCTCGTCGCGATCACGATCCGTCTCGCCCTCCCTCTCGTCCTTTTCCGCGTCCGCGCGATCTTCACGCTTTTGTTGTGGGTCATGTTCTTAAGGTTCAGGGAGGCGAGCTCGACGCAGATGAGGGATGCGGTTGTCAGGAGTGGACAGTGGGTTGATCACTTATGTTTGCAGCCGGGAACCCCGGATGTTATCAGGAGGGTTGTGTGGCCCAGGGTTAAGGCTTTTGCGGCTGGATTGCAGATTCCGAGGGCTCCTGCTGCTGCTCAGGCCAACGCTTCTCCTAGAAAGACTCAGTGAGTGAGTTAACATCGATGAGTTGCAGTGGGTGTAATGAGTGGAGCATAATGTGGTGGTGGTGCTGAGGAGGATATGCAGTGTGGAGGATAATTGCTAGTGTGTATTGTTCGACTGTTAGGAGGTTGGAGTGAAGGGGTGAGAGAACTTTATCCTTGTAGTATAGTGTCTGTATGGAATAAAAACTTGGCTGTGTTTTTTACCTGAAAGATGTTCGGAAACCCGTGGGAAAGTCAGTATGAACCGGCATTTCTCCTTTCGAGCTTGGGTCAGAAGCAATGGCTAATGTGCAATTCAAAGGCTTCATCATTGGGCAGTATTCGGTGTATGTGTGTGCTTCACTCCGCTGGACCTTCTTCCTCAGCTTTGGGGGGGTTTCAGGATGTGGTTCAAAGATTGCACCGAGGCGCGTGCACTGGTGCCCACATTTGTGAAATATGAACCTTGGGAAGCGGTGCAACTCTTTGGCTTCCCCGATGGCAAACGATAAGGTCATGTGGGACAGTCGTCCGCTCTGAGTTCAGTACCTTAGTAAGACGTCGTCAGTCTTAAGGACTGACCAAAGAAGTGATCAACCCATACGAGCGTCCGTGCAGGCGAGAGGTGCCACTACTAGCCGCTTCTGTGTTAAGTAATGGATGTACATGCATGTGGGTACTGCAACGGCGTACTTACCAACCGGAGCCAGGGTCATACGCATCTCTGTATACGTACGCGTACCGCCCTACACTTGATATGACAGGACAGTGAAGACCATGGTCGTGTATCAGATCGCACAGAGTAGACTTTTGACAGCTGTGTCTCGTGCAACAACCTAAGGGGAGTTTGCGTCTATTGTATCGAGCTCATGCTTCCAAGCGCTAGCCGGCTTAGCACGCTTAAGCTTCACGTCGTCCATCGCAGCCGATGTAGAGGAACGAATACGCCTTTGCCATGATTCAGCCATCGTGGCTACCACCTGCCAACTTGAAAGACACCGTTAGTTGGAATCAGCTCATTACAAGCTGGCCCAATCATGTGTGCGTCACTGAAAGCGGTCACATACCCCTGCTAGAGCGGCCCGGTAGCAGCCCGCAACCACGCGCCCAAGCATAACCTTACCAGCAGCCCTGGAAGCAAATACGTAATCTGAACATCTGACTCGGGCCGAGTGGCGAATTGCGTGATTTACCCCGCAATGAGCGTTACCGCGGGGCTATAAGAAGACGGTCGTCCCCAACTCACTTGGCACGACCAACGTCGTGTCTGAGCATATCAGTCGACGTGCAAGGCGAATAGCGACAGCTACAGTGATGGGCACTGTATGAGGACCATGGAGGTGGACATTTCGATGGATCTGTTTCGCTCGATGAACTCAAGGGCGACGGCCGTCAAGGAAGTGCTCAGATCCTGCGGTGCAGGGCTAGCATCACCGTCGGGTCACGGCTGACCAAGCACAAGGAGGTTTCCGCGACCTTCACTCTGCAGCCTTTTTGTGCTTGTACACCCGTGGCCTGTCGGTGGATGCCAATCGTACAATCAAACCCTTCGGAGATCCATGTACGGTTGGCGGTCGGGCGCGAGCAACATGGTTCGTGCCGCTGAAGAGCTCGTTGCCTCAGAGGCGGAATGCCTTAGCGGAGGACAAACGAGTCTGGCGAAGGTCATGATTACCATATGTTTATGCTCGAGGGCATAGAGCGACCGTGAAATCCGTTACGGGCCCGTTACAGACCATGCTGCCTAACGGGCAGTTGTTTGACCAATGCTGCGTGTGTCCCAGGTTTCATCCTCGTATGCAGGTAACAACATACCCTTTTTCCCCAAAAGGGTGTCAGCCAGCCCTCAAAATAGGCAAAGGTTTCGGCTGTGGCAATCAACAGTTCTATCGGCATCAGTATCCACCCCTCTTCGTCGTTCCTAAAACCTAGAAATACGGCATATGACTGCGAAAATGTAGCAAAAATGGCGAGCGAAACGCTTCTGTACGGGCGGAGCGAATTGGCTCGCATGCCTGTTTGTGAACAGCGACACATCCCCAGCGTTTCCCGGAGCGAGTACCGTGAGAACTACCTACACTAAGACTTCTGCCTACCTACGTATACCGGAACGGAGCAGCCCTTGCGATCAAATACGACCTTTCCTTTCTGATGCTTGTGGCACTGACAAGAAAGTATCCTGATGAACTTGTGCTGCTTACAGGTTTGCTATGCGATTGTTATGGGCGAGTACCAAAAGTCTCTCAGTGTTTCCCTACGAGCCCCCTGAATTCGACTGTCCCGAATACCTAATTCGTGATTGCACAAATATGGAATAACATATTCCACCTTCAGCAAAAGCACTCGAATAAGTCATTCAACTGTACGAAAAACATGAATAAAGTGGGAAAGTATTCGAGTAGAGTAGAATTCCAATTCATGGTACACGAATACCTTATTTGACCTGGAATGATATTCGTTCCAGGAGAATGAGATATCCCACATCAATAAAAAAGAGATTGAGGATCAATGGTCTTTGGTGGCGGTTCTTCGGCCTGCGCCTCTCGAGAGTGACATGTGAGCACAAGCGCTGGTGCGCTGATGCGCTGGCAAATTTCACCAAGTCCAGCACAAACAGGAACCCACCACCATCAACGTCTCAATCTCCCTGGGTGTCTCGCGACTGACTGACAAAAGCATCGAATCCTACACCTCCCTGGTCCTCTCCCATCTGTTCTCCCGATGCTATGGCTTGTATCGTCTCAACCCAAACTGGGCACATGATCGCTGTTGCTGAAAGGTTAACATGATGGTTGTTTAATCTCGACACTCTTGCTTGATGTCTCCTCTTATTCGGGTGAGTCCCGCACTTTGTTGACAGCAACAGTAAAGCGACTTCTCATCGGTTTTTACTAACCCACCCTGACCCAATGGCAATGAAGGTTCGTGGTAGGAAACAGCCTAGAAAGAAGACCTTGCGCACTTCAGGAGCATCAAAACGATACACACCCAATCACAGTTCTCAAGATGATCCGGAGTTTGACGTTGACGATGATGATGAAGACGATGAACTTGTTTCGACTGAGTGGACAAAGGAGAGATGAGAGGAAGCGTCATGGTATGCACATGTGTGTTGACAGTGGGAATTGAGGCATGGTTGGGCTTCTGAAATTTTTGGATCTTATTTAAGTTTCAACAATATTAATATCAATGGGCCTAGATTGATGACCTGTGATAGATGAGATCAATGAACGTCACATCTGTGAAGTGTGCAGTCATGAGGTAGAATAGTATAACAGTGTAGTGCTGGTAACTCATATAAAAAATTCTACCTCCAAGATGAATTAACAATCCAGATTGTGCCCAGAATATCCCACTAACTCGAATAACTCTATTCGTGATACTGGATAATTTTATTCGTGTTTTATACTCGTGTTTGGTAAAATTTGGGGGTCTCGTAGGGTTTCGCTTATCATTATCTCAAAAACAACATATCTCACGTCAGATGTCTTTTAAGCATGAAAGGACCTGCTGGCCCAATGGTTAAGGCGCTTGACTACGAATCAAGAGATTCCAGGTTCGAGTCCTGGGTGGGTCGTTTTTCCTTTTCATCGCCATCTGTCATCTTAGGCTGTGTTGTTGTGCAGCGCCGGGTCATACGTAGACTTCGTTTACAGCTTCTTTTCGTGCTGCGCGTCACGGCTCTTCGTTTCCTGTTGCATGCGAGTTGGAACGCTCGCGAGGTACGCACGAGGACAGGAAAGGGCGAGTAGATTTGCCCGTTCCATTGGCGCCGCAAATTGATTGGGTTTCTCTTTATTGTCGTGCGGCCGGGTGCTCCATTCACGTACGGTAGGCTGATTACAGCTTTGAGATCACGGCGCGAGCTTGCCGAATTGAAAAGCTCGAGGTCAGCCGCAGCCGTGGGAACTCTCTGACAACATAATCTGAAATTTCGTACTCCAAATCCAACGTATGCTGCGTTCATTCATCCCTATCCTAAGACAAAAATGCATATGCTCCTCACAACCCCCTCTTATCCATCTTCACAACAGCCATAACCGGCACTGAAATACCCGTCCTACCCTCCACACCCAAGCCCTGCCCGGCACTCCACCCCATCTTCTCCAACAACTTGCGTCCAAGGTTACCCGCTCCAATCTCAGGTGCGTCACCACCGACGACGGAACCGTTGTTATTGCGAACGAGTCCGGGGGCACCACCGCGTTGACCGACAGTCTTCCCAGGACGAGGACGGGGACGGTCGAGACGGGGGAGGTAACCGGTGTTACCCCTTCCACCACCTTCGTGCCGTGCGAGGATCTCGTCAACGAGGCGTTCGTCCCTAGGGTACGAAGTCTTCGTCGTCTTGATCAACGTCGGGAACCGTCTCTTCCCCTTCCCGACACTCTTACTCTTCAAGTTATACGCACTAGCGAGCGTATGCACCGTCCGTCGCGAAAACTTATCCATAGGCGGTAATGGCAAACTCTGCATCCCCAAATCATCAATGAAATCGCGGATCTCGATGTTCATCCGCTGCACCGAGATTCCGAGCGAGAACTCATCACGATCAGCGAGCTTGGCTTTCTTGCCCTTCTTGCCTTTACCGAGCATACCGGCTTTGCGTAACTCCTCCCTCTCCCTCTTCTTATCAGCTTTACTAGAGCGATCCTTTGCCCACTGATCCTTAATCTGCGCTTCCATGTCCTCATCCGACAACCCCAACTCATAATCCTCGATCCGCGCAGGCAACCTCTTCCCAGCCCGCTTCAGCTGCGCCTTCAAAGACTTACTCGGTTCGAAACCACCGATGTCGTCGCTGTCATCCTCGAATTCGTACTCAAAGTCCGAGGCGTGGAAGTCACCGTTGAAGAGGGCATCTTCGATGAAGGTGTCTTTTCCGCGCTTGTTCTTCTTGCCGGGCAGGCCTTTGCCGGAAGCGTTGCCTAGGGATCGGGCGATTGCCAACTCGAGTTGCTCCAGCTCGTCGAGTTCTTCAAGTTCCTCGGCTCCGATACCCTCGAGGCCATCATCCTCCTCATCGAGCAAATCGTCAATGTCCACATCATCCAACTCGTCCTCGTCATCATTCTCATCCTCCTGTCCACTCGACTCATCCTCGTCATCCTCCTCACTACTCTCCTCCCCAACATAATACTCCAACCCCACTCCACCAACCCTGCTAACCTCCCCTTCCTCATCACCCTCACTCTCATCAACCCACTCATCCTCCAACCCAGCACCCTGACCGCCCAACGCAGCGAAACCAAGACCACGATGCTCGAACGCCTCTTCTTCCTCCGAGTCGAAGTCCTGGTTAGCGAGATTATCCATGTAATCGTCCAACGCTGCATCGATCGCCGAGTCTCTCATCCCAGGACCCGGGCCGTTAAGTTTCTCCTTCCTCCCGCGCGCTCTCTTCCCGCCGCGCTCCTTCCCAGGCTTCGTCTTCGGCACGGGCTGCCAGTCAGCATTCTCATCACGCATTTCAACATTGACGTCAATCTGAGTCTTCTTGACTGTAAGGTGCTCGATCTTGGCCGCCGTCACACTCTCATCAACGATCCTCACACCCCGCCTCGGCACGAAGACGACCTCCTCATCGGACTGTGGTGCATGCTCATACCTCACCGGGATAGACACCTTCGACGGTTCCGCGGGTCGCATCGCTGTATCACCCTCCGTATCAACGACAAATAGGGCGTCATTCTCAACCTCCATATGCACCGAAGTATCCTCGATAGCGAGAGATTCCAGATTTATCGCTCTTGACGAGCCCTCTCCGGGATCCTCCGCGGAGATATGGGTAAGAGTGGTCTGTTCGACGTGGACGTGAGTATTGGGATCATTGCCCGAGGCAAGGATAGCGCGTGCGACTTGTTCGTCTGCTGCGTCGGAGTCGGAGGCGCCGTAGTTGAATTCGTCGTCATCTTCGCGTGGGGGGACAATGGGAATGTTGTCGATGTCATCTTCCTCATCATCATCCTCCTCCTCCTCATCATCCTCCTCCTCATCATCCTCCTCCTCCTCCTCCTCTCCAGCATCCTCTTCTTCTTCGAGATCATCGTCTTCCTCCTCATCCCCATCGTCTGCCTCTACAGGTTCCATGGCCTGATCCACATGATTCGCCACCGGATGTTCATGCTGATGCCTCAGGTCGTCCGCATGATGAATCGCATCGTCAGCGGTTGTGTCCACTTCATGTTCCTCGATAGCATCATTAATCTCAGCATCTGGATCAAGCCCTCCCGAAGTACTCTTAACGAACGACACCCCCATCTTGCGTAATGGCACTCTTTCACCAGAAGCATCCCCATTCTTCGTAAATCGGTAATGTTCCGTTCTCCGTCCAGTGTCCTTCATCTTGAATCCACGAACTTGAGTACCGTCATCTGCTCACAGGGATCAATAAAGGCCGGACATATATGGCCGAGGGGTGCGAGCGCAGTCATACCTTCCGCGAAGCCGCCAAACCGCTGCGGCACAAATCCCATCAACTTGTTGTTTCTCTTCGGCTCCTTGCCTTTGCCCTTTCCATTCTGCTGGCCTTTCTTGCCCATGATATTACTCGTGAATGATCGAGGATGTATTTGGTGGTGTATTTGCCTCACGATTCGTCGACTCGTAAGCTCCCTCCACTACTGCGACGCTTGACGTCTACTGCGCGATACGGATAGGGCCGTGCATCTCGCATACACCCCAGGCCTGACGTAGACCACCAACACCAGCATTCATGGACACACTCAACAGAGCAATCAGGTTTTTCTACGACCCAGAACCACGGAACGATGAGCTCACCCAGTCTATATGGGTGCTCGGGGCGGAGTATGCCGGTATCCCTCCACCGCCGCCATTACAGGCGGCTGCACTCGCGGCCGTCGGTGCAGCTCCCGAGCGGGAAGAGAAAGGATTGGGATGGCCAGAAGCGTTCTTGGATGACTACGAGACGCGAGTTTGGCTTACGTACAGGACTGGGTTTCCTGCGATATCGAAGAAGGTGGTTGAGGAGCAGGTTGATACGGTAAATGAGGCTGAGCGCACGGCTGCGGCAAGTGCGGAAGGAACGAATGGAGTGACTTCGTGGATGAAGGAGGTTGGTGATAAGTTTAGCAGGAATGGCAATGGAGCTGCACAGGGCTACACGAGCGATGTGGGGTGGGGCTGTATGATTCGATCTGCGCAGTCACTACTGGCGAATGCGCTGCTGACACTGCATCTCGGACGGGGTACGTTTCCCCACCGTGCCGCGTTACCATCGCTAATTGTGACACAGACTACCGGCACAACACTATCTCGGCCGAGAATGAACTTGACTTGATTAAGCTCTTCGCCGACCACCCCTCCGCCCCCTTCTCCCTCCACCGTTTCGTTTCTCACGCATCCACTTTCTGCGGAAAAGCTCCCGGAGAATGGTTCGGTCCCTCGGCCGCCGCACAATGCATTAAGGCTCTCTGTGCTGAATATACCGGGACTACTGAACTGCGAGCAAGCGAAGGAGGAAGAGGAGTGGGGGTGTATGTAGCGGCTGACGGAGGTGATATTTATGAGAACAGAGTACGCGAAATCGCGTGCGGCACAGACGGAACCTGGAAACCAGTCCTAATCCTCGCCGGCGTTCGATTGGGCATCGAGCGTGTAAACCCCGTCTACTACCCCGCCATCCAGGTTTGCAATTCCACATGCCGTCATCTTATTTCAGCTGACATGGTGCATCAAACAGGACTGTCTCAAATCCCCCCATGGTATCGGCATAGCCGGTGGACGCCCTTCATCGTCGCATTATTTCATCGCGACACAAGCATCATCCACGCACAACCCCTACCTCTTCCACCTCGACCCGCACCACCCACGACCATACCTTCCCCTCGAACCTACAACGGCGGACGTGGGAAGCGTCCATACCCGTCGCGTCCGCCGCTGCCGAATGGACGAAGTAGACCCCTCAATGCTCGTTGGGTACCTCATCCGTGACGAACCCTCCTGGGAAGCATTCAAGACCTCACTCCAGGGCAAAGGGAAGAAAGTGGTGCATGTGTATTACCGAGAGCCGGAGTTGAGGAGAAGGGTTAGTGCCGCGAAGGTTACTACGTCGACACCGGTCGCGACGCCGACGAAGACGGAGAGTCCGGGGTTGGGTGGGGAGGCGGAGGTTGTGGAGGAGGAGGATGGGGAGGAGGAGGAGGTTGATGTTTTGTCGGATGCGGAGGGGTTACAATAGGAATGGGACCTAAGGGGAAGGCATGGGAAGGGGAAAGGAAGGAGGGCTTGGTGTAAGATAGTGGATACCCATTATGACAAATTGCGGTGATTGCAATATACCCCCTACAGTATAACATCCTGCCAGTATCACAGAGCATCCTGGAGCACGTCGAGCTTTTGAGTATATCGATCATGCTCCCAAGCGTTCTCAAGCGGAAATGTGCCTGCCAGTCATGATTGTCATTGAGGCATGTAACCAGGACGTAGCGGGACGTGTAACGTAGACAACTCAAAGTCGGTGAATACGCTTCCCCACAATCGCAGGCTAGCCCAATGGGGAAGAAAACCTCTCGCACGTAACGTTGAAAACGATGACCACCAAGTCAGCCCATTCCATCTGAAAATGCTGTGTACCGTACGAACCACGCCTACGAGATCGACTATCCTCTATGGACGATTGGTTTTGAAAGGATATGCTACGGCGGCCGGCAAAGACCCGATCAAGACACCGACCAGTTCCCCTCCAAAGGCCAAATTCCCAACTTTCGTGAACCAGACTGGCAAAGACCCGCTCAATGCGCCAACAACTTTCCCTCCCAAGCTCGAATTGCCGCCGAGTCCAAAACCCGATGATATGAACCGATTCACATGGCTCAGACTGACGGGAAAAGGTTTCATCGTCCGACAAGTCTTAAGAATCCAAGCTAACGTAGATTGAAACAGGTTACTTGGTATTCTACAAAACCGCCTTCAAAACCGTCTGGTCAAACTACAAAGAATCCAAAGCCCTCCGCGCCAGACCCGCACCAAAGAACTACACCCGCGCCGAATGGCAACTCATTAGACGAGCCAAGCCAGATACTATGAAACTCCCGTTCTTCGCGCTCCTGCTGTTGATTTGCGGGGAGTTCACGCCATTAATCACGTATTTCGTGCCCTCGGTATTACCGAACGTCGCTCTCCTCCCCTGGCAAGAGAAGCAGAGAAGAGATCCACTCGTGATCAGAAAAGCGCGTCTTCAAATGACAGAGTACCAGGAGTATCTCTGGCAAGATAATGAGATGATCGATATGTGGGGTGGCGTGAAAGGGTTGAATAAGCAGGAGGTGATGCGGGCGCTGTATGAGCGTGGGTACCCAGATCTCGAATCAGTATCGTCAGACGAGGTAGACAGTATTGAGAAGCTGAGATCTATTTTGGACGGGTTCTTGGCTCCAGATCGCGCCCATAGGCTGGAGGTGGCGAAGGAACTACCGTCATATGCAGTGGGTGACCGGGCACGGGCGTGGGAATGACCCCCACCCCCTTCCATTACAATGACTCCATGGCATGGGGAAGGAGGGAGCTGAGACTGAAAATATTATATTTCGTGGTTGATATGCATCTACTTGTGTCGTCTTAGGAGCTACGGAAGGAATCTACACTTGTTATAGCCTTCTGAATTGCCCTACTTCAATCCCATTAATTGCGTGGGACAAATGCTCTCACAGATAATAACAGGACGCCGTCCAGAGCTCAAGATAGTTACCGGAACATTCCGCAGTATTGAGGAAGCCATTCACGATGGTACGCTAGCCCGAGGCAACATAGGCAAAAGAAGAAGAATTCTCTCAAAAGGAAGAGAAGTAGTAAGAAGCATGCAATTTCTCTAAGCAAGCTCATATAATCGTTCAATCACTCTGCATTACTACAATATACAGCTATCTACTACCTGATGAGCTGTCGTATCAGATTATCCAGACTTCCAACTCCTATATCGCATATGACCGATGCTTACTGCCGTCCTTGCAACCTTGCCAACTGCGCCATGATATCCTGCACCTGCTGCGTCGGCGCACCCTGAGTCGCTGGTCCTGGTCCTGGTGCTCCAGCTCCGGGATACCCAGGCATAGCAAAGCCAGCAGGAAGTCCAGCGGGTGGGTATCCAGGAGCCACGGGTGCAGCACCAGGTTGCTGTGCCTTCGCAAGTGCGCCGATGACATTCTGCAAAGCCGCTGGGTCGAGGGAGGAGATGATGTTCGCGAGGTTCGCACCGGGAGCGGCGGCGACAGGGGGAGCAGCTATGGGCGGGTACCCAACCGGGGGAGGCATACCATACCCCATAGCCGGAGGAGCAGCGACGGCAGCAGCCGCCTGCTTCAACCTCTGCACGAGCGCGACACCGACATTGATATCCACATCCGCATACTCCTCAAACTTGACATTCGCGCCACCTCGGCGATCAAAGCACTGTAGACTGATTTTGTTTCTGTATTGCAGGTTTCGGTTGAGGATGACGACTGCGTCCACGCCTTCGACGACCATTTGTCGGATGACTTCGTCGACGGGGAGGCGGGGGGAGAGGGAGAGTGTGTGCGTGCGGAATTGTGCGGCGAATGCTGCATCAACGAATTTGACAAAGTTACGATCCGCCTCGTCGAGGACGAGGATCTGGACTTCGGGGACATCGCGGCCGTGGCGTCTTGGGAGAGGGAATTGAGGGCCACCACGGGGTGATGGCGAGCGGTATCCACGACGAGGAGGTGAGCGTGGACGACGGTCGTAGTAGTCACGATCACGCTCATCGCGGTACCGGGGTGGAGAACGACTAGAGCGCCCATAACGAGGCGGAGAACGAGCGTTATGGTTGTAGCCACCATAGTTACCCGCACCCGTCATACGTCCCGGTGCCCTCCCACGCGGTGAAATCGATCGATCACGGCTTCCGTACCTCGCCCTCTCCTTCTCCTTTTTCTCACGTTCGCGTTCCTCCCTTGGTCTTGGAGGCTTACTCACCTCCAAATGCAACTTCTTTCCGTGAATAGCCGTACCGTCCTCTCCATCGATCGCTGCCTTACAGTCTTCTCCACTCAAGAATTGGATAAAGCCGTAAGAGGGTTTGATAGAAATCTGGGCCATACGCCCATACTTGTAAAACTTGGTAAAAAGCTCCCATTTAGTAGTTCCGTCAGGAAGGTTACCGATGAACATGCGGGCGTTGGGGGGCATCTGGTCAGGGTACATGGATCCCATGATGTGCTGCTCATCCGCGAGGAATTTGTCGTATAAAACGGTAAGTTGGGATTTGTCCGGTTGTGGAGAACGAGTTCTGCGTCGGTCATTGGATGGAGAGGAGTTATGCTGAACTGGGCTGCGGTATGTGGCAGATGGGGATTGAGAGGGCTTCACGGCAGGTGCGGGAGCGGTGGTGGGAAGAGCAGAGATATTGGCTAGGAGGGATTGGAGGTCGACGGAAGATGGAATTCCAGTTGAAGGGAGTGCTGGTGGAGGAGCAGAAGTGGACTCGGCGGTAGCGACAGCAGGGGCAACGGCGGAGTTGTTCAGGTTGGTGCTTTCCGCGGACGCGGTGGTGATGGAAGCAATTGCCTCAGGGACGGGAGCCGTAGCGGAGTTGTGGTTGCGATCAACAGTGGGAAGGTTGAGCGATGCCTCGGGGTCATAGTCAGAGCCAGGAGAAGAGTCATCGTCAGACTCCTCGGATTCAAGTTCGACGGCCGATGATTGAGTAGGTGCAGGTGCGGGTGCGGGTGCGGTTACAGTCTCGGGAACATCTTCGGAAACATCCTCATCGGCTGAAGAGAAGTCAGAGGAAGCTGCAGGCGAAGATACTTGCTCAACGGCGGGCTCGGACTCGGGCTGGGGCGAAGGCTGATGCTGAATGGTGGTTTCGTCGGTCACGTCCATTCTGGTAGATCAGGGAGCAGGACTGAATAAATAGCCTAGAATGTCGAATATAAAACGGTGAAGTTGTCGCACAGGGTCTATCTGACGATGGAGAGGCCAATAGTTTGGAAATGGGACTGGGTGGTGGTGTTATGGTTGAGGTCAAGAAGAGGGATTGCGATCGATTACGCGCCGAGATGAGGTTGGCCGAACAAGACCTCGACATCTAAAGAGACCATCTTCTTCAATATTACCCGTCGGAGAATGTAGCATCTTTCCATGTATATCGGAGGGCTGGTCCGATAACGCTCACCTGAATTGTCGATAAGACGGGATTTTTGGTCTCCTCGGTCGCAACAAAAAGCAGACTCACCACTCGTCCTACAACCTTTCAGGAGCACTGTACGGTCTAAAATACCCATAGTCCCCACCGTTAACCCTTCACAACTGCTGCAATGACCGACAAGGTCCAATACTACATCGAACAAGGTCTCCCTGAGCTCAAGGACCTGGAACAGAAAAAGATTTTCTCCAAGCTCGAATGCAAAGCAATCATGAAGAAGCGCACAGAGTTCGAACAAGCCCTTGCCCGCCGAATTGCCAAGAAGACCGACTTCCTACGATACGTGGAGTACGAGATGAACTTGGAGGCGCTGAGGAAGAAGAGGGTAAAGAGGCTGAATATCATGGGAAAGCCGACTGTATCAGATTGGGCTGGTCAGAGACGAATTTTCTTCATCTTGGATCGAGCGACGAGGAAGTTTCATGGGGATATTGCGTTGTGGGTTCAGTACATCAACTATGCTCGGTCTCAGAAATCGAACAAGGTCATCAACCGCGCCTTTGCTTCCGCGCTGCAGATGCACCCGACATGCCCGCAACTCTGGATCTTGGCGGCGCAGCATCAGTTTGAGGAGAATGGAGACGTGACTGCTGGACGGACGTTCATGCAGAGAGGGTTGCGGTTGAACAAGGACAGTGAGGACATGTGGGTGGAATACGCAAAGTTGGAGATGGTCTACATCGCAAAATTGTATGCACGAAGACGGATTTTGGGTATCGACGAGCAGGAAGAGGAGACGAAGCAGGAGGAAAGCGAGGATGACGAGGACGGAAACATCAAGTTGCCGACTATCATCGCAGCAGAGATGGACGATGGCACCCCGAAGGACAAGAACCTCCTCTCAGAAGTCGAAGTGAAAGCCCTCACGAATGCCGCAAATAACCCTGCACTCTCTGGTGCTATCCCCCTCTCCATCACCAAATCCGCATTCTCCGCCCTTCCCAAGTCTACCTCGCTCCCAACACGTCTGTGGGAGTTGTTCGAATCTTTCAAGCAGTTACCGGAGGTACGACAACAGTTATGCCAGATGGTGGAGGACTACCTTCGTACGCAATTCCCCAATACGCCGAAGGCATTGTTCTTCCTCCTCGTTCTTCCCACGAAGACGCTCGAGCACGGTGCCGTGGACCCAGCATTCCCGGCTGCTTTGCGCGAGGTATTGAAGGGATTCTCTGCTACTTTGGTTGCTGCACGACCTCGTGCGGAACTTTACGACTTGTTCCTTGCGTACTTGCACGAGTACTTGTCTCTGCCTGTGTTGGAGACTAACTTGGAGAAGCTGTTGTCGGCGTTCTTTGCCAAGACTGTGAAGGATGCTGAGAAGGAAGGAGAGCTCGGTGCTAAGGGTTACGCGGTGTGGGTTAGACGCCTGCTCGCGAAGGAGAGGAATGCGGAGGCTGGACAGGTCTTGGAGAGGGCTGTGAGAAAATGGGGTGAATCCCGAGATTTGGAGGAGGCACGAGAGTTACTTTAGGATTGGGAATTTATGAACCTAGTAATCATCACCTTTTGATCTTCGCGAACTCTTCTTGTCGCTGAACCTTTTCTTCTCCTTCAGCCTTCGTTCATTGTCCCTCCTTGCTAGGTTCTTGACCTTGTCTTTCTGTTCTTGACTTGTTTCGCCTGGAATTTCTACACATTCTCGGATGATGTCGTATAATTTTCGATAAGCGTCTTCGAGGTTTGCTGCCTGTGTTCGTGAAGCTTGGGATTGGATCACGAGTTCGTTGTCTGAAGTCAGGTATTGCTTCGTTGAATGTGACGTCTTGATTGCTTCGATGACTTGCTTCGGGAGGAATGAAGCTTTTCTGAGTTCCAGCCGAACTGTAGCCTTGGTGTTCACTGTGCTCATGAGGTGAGTAAGGGCTGTTCAAGAGGGTGAGGGAGGACGTACGTTTGTTCACGTTCTGCCCGCCAGGACCGCTAGAGCGATCGAAACGAATTTCACACTTGTCCCGAGGAATGATTTCTGGATTGAACGATGCTTTCCATTTCCTGTCATAATCTATGAGCGTTTGGAGGATGAGAACAGGCGAAGGATCGTACCGTAGCTGTGCGAGTTCGTGTTCATCTGCACTGAACCATCTTCGGCCAACTGTTGGTGGAAGGAAGGAAGCCTGCCACGGAGTAGGGACCTGTGCTGTTGATGAGGCCCAGAGGGATAGTTGCGAGCGTAAAGTGCGAAACATGACAATTGTAAGGTTTTTGGAATATTACAACTGCAGCACGATGCGGTAACGTATACACCAGTATCGATGACCTCATACAAGTTGAAGGGAAACAGCTCGGAACGACGATTTTCTTGAGCCAATTCCAAGCAAATTATCAACTTTCTATAGCAAAACCGACCTTCTTCGGTTATGTGATTCTCCGGGTCACACGGCTCCACACCGGCCCCTGCGCGAGTTGGACGCGAGATTTCGAAGCAGTCAACACCATACAAGCCTCGACGACCCAGCGATTGACCAGCCTCAAGCTGAGCTGCTCGCTACAATGTCTTCAAGTCGCGTCGACAAGAACGGCGTCGGCATTACCCTCCTTTCCGCCTCCGGGAAGTGGGTTGCTCACGCCCACACTGCACTGGCATACACCGCGTTCGTCGGATGCTTACTAACCGCCATAGCGCTGCATTACAAGAAGATTGTCAAGAATGAGTTTTACGGGTATCCGGAGGAGTGGTTTCCGTCTGTGAGCGCTACCATTGGTGACTGGTTCCCGGAGCGGAACTTGTTCCAGGTGTTGATTGCTGTTACTTCTGGTAGTTTAAGAGCTTGGTTCGCACGTGCAAGCGAAGCTGACGATGCAGTACAGGTCCTCGATTTGCATTGATCGGACTGTGGTACCTTCTTACCTCGCACCGCAACACCAAGCTTCCCGCCATCGTCGCTTGTGTCGGTCTCCTGCGCACCATCACCTGTGGTGGATGGGTTTACATCACCTCTTCCGACAACCATGACTGGCATGACATTTTCATGATTTCATACCTCCTCCTCACCATCCCATGGAGCTTCGGTGTCATGGCCGTCAGCCCCGTCAACCCTCGCGCAATGAAGCTGAGAAAACGAATGGCCGCTTGCTTTTACGGTGTCATCGTGCCTTTGGTCTACTTTTTCATCCAGCACAAGGTCCACCGCGTTCCAGGAGGTAGCATAGCCGCCTGGACCATGCCTTTGCGTGATTGCTGACCAAAATGTTACAGCTTACACCATCTACGCCTTCCTCGAATGGTCCCTCATCCTCTTCGACGTCGGTTTCGACTCTATTACCGCCCTTGATTTCGACACCTTTGAGCTTCGCGTCGTCGACGTTGCTGGAAAAAGTGCAGGGTATGCGGACTATCACCCTCTATGAACCTTTTAGAAGATACCAGATAGTAATACATGATTTTAAACAGGAAACCCGAGACCAAAGGCGCGAGGAGTGCGGAGGTAGAGAAGGTGAAGAAGGAGAAGGGGTATGTTTATGCGCAGACGAATGCGTTCTCGAAGAATGAGGCGTTGGATTTCGTTGCGGATTGCTATCATGGGGTAGGACCTCTTCGTCCAATGGCCTGTGTGCTGATCGCTGATTGCTGATGCGTTATACAGTTTGTCTTCTGGACTACGTTGACTTCGCTTGGTGTCTGTGTCTGGTACTTCCCTCTGTGGAACATGGGTATCTCCGGATACGAAGCCATGCTCGTCACCACCCTCGCCCCCGTCTTCCTCGGCATCGGTCCCTTCCGCCGCATCATCGCCGCCAACCCCGGCGTTTTCCACCTCCTTTCCCTCATCGCCATCGTTTCCTACAGGATCGAGAACCCCGCTCACCGTCTGATGTGCGTCGGTGCTGGTGTCGCACTCACGACCAGTACTTGGTGTGCGATCTTCCAGAGTTTGAGGGGTAAGGATGGGGAGATGGAGCGTATGAGCACTGCGTGGGGTATCGGGTTGGTTATGAGTAATGTTGTCAAGTATGCTTGTTTCTCAAACAACCCTCTGTGGCCGATCATGAACGGTAAGACCGGTGGCTGGAACAAGACCGGTATCGTGCTCGCCGTGCTGGCTTGCGTCCGCACCATCGTTCGTCAACGCAGGGTTGGCGAGCAAACCACCGTTCTTGAGGGTAAGAAGAAGCAGGAGAAGACGGGATCGGTTTTCTTCGCTGCGTGCGGATTAGCCGGTCTCCTCTTCGCCTTGCAATCATTGCTTTCAGACTCGACTACCATGATTCTCTGGGTCTGGGATGGATTCCCGGTTCGTGGACCTTTGGCTGTGCCTCACGGTGCCGTAACGATGATCGCCATGTCCGTCGGTATCATCCTCAGCACCCTCTCCAACGGGTTCGGGCGTAACTGGGTCTTTTACACCATCGCCTGCATATCCACCTTCTTCCTCCACAAAGTCCCAGGATGGTTCGGATACTACGGTGCCCTCATCCTCACCGTATACCTCATGTCCCTTATCCCCGAGTTCTTCCGCAGCGCAGCAACGGTCAACAAACCCGGCCGTACCTTCGGTTTGGCGTGGTTGTTTTACTGTTTGTTCGTGCTCGCGCATGTCTGGGTCGTCGCGTATGAGTTCGTGCCTGGAGGTCCGTTGTTGAGGGAGAGAACGGATTTGGTGTTGACGTTCATGATGGGCTTCATTGGGTTGGGTGTGTATAACGCCACGACTCTCCATGGACAATCGAAGCAGGCGCAGGCTAAGGTGCAGCCAATGAAGGCGAGTAATCGGAGTCCCGCGTATGGCAAGTCAGTCTTGTCCATCCTATGTGCCGCCGCGATCGCAATCGCATACCTCCGGTTCCCAACGTACGACTTCAAACCCTACCACCCCGAAGAAAAACTTTTCACAGCAGGTATCTGGACCATCCATTTCGGTCTCGACAACGACATGTGGGCCTCCGAAATCCGTATGCGTGACGCGATCCGTGATCTCGAACTCGACGTCATCGGGCTACTCGAGAGTGATAACCAACGTATCATCATGGGAAACCGTGATTTGACACAACGTGTTGCGGAGGAGTTGGGGATGTACGCTGATTATGGACCGGGTCCGAATAAGCATACCTGGGGCGCGGCATTACTGTCTAAATTCCCCATCTTGAATTCGACGCATCATCTCCTTCCCTCGCCGAGAGGTGAACTCGCCCCGGCTATTCACGCCACACTTGATGTCTACGGAACCTGGGTCGACATCATCGTCTCGCATAACGGACAAGAAGAAAACCCCGAAGACCGATTCCAACAAACAACAGAATTAGCCCGAATCATGCGCGAAGACAGCGACCGCCCCCTCGTTTTCCTCGGTTACGTCGTAACGAAGCCACACGAAGGCAACTACCCCATCCTCATCGACGACGCCCACATGCACGATATCGAACCCGAAGATTGGGATAGATGGTGTGAGTATGTTGCGTTTAGGGGGGTGAAGAGGGTTGGGTATGCGCGGGTTTCGAGGGGGACGATTACGGATACGGAGATTCAGACGGGGAAGTTTGTGGTGGTGGATGCGGATGCGGAAGGTGGGATGGAGGCGGTGCCGAGTTATCGGCGGGTGGGGGAGGGTGAGGTGCCGGAGGGATATAGGTATCCGGGGATGTTCCGTGGGGAGGGGGTTAGGGGACATCGGTACCATGTGTTTGATGAGCCGTGGTATTACGACTGAGGTGCGAGATGATGGCAGAGGACAATATTGTTGTGTTTGAAGGTTCGATAGAATTTCATTTTGATTGAGGGATCACATGATTGTAATTCCTTATTGATCACACGCTGGAGTATCACTTCCTAATCGACAAGGCAACCCGGTGGTGTGACATGCTTCACGTACCAAGCTGCTTGAGCAAGCTGGATGCTGGTAGTGACATTCACGTTTTCATCAAGTATGGCCTGCGATCCTCTGGGTATCTTTCCTTTTTCTATCTGCGCGTACATAATCACATCAATCCCTCTTACATATCCGGCGGAGGCGCAAAAGGATTAGGAATCTAGAAGTTTGAACACCACGTCAGCACCATCCAGTCACTCTCTCGCTCCAAGGACATACCTCTTCTGAACCGTCGATAGGGGAGATGAGAACGAGGTTAACACCGCGAACGACGATGAGTCCGAGTTGCCTGGTTTGCTCTGTCACCTGGCCGTCTTCGGGATCTGTTTAAATGGTCGGTTAACAACACTGTAGAGTGTGTAGTTGGCGCAATCGCGTACCTCGAAGATACTCTTGCACGTCATCTAAAACAAGGTTCATCAATTGGTCATGTCCTTTGAGCGTACCAACGACTGATTCAACACTTGTCAGCATACCACACCGCAACAATCCGCCTCCCATACATGCTCACCTTCACGTCCACCAGCAAACTTGACACGAATCTGCTTATCCTTATACTTGGCCAAATCCAGAATGGCCTCCTTCTTTGGTCTGTCCTGGGTACCGCCATAGCCTCCACGACCACCACCGCGTCCTCGACTGTTTCCGTTGCCGCGTGTCTGGTTCTGGTTGTTATTGTTTAGTCCCCATTTGCTCACTTCTGTGAATGCACGTACTCTGTCCATGATTGAATTGAATGGGATTCAAGGCGGTGATCCGTGCGCGACCAGTTGACAGCTCCAGCTATGGAGAAGCGACGGCTACGTTACAGTACTGCTGTGTGCAGGATTCATGTCGACCCCTGCATCCCGCCTTCCAAAAAAGTTGGCAAAGTCATCGACAAGATCAACCGATCCGCATTCCTTACGCTTCTCACTGTTCCTTCGTACCATAGCAACGTTGGCAACCACTCGCCTACGCCTTTCCCGCCTTCTCTCCGCTCCAATTCTTCGTTCAAAGCACAAGGGCGCCGGCTTTCGCACAATGACTTCCTCGGCGGATGTCAAGTTCACGACACAGATCATGCCTCTACGGCAATCAGATATCACATTTAACCTCTCTGCCGCACCACTGCATCCCTACGACTCACCAACCCTCACGATCCGGCCATCAGAGACGAAGGACGCGTTAGATCAGGCGTCGCATTACCTCAACGAAACCACACAACCCGTCGCGTTTCCGACAGAGACGGTGTATGGACTCGGCGCAGACGCCCGGAAAACGGAGTCGGTGCGGAGTATTTATGCTGCGAAAAAGCGTCCGGCGGACAACCCACTCATCGTCCACATCGGCTCCCTAACCCAACTCCGACACCTCCTCCGCACATCGCCCACCCAAAACGACAAAGATCTCATCCCAGCAATCTACCACCCCCTCATCAACAAATTCTGGCCAGGGGCCTTGACGATCGTATTACCCCTCCCCAAACCAAGTCCAATCTCGACACTCGTCACAGCGGGACAGTCAACATTCGCGGTCCGCCTCCCCTCCCATCCACTAGCTCTCGCCCTCCTCCTACACTCCGACTGCCCCCTCGCCGCACCCTCCGCAAACGCCTCAACCCGCCCCTCACCAACCCTCGCCTCCCACGTCCACACCGACCTCGGATCCCGCATCCCCTTCATCCTAGACGGTGGCGCCTCGAATGTTGGTGTCGAGTCGACTGTGGTGAATGGGCTTGTGAGTCCACCTGTTGTGCTCAGACCTGGCGGTGTTTCGGTTGAGGAGATTAAGACTGTGGGAGGGGTGTGGGGGGATGTGGTTGTGCATCGGCCTGGGAGGAAGGATTTGGAGGGTGTACCGCAGGCGCCGGGGATGAAGTATCGGCATTATTCGCCGAGTGCGCGGGTTGTGTTGTTTGAGAATGTCCCTGTAACCGATATCGTGCGCATCCTCGACACTCCCGCGAAAGAGAACGTGAAAAATAAAAAGGTTGGGGTTATGCGGACACGAACATGGTCTGCCCCGGGCGCAGAGACGGCGTTGAGAGAACTCGGGGCAAGCGAGGTGCTGGATAGGAGTTTGGGCACGGATGGGGAGGATATTTCGAGGGGGTTGTTTGCGGTGTTGAGGGAGTTGGATGGGGAGGGGTGTGATATGATTTTTGTTGAGGGGGTTGGGGAGGAAGATGAGGGTCTTGCTATTATGAATAGATTGCGGAAGGCGGCGAGTGAGACGGTTGTTCAGGCATAGCTAAATCCATACAAGAAGGTGGTGGGGGGTATCATGGACGTGCGCCATATGCATTCTATCTAGCTAGTAGAGCCTCCTTCCACTCACGCTTCACATAATCGCAAAGAACCCTCCCGTATCGTGACTGCTTTCAAGTCCCTGTGATGATCCCTTAACAACCTCAACACCAACCAGCTGTGCAGCCTTCACTGCCTCCTTAACCATCTCCGGCCCCACACCTTTCGCTCCACCAAACATCCGTACACCAACGACGTCTCCATCCGCGCCCACAGCAACGGCAACCCGCGCATCACAAACCTCCTCCTCCCCCGGTGCCGCATCGAAGAACACTGCACGGCCCACCACGTTCGCGATCGACACTACGCCCAGATTCTCCACGCCCGGGATTGGAGTCGCTGCATCCCAGTCATCGTCAATATCGAGATCGATGACGGCTTCGCGGATGTTTGTACCGCCTGTTGAAGCGACTTGTGCGGCTTCTCTGTCAATGTCGGAGGTGAGCGTCACGCGTGGTAACCTCGTCGTCATCATCGCCAACCTCACTGCAAGAGACAACGCAGGTAGAGGATGTCCAGATGTCGAGAGGATTGCGCAATCGATGTAGATGTGCCATGCGCGTTCGGGGCCGAGTGTGAGGGCGGTAGAGGGGATCGCTGCAGGGATGAGAGTTTGGGAGAGAAATGTTGAGAGGAGAGTGGGGAGGGGGTCATCGTCTCGTGTTGTGTTCGGGTCCGCGTTGGGTGTTATCTCGACATTGACATTCACCAATCCACCCTTCCTCCCTGACCCGTCATCTAATAACTGCGAGGGTCCGATTTCGGCTTTGACGCCCACGATGACTTCACCGACGCCCGCACCGGATACACCGCCGGCTACTGCTGCACCGACTGCGCCGCCCCAGCGGACGCGTGCGGAGCCGTTTGCGGTGGGGAGGATGTCTGTTTGGAAGGTTTGGGGTCTGAAGGTCGTTAAGGAGCGGAAATCTGGGCGGATTGACTGGGAGAGGGAGGTGTAGAGGTAAGAGCGCTCAGCCGGGGAGAGACCTGTCGTTACAGGCATGTCGGAATCAGAGGTGTTTGGCAAAATAAGGTTTCCAGCAGGCTGCGATGTACATATGGACTCTTGGGATTTCTCGAGGCTGCTACGCCGTGGCGCGTGCACTGGAGCCCTGCGTCGTAAATGGGAACTTTTTGGTACGTGAAGGTCAACATAGATCCCAGCGAATATGCGAACAGTAGGCCAATTGAGAGCATCTGTGAGTCTGTTCCTTACAATCTATCGTCTGCGCACCGCTGACAAAATCCACAGCAATGTCTCTATAGGCCGCGATCGTCGCCGACGTTCCCTGTGCGGCGAACGTTTTCGACGTCGTTTCCTGTTTTCGAGGATGCGCCGAAGCCCTCGTTGAGCGGGTTATTCGGAAAGTTATCGGGAGGTGCTGCTACGAATAAATGGGCGAAGGCGGCGGTACCGCTTACGCCGAAGGCGCCTGCGGGTGGTGATAAATGGGCCCCGCGACCGATGGGAGGTGGATTTGGAGGTGGAGGTAATACGGGTCAGGGAAGATGGGGACAGGATGATCGGGGATCGCAGGCTCCGAGATGGGGTCGGGACGATGGAGGTGGTATGGGCGGGGGTAACCGGGGACGGGATGATCGAGGTTCGCAACCTCCAAGATGGGGACGAGATGATGGAGGTGGTATGGGCGGGGGGAACCGGGGACGAGATGACCGGGGTTCGCAACCTCCAAGATGGGGACGAGATGATGGAGGCGGTACGGGCGGGGGTAACCGGGGACGGGATGATCGGGGTGGGCGGTGGAATGCGGGTCGTGGAAATGACGCTCCACGGTCCAACGGGGGATTCGATCGAGGTCGACCTGGCCCATTCGTACAGGGTAGCAACAACTCTGGCAGGGATGGTCGGGGTTCCCAACCTTCAAGATGGAGTCGGGATGATGGCTTTGAACGGTCCAATGGCGGAAGTGATCGAGACCGACCTGGACAGCGGGGTCCGGGCAACAACGACCAACGACCAAACGGCGAATCTGGTTTAGACCCAGACCGACCTTTGGTGGAAGAAGTATTCGTGCCACCTGCATCCGATCGTCAGTCGGCCGCATGGGCTGAAAGGAATAAAGGAAAGGAAATCGAGAGAGAAAGGAAGGAGAGACAACTGCTAAAAGATAAGAGCAAGAAGCTAAAGAAGTCATCCAGAGACGAGGAAGCACGTGGTTATGGTGATGAAGATGACCTTGGCTTTGCCTTAAATGAGGATGGGGATGAGCCCAGGAGGAAGAAGAAGAAGCCGGCGGTTGCGAAGAAGGTGGAGCCGGTTGACACTACCCCAAAAGTATACCTTCCGCCTTTCATTTCCGTTGTCAACCTCGCTACCATACTCAACGTCCGCAGATCGGTATTGGTGTGGAATATGAGGCAGGCGGGTATGGCGGAGACGAGTTACGACCACATTCTCAACAAGGAGGAAGCATCCCTTATCGCAATGGAGTTTGGTATCGACCCAGTCTTCGACGAGCAGGCTGGAAAGGATCTCTTCTCGAAGCCGGAGCCGAAGGACAAATCGAAGCTTCCGCTCCGCCCTCCGATTGTCACGATTATGGGACACGTCGACCACGGAAAGACTACACTTCTTGACTTCCTTCGTAAATCGTCTGTGGCAGCGGGTGAAGCAGGTGGTATCACGCAGCATATTGGTGCTTTCAGTGTTCCAAGGCCAAGTGGACAAACTATCACCTTCCTTGACACACCTGGACACGAAGCTTTCTTGACCATGCGTGAGCGTGGAGCGAACATGACTGATATCGTCGTTCTTGTCGTTGCTGCCGATGACTCTGTCAAGCCTCAAACCATCGAAGCTATCAAGCATGCGCAGAAAGCGAAGGTCCCGATGATCGTTGCCATCAACAAGGTTGACAAGGCCGGCGCCGATGTCGAGAAGGTGAAGCAAGATTTGTTGAGGCATGAAGTCGAGTTAGAAGACGTTGGTGGTGAGACGCAGGCTGTCCCCGTTTCGGGATTGACCGGACAGGGAATGGAAGACTTGGAGGAAGCAATCACGACCCTTAGCGAAATGTTGGACATCAGGGCGCAATACACTGGTGAGGCAGAGGGCTGGGTAGTGGAGTCTTCTTCGTCACTCGAAAAGGGTACTTCTGCGACGATCTTGGTCAAGAGAGGTACACTCAAGCTCGGAGCGTTCATCGTCGCCGGAAAGGTCCATGGTCGTGTCCGTACTATGACTGATTCATTGGGTCAGTCGTTGAGACAGGCTCCGCCCGGTACGCCTGTGGTCGTTACTGGATGGAAGGAAGTTCCCGTTGCTGGTGACGAGGTCCTCGAGGCACCGAACCAAAAGGTGGCGACGCAAGTCGTCGGAAACCGTATCGCTCGTGCTGAAAAATTGAAAGCAGCTGAGGAAATGCAACTCTTCAACGAGAAGCGTCGTGCGGATGCAGAGAGGAGGGAAAAGGAAATCAAGTTGATCGCGGCAGCCAAGAGGGGTGGTGCCAAGACGGGTGCTGCGAAGCTCCACGCCGATCGTATGTTGACTGAGAAGGTGGAGAAACCAACGTACCAGGAGGTGCGAATCATCGTCAAGGCTGACGTCATGGGATCCGTGGAAGCTGTCGTGCATCAAATCGAAACCATCCACCACGATGAGATCCGCATTAAGGTTTTGCAAACTGGTGTTGGTGATATCTCTGAGGGTGATGTGTCGTACGCTGCTGCTGTTCAGGGTGAGATCATTGGGTTCAATGTGAAGGAGATGGACGGTATCGACCAGGTTGCGTCTGCGAATAAGGTCCCGATCTACACCTACAGTATCATTTACAGGCTCTTGGAAGACTTGAGGGAGCGTTTATCTCAGCTTCTTCCCCCTCTCATTGAGAAACACGTCACGGGTGAAGCCGACATTCTCAAGATCTTCAATATTACTATCAAGGGTAACAAGACGAAGAACATTGCTGGATGTCGTATTCACAACGGAACTATTGAGAAGTCGTCCTTGGTTCGTGTTTTGCGTAACCGTGAGGAAATCTGGTCTGGAAAGTTGGCTGAATTGAAGAACGTCAAGAAGGACGTTGCGAAGATGCCTAAGGGTAGTGAGTGTGGTATGTCGTTCGAAGACTTCTTTGACTTCAAGGAGGGCGATCAGGTGCAGTGTTATACCGAGAAGGTGGTCCCGAGGACGTTGTAAGATGGTGAAGGCTCTTCACTCTATGAAAGTTAGGTATATCATATGGCGTTTTTGATTTTGATGGTGATATCATAGAATTGAAAACTCTTGCATTATTATAAGTGTTCGTCGTGTATCTTCGAATGACAGTCCCACCGGTTGATACAGCTCGTCCCCACTTCATCTCATGCTCGGCCCGCGCACATCCCTCAACGTCTTCGATCCCCGGCCGCTTTGACCGGACGGCATGTGAACATCTTTAAGGGTCCACTGGACCAATCAACTCGTCCACGATTGTCTTATGAAATGAGCATTGATCCTTGGTTTTCTGGGGTCTCCGCTCTCTATAAAGCCCGTGCTCATCCCTCACTCACATCCTCCAAAGTATTCTTCGACACAGATCACATCCAAGATGTCTCCGCCCCAACTCACTGCCCAGTTCCCCGGTCTTGAGACCCTTTTTGGACCCTTCTTCTTCGTTCAGCGCCTTATCTGGGCGTTCACGCTCTTCACGAACATCATCTGGTGGGCACCGACTATGATCAAGGCTCGGTACACGTATACTCCCAAACCTTTGGGCCAACTCAAGCTTGCTGAGAGGTATTATCGCGCTCCCGCACCGGGAGACATGAGGACTCCCTGTCCCGGGTTAAACACGTTGGCGAACCATGGGATCATGTAGGTTTTGCTGAACCTTTGGCCTCAGAAAGAGGAACATTGACCTGAGGACTTCGATTTATATAGCCACCGTAACGGCAAGAAGATCAACCCGATCGACCTCTTCCACGCCCTCCGCGACTACTATTCCGCGGACTTCTTCACCTGCTTCTCCCTCCTCTCCGGTGCTCTCCAAGTCGGTCTCTCCGATGACGGGTACACCCTCGACCTTGGCCGAATCGGCCTCCACAACTTCATCGAACACGATGCTTCGATTTCGCGCCCAGATTCCGGATGGGGAAAGCAGGAGTGTCCGGATATGGAATTAGTGAAGAAGTTCTGTGAGTTTGGCCGTGGTGAGGGGGAGGGTATGATTGGGGTGAAGGAAATTGCGAGGTTTAGGGTGATGAGGGAGAGGGAGTGTCAAAGGCATAATCCCCAGTACGAGCTTTCTGGTCTTCACCCGTTCATCACGCGTGGTGAGCCGGCGCTCATCCTTGACGTTTTTGGTGATGGGTATGGGACGGATATCCATGTCTCCACTACGATCATCGAGACTTGGATGGGGAAGGAGACTTTCCCTGCTGGGTATGTTCCGAGGTTGATGAGGGCTGAGGGAGCGAGTGAGAGTCTTACCTTGAAGAAGAGTTTAAGGATGAATGTTGTCGTTGGGTACTACATGTGGCTCACCAAATGGGAACTCGACCGCCGTCCCCAGCTCAGTTCGTTCGTGGACCTTTTGTTCTATGCCTTTCACGCTCTATTTGACCGCCGTGGTGAAAGGGGTGCCATCAAGGACGTCGGGAATAAGATTAGGAAAGGTGCTGAGGTTGCTGGTGAGGGTTGGGAGAAGGCTTCGGCTTTGGCATATGATGGCGCGAACAAAGTTTCGGGTGTTGCGCAGGATGCGACGAACGTGGTTGAGGGCAAGGTTTTGCAGGCGGCTGATACGGCGCAGCAGACTGCGTACCGGATGAATGAGAAGTTGCACGGGATCCAGCAGAAGGCGTACAGCGCTGTTAAGGCTTAGGCGACCAGTATTGTTGGGTGTAGTTTCCATGTTTGACGCTATTATCTCTATCTTTGGCAGGGTTTATGGAAACGAAGGTACAAAATTGTGTAACAATATATCCCGTCTATTCTTATACTCTAACCGGAACAACAAATAGAACCTGTAATCCCGTCTCCATTCCTTATTCTCATGCTCGTACATTCTCTCCTTCTCAGACACCCTGCAAACGTACCCCTTCGTACGAAAATCTCCGTTTACGGACTAGTCTCCCGCTGAGCTCGAAAGTCCGTAGACTCACCACCTGGTTGACATCGAGGTTGTGTGAGACGAGATACGACGAATGGAAAGGAGCAGTTTCGTGCCAACCATAAAATTACTCATACTCAAACCCAAACTAATCCTAATACCCATACTCATACTCATCCCACGCACGAAGAACGAAACATCAAACCACAAACCGAGAGCAAAACAAACAACCAAAAATCGATATCATGAACGAACGCCGAAAACACACCACCCCACCGCCTAATGCAACGAATACCTCCTCTTCCCCTCCCTCAACAAGTCCGTGGCGTACCTGGCCCCAGCCGTCTTCCCCACTTTGAACCTTCTAGCGAGTTCCAACAGGCACTCCTCCTCATCCGAGCTCTCATCAGTTTCACTCTCGCTATCGGAAAAGCAAGCGGTAGATTTGAGACGAGGAGAGTTAGAGTTGGGCATGGTGGGAGTGGGCGGGATCGCAGGCTCGAAAGAGAGGTCGAAGTCGAGATCGAGGTTGAGGTTATCAAAATTGAAGATGGATTTGGAGATGCCGACATCCTTCTCCTTCGGCTGAGCCGGGATTGTGGTAGGACAAGGAAAGGACCGAGAATACAGACGTCAGCATCCTTGTACCTAACGGAACTTTTCGTCTTCCTCCTGAGCGGGGTCATCCTTAAATCCTCCAGCAACCCGTCAATAACGCTCACCTCCTTCACCGTCTCCTGAACGTCCTTCTTCTCCTCACTACGAGACTGCAAACCAGCGAAACCCATCAACCCCTTCAACGACATCGGGGCCTTTTCCCTCTCACCGTCAGACTCACTATCGCTCAACACCCTAACGCTCTCGTCGCGCATCTCGAGAAAAATGCAAATTCGTACCACGTCTGCATCGCTTGGCCAACACCTGTGGAAGGACCGGGGAGTTCAACGCGGATTCAACGTGGCGTTTTGCGGAGCGGTGACGAGTGAAGAGAGGGGTGCGAATGTCGAGGGTGAGAGAGGGAGTCGAGGTAGGGACCGACGAAAGAGGGTTGGATGAGGGACGGAACTGAGGAAGCGTCGGGTCGAACCACGGGACTGAGTGGCTTTCAACCTCAGACTCGACCTCGGACGCGGATGTGAGAGTGGGCAACGAAGACATTGCGGGGGTAAAGCTCAGGGTCGAAGGGAGGATACTCGTCATTGGCGAGATCAACTCCAAATCAACCTCCGCAGCCGCAGCCGCAGCCGCAGCACGGAAAGGACGGAGGAACGGAGTAACCGGCGTCTCGACGCCTCTCTCCAACACCAACGCCATTTCAACCCCAAAATCAACCTCAAGTTCTTTGGTTTATTGGTTTCGATGGTGACGTCCATCTCACCCGACGCAGATTTGATGACCACCTCCTCAGACCTCTCCGAATCTGAACACCAAGCGGGCATGAACACATCAGATGAACCCAACGAAGAAATCTCAGCGGAGGCGAATGCGGAACTTGAGTCAGAGACTGGGGAGGTGGTGAGTGCATATGGAGCATGGTGGACCGCGGTCGTTGAGTCGATCACAGTCGTTCTCGGACTGTTGGGGGATGGTGTAGATGTGTTGCAGTCACGAGTGGAGAGGGTGACGCGACGGAGCTCGGCCCAACATTGGTCGACGAAGATTTGAGTGGAGGCACCGAGGTGGACAAAGTCTGAAGGAAGCAGCGTCATGCATCCAAGTTCGCCCCAACAAACGTCATGCTCGACCTCGGCCAGAGAGGACGAGGGAGCAGACGAGAAACGGAAGTCAGACAACTGTTTCCGAAAGATATCAACACCCCTAAACCGAACTTTCTTCAACACTTTCTCCTTCTTCTTCCCCTCGACATCCTCATCAACACCAAGATCAGCCTCCAACCACGCATCGCCATTCTCGCCCTCGAGTACCGCACCGGCAGCGCGGATGACTCGGAAGGGGAGCGTGGAGGCTGAGTATGCGAGACGCAGCGGTAAGGTGAAGAGACAGAAGACACGAGATGTATTGTGAGTGGGAGCGAAGAGTGTGGATGGGGACGCAAAGGTGGGAGAAGAGGGCGTGGAGGTGGAGGAGAAGGGGTGAGGGAGGGAGAGGTGGGGGAAGAGACAGGAGGTTGAGGTGAATGCGGTGATTAGTTGCATGTTGTTTGTTTGTTTCGTAAGTGTAGTCGTGTAAGTGTAGATAATCGTCGTGGAGTGTGAGTCGAGAAAGTCGTAGACCAACGTAGAGTAGAGCAGAGTTGAGCAGAAGTAGAAGTCGTATATCACTACCTGTTCTCCCCGGTTAGCACTTGTCCATGAGTACATCCGGTTCCCCGAGGAAGAACCTTTCCCTGGAATGTATGCTGAACCTCAAAGGAAAAACCTGGGGATCCAAACAATCACAATCGACGTCGTTATGGTCGAACTATGTCGTAAACGTAAGAGAAAGCGTATAGAGATATGATATAGCAAGTAAGTAAGGGGAGTAAATGCTATGCCGATTCGTAAGTGGTTGGCGGTAGCAGTGTTGTTGGCTGGTTTGGTCGGGGGTGACGATGCGGGAGGAGGGGGGCTTTATAGAGGGGAGTAGGAGGTGAGGGAGGAAGAGACGGGAGTAGGGGGCTGCCATTGAGCTGTTGACGGAGTGTCCCCCCCTCCCTTTCGCGGCGTCGGCGTTGAGGTTTCACATGCATCTGTGGCACAGGTGGCCGAGCCGTCGTACTGCATGAGATCGGGCCAACCGCGGCGGGTCCATGCACTGTCCATTCCTCGATGAAGAACCTTTCCCTGCACGGCCGAGATGTCATCAGACCCGTTCTTCGACAACCCACCACCAGACACACAAATCAACGACCCACAAAACGACGCTCTACAAACCTGGCTCGCCCGCCGTCAAGCATGGCTACGAAACACCCCCATAGGCAACGACCAACTCGAAGCAGAGAAAATCAGAAAAGTCGAGTTCTACGCATCGATGAAGGGTCTGGTGGAACCCAGGTATGAGTCGTTGTATGATGAGTTATGTCTACGCGGGAAATCGCTGAAGCAGCCCATGAACCTCGCGACACTGGTGAGCCGTGTCCCCCCAGCTCCCCCTCTTTCACCCCATGCCAACACATGTCATAGATACCGATTCTGAAGGCTGGCTGGATCCGGGATGGGTTGTGGGCACAGGCTGCTGTGGAGGGCGCGGCGTACTACGATGCGCAACGGGCGGGGAGGTGACTCGTGAGGATTGCGGTGGTGGTGGTGGGGATGGTTGGGATGGTGTGGGGGAGGTATGGCGGTTTATGGCCGAGTGGATGGGAATGAGTGAGTGATGAGGAGCTAAAGATGAGAGGCGTGTAATGAAGGGTTATTATGGAAGGATATATAGAGTCTCACACACAAGAGGATGATAATGCAAAACCCAGCCATGGTAATTCGCACAACACTCTCTCGTACGATGTCTCTTACCTTTGCCCGAGTATCCAAAACCAATTGCATAACCACTAAACACCAGTCCCTAATCCCAAGCCGTTCCCATTCCTTCGCTTCCTTCACACCCTCGCCATCCACCACCCCACCCCCTCCTCCCCATCCCCCGGCCACGCCTTCACAACCTCCACATTTCCCCTCCTCCCACCCTCCCCCTCCTCATCAACAACAACAACCCGTCCCACCCACTGCTTCACCTCCTCAACCCACTCCCCACCCCCACCCAAGAACACCACGACATCAGGTCCCAAATGCCTGATAATTGATGGCACACCCGCCCCTGTCTTGTTTTGGTATTGGATCAGGTTGTGGGGGGAGGGGAGGAGAGTTTGTGCGTGGGCGAGGGAGGTGGAGGGGAGGGTGTGTGGGGCTAGGAGGAGGAGGTCGGAGGTGTGAGGGTGGAGGATTGGTGGGATGTGGTTCAGTGCTTCTTCCTGTTGCGGTCTTGTGATCAGTATCCCGTTCGAGAGACAACGGGAGAGGGGAAGGGGAAGGAAGGGTGAACGTACGTCTTGTATCACGATCACTACCATCTTCTTCTTCTTCCCTTTCCGCCTCGCGCTCCGATCTGATTCTTCCGCTCTCGGCGAGGATTCCGGATCACCGGCACCGGCTGCTCTCGACGCGATCCACCACGTCGCGACACCCACTGCCGTCGCGGCCGCGATTCCGAGGCCCCACCAAAGAATTGGGGTTCTTCTTCTCGTTGTCGTTCTTTGTGACATTGATCAGCTATCTCAAGTCGTCGTCGTTCTATTTTTAGCACCGCGTACGAAATCGTGAGCGGGGACGGGAGCTGCGCGGGGATGCGAGTTGATGCAGAATGATGCACGGCACCGCGGCGGTTGGGACGAACCGACATTTAAGCTTAAAGGACTGCTAACCACCAATTACGATTGAGAGGCGGTAAAGGAGCTGGTATAGCTATCAGGGACCATGGGTGAGTGAATGCTGTCACGGTGGATTTAGGTCGAGGTAACGGCAGGGCTGACAGTGTGTTGTGATAGATCCCCATCTTCAGCGTGGTCTCCATGACAAGCTATACGAGAAACGGAAGGCAGCCGCCTTGGAACTGGAAAGGTATCACGGAATCGAGCTTTTCTTACTTTGCAATTGAAACTGACGAGATTCGTGGTTCAGACTTATACGAGATACCGCCGCTCTCCCTGACTCCCTCCCCAAACTCCGCCAAATCGTCGATCAACTCTGCGCGGATACATATTCCTCTTCTCATCCTCACATACGAAATGGAGGTTTGATTGGTTTGGCGGCAGCCTGTATCGCTCTCGGTCCCTCTGTCGCCCGGTTTTTGGAGGACATTATACCCCCCGTCCTAGCCTGCTTCACAGACCAAGACTCCCGCGTCCGGTACTACGCCTGCGAATCCATGTACAACATCGCCAAAGTTGCAAAAGGCGAAACCCTCCTCTACTTCAACGAAGTCTTCGATTCACTCTGCAGATTAGCCGCCGACTCGGAACTGAGCGTGAAGAATGGAGCGGAGTTGTTGGATCGACTCGTTAAGGACATCGTAAGTGAGAAGGCGGCGACGTATGTTAGTGTGTTGCAGGGGGATGGGTATGGGAGTGGGGTTGTGACGCCGGTGAGTGAGGAGGAGGAGGACGATGGGGGACGACCGAGATATGCGAGGGAGGTGGAGAGGACGACGGCGTTCTCGTTGGAGAGGTTTATTCCAATGGTGGCGGAGCGGATATATGTTATCAACCCCTTCACGGTAAGTCCAGAAATCCCCCATTTGCATCGCGCGTGGTTTGACAACAGGACTTTCAGAGAACATTCCTCGTCTCGTGGATTATCCTCCTCAATTCGATCCCCGACCTCGAACTCATCACCCACCTCCCCGCCTTCCTTGACGGGTTACTCAAATTCCTCGCTGATCCAAACAAAGACGTACGCACCGCAACACACGTCGCACTCAACGATTTCCTAGCCGAAATCCGACGTATCGCGGAAATCAAGAAAATCAGCGGGAAGACAGCACCAGTGAACGGAACACAAACGCAAACGCAAACACAGAGCGACGACACAGGCGCAGGGAAGAGCTTCAGTGACGCAGACAGTGCGAGCCACGGGCATAGTCAACCAGATACGGATGGTATCGCACACTCTCTCATCTCCCCCTCAACCCCAACCCTCCCCTTCGTCTCCGAACCCTCACCCCTAAATCCAATCCCCAACCCTTCTTCCTCCGATATCTACATCCCCGGCCAAGACGTCCCCATCTCCCACCCCGCTCTCCTCCACATCCTCCTCCCCCACCTCTCCTCGCCCATCGAGGAAATACAACATACAGCACTAACATGGGTCAACGAGCTTTTCGGAATCTGTGGGCAGGAGTTATTGGAGTTTGTGCCGAGGGTGTTGGAGAGGGTACTTCCGGTTTTATCGAGTGGGGTGGAGAAGGTGAGGGGGAAAGCGGGGGAGGTTAGTGGGAATTTGAGGGGATTGGTGATGGGGTTGCCTGAGCCAGCTGTTGAGATGGGAGGAGGGAGGGGGAGTGGGAGTGGGGAAGGGAGGAAGGGGAGTTGGTCGGCACAGAGTGAGGGCTCCAGAAGTTTGTCGCCTGTTACGATGAAGAAGAGTAGTATGACTAGCGCGTTGAGTGAACCTCAGTCTTCTAGCCTGGTCGAGAGCCAAAGTCCTGTTGTCGGGTTTGCAGAGAAGGAGAAGGAAGAGAAGGGCGGGAATGGACTTGATTATGCGACGACGGTGAGTGCACTGACACTACAGTTCTTGAACGAGCATGAGGAGACGCGGGTAGCAGCCTTGGATTGGTTGTACTGGCTGCACAAGAAAGCCCCAACGAAGGTACGCTCTCTTGGAGGATTGTCCTACTCCGTATTTCGGGGCGCTGACTTCAAAGCATACAGGTTCTAGCCATGGACGATGGCACGTTTCCGGTACTGCTAAAGACACTATCTGATCCATCGGAGAAAGTCGTCACCCGCGACCTCCAACTCCTCGCACTCGTCTCGTCATCGACATCAGACGACTACTTCACCTCCTTCATGCTCAACCTCGTCTCCCTCTTCTCCACCGACCGCCGTCTCCTCGAAATACGCGGTTCCTTGATTGTGCGACAACTCTGCGTCAGTCTGAGTGGGGAGCGGATATACCGGACACTCGCGGAGATCTTGGAGAGGGATGATGATTTGGAGTTTGCGGGGATTATGGTGCAGAATTTGAGTATGGGGTTGATTACGGCGCCAGAGTTGGGGGATTTGAGGAAGAGGTTGAGAAATTTGGAGACGAAGGTGATTCACAACCCGGGGTCTTGTGTTATCCTTAATACAGACAGGCTGACGATGTCAATTATAGGATGGGCAGTTGCTTTTTACGAGTTTGTATCGGTCGTGGTGTCATAACGCTGTTGCGACATTCAGTCTCTGCTTACTGGCTCAAGCATACGAACAAGCCTCCAACCTGTTGCAGATCTTGTACGTTGTTTCATGAGAAGGAACGCAAGATCGTTTGGCTGACGCTGTCGTACAGTGCCGATCTGGAAATCACGGTGTCCCTCCTCATCCAAGTCGACAAGTTGGTACAGCTACTCGAATCGCCCGTTTTCACATGTACGTGGTCTTACAGTTCTTGACCCGTGCCCGGTGGCTAATTTTTGCTGTGTACAGACCTCCGCCTTCAACTCCTCGAACCAGAAAAGTATCCCTACCTCTTCAAATGCCTATACGGCCTCCTTATGCTTCTTCCCCAATCATCTGCCTTCGCTACCCTCCGAAATCGACTCAATGCGGTGAACAGTATGGGATTTATCCACCTCGCTCCGAAAACGCCCTCTACCGTTTTCGAGAGAGGAACGGGAAGCGGGGTAGGAGTAGGGCCCAAGGGCAGGAAGGGCGTAGACGAGATCAAATGGCCAGAGTTACTGGAAAAGTTCCGGAATGTGCAGCTACGACACGAGAAAGCCCGACGAACCGCAACGCTCAAGAACCCGCCTGTGTTTGCGTTTGACCCGTTGTCTACCAGACCTCACGAAACACCCAATTCGACACCTAAGGAGAATGGGATGGGGAAGGATGGGGGACTGAGTAGGGGTGGGAGTACGCCGAGTACACCGACGACGGCGGGACCAGGCGCGAATGGGAAAGGACATGGGAGGAGTAAGAGTATTGGGTTGGCCAATCGGCTATATCAGGCCAGGCAGAAGAGGAAAGAGTAAGATCGATGTGAGGAGAAGTGCTCCTGTGGGATTGAGCTGTGGGATGGTGATACCATGGTAATACCAGATAGCATGTGGAGAATTTGAAGCAAGATGTAGTCAGTGGTATCTGAAAAGAGATGTACCAAAAGAGTGGTATAAGAAGAAACCCGACAACGCCAAAAAGTCACAAACACGCGAGTACGCGTTTACCAAATGTGAGAAATCCCAAAAATGATCGATATCGATGTCCCCCGACACCGTTGCCAAAAACCAAACGTGCACATCCAACTATGCAGTTTTCCCGGAACCAGATTTAGGCAAACACCCTCCTCTTCGACTTCGTTGTCCCCGTAACTTCCTTCGCCCTCACAATCGGCCCGTCCTTGAGTTTCGGGTTCGAGATGTAGTGGCCGTCTTCGTAGATGTATTGTGCTATCACATCTGTCAGCCCGGGGAGGAGGAAGAAGAGAATAAAGAGGACGTACACTGACGGTTACGCTTCGCGTGCTTCGTTACATAACGACGCTCGAGACGCCAGACTTCGAGTTGGGAGCGGAGTTTGTCGATGAGGGAGACCATTGTGCGTGCTTCAAAAAGGTAGAGATCGAAAAGGACAGTGGTTGACAGTTGACAATTGATGAACGAATGACGAGGTACTGGTGTCCTTGGTTGACGTCGAACAAAGTGGTCTCGGGTCTCCTCGGAAGTTCAGATATCGATGTTCGTGTGGACGCGCTTCCCCACACAAAACACAAGCACTGCGCTGTACAGTAAGGAGCAGCAGCGGCGTGCATCCTCGAGGAGGACGACCGACGTCAGTCAGATCGATACAGAGACGAAACTGTCAGGATGGCTACCGATAAGAAGGTGAGTAAGCTCCTCCCTCGATCCGTTTGATTTTGCTAATCATCCTCACAGCAAAAGGTCACATCACCCCCTCGATCCCCTCCAACCATCCTACTAACCTCACGAAACAGCCCTCCGCACTCCGCTCGATCCTAGCAGGCGGTATTGCCGGTGGTATCGAAATCGCAATCACCTACCCCGCCGAATTCGCCAAAACGTCCTATCAACTCCGCGACTCCGGCGATGGTAAGCCCCGTCTCCCACCCTTCGGGAAACAGTGGTACACGGGTTGCTCCACCGTCATCATCGGAAACTCCATTAAAGCCGCCGTTCGATTCCTCGCTTTCGATACCTTCAAACACCTCCTCTCTAAAGAAGACGGATCCATTTCCGCGCCGGCGACGGTATTGGCAGGTTTGGGTGCGGGTGTGAGTGAGAGTATCTTTGCCGTCACCCCCTTCGAATCAATCAAAACCGCACTCATCGACGATCGCAAGGGACCTAACCCAAGACTCAACGGCTTCGTCCATGGAACCTCCACAATCATCCGCGAAGGTGGGTTCAAGGCACTCTACAAAGGTCTCGTCCCTACAATCGCACGTCAAGGTGCAAACTCGGCGGTTCGGATGTCATCCTACAACTTCATGAAACAAGCAGCGACAAACTCCCTTTCCCCTGGCGAGAAACTCGGAACACTCTCCACCTTTGGAATCGGAGCTACAGCGGGCGTGATCACGGTCTACACAACTATGCCCCTCGACGTGATCAAGTCGCGTATGCAGAGTTTGGCGGCAAAGACGGAGTATAGGAATTCGGCGCACTGTGCGTATAGGATCTTTACGGAGGAGGGCGTGCTGAGGTTCTGGAGCGGGGCTATGCCGAGATTGGCGAGATTGGTTTTGAGTGGTGGTATCGTATTTACTGTGTACGAGAAGATCATTGACGTTTTCGAGAAGAGTATGCCTCCATCCCCCGGAAGTTATTGGTATCGTTGCTAACATTGTATCGTACAGTCGACCCAGATAACCGCTTCTAGAGTATCCAAAGAGTAAAATAACACATCCATGATACATCTCCTTCTTGAACCTTGACAATCTTACACACTCTTCGTCGTCTCCGGATCCGCTTCCTTGAGTTCATCCGTCTCCGGCTCATACGCATCCTCCTGCAAAACCTCCTGCGCAGCCCATAACCTACTATACAGCGTATCCCCCCGATCAATCAAATCCCCATGCGTACCCTGCTCCATCACGACACCCTTATCCAACACGATAATCTCATCAGCATCCAAGACTGTCCTAAGACGATGCGCGACGAAAATACTCGTCCGGCGTTTTTCGCGAAGGATGGAGTTGATGTTTTGGAGGAGTGCTTGTTCGGTGTAGGTATCGAGTGCAGAGGTGGCTTCGTCGAAGAATAAGATCGGAGGGTCTTTCAGCAATAACCGACTAATCGCCAACCGCTGCTTCTCGCCACCCGAAATCATCAATCCACGTTCTCCAACCTTTGTCTCGTATCTATCTGGTAAAGACATGATCGTATCATGAATTCTCGCCCTCTTCGCCGCTGCCTCGATTTCCTCCCTCGTTGCCTCGATACGCCCGTATTGGATATTATGCTCGATCGTATTATTGAACAACGGCATATCCTGCGGCACAACCCCAATCGCCCTCCTCAAACTATCCAAACTGACATCCCGGATATCCTGTCCATCAATTAAGATCCGTCCACTCTGGACATCGTAGAACCGGAACAAGAGACGGAGGATCGTCGATTTTCCGCATCCGCTGGAACCGACGATCGCGATTTTTTTGCCGGGACGGATGGTGAAGGAGACGTTGCGGAGGATGGGGCGGTCGGGGTGGTACCCGAAACTGACGTTTTCGAATTTGATTTCGCCGCCTTTGAGGATGAGATCAGGCGCTGCGGGTGTTTCCTTGACGGTGACGTTAACTTTGGTGAGGTTGAATAAAGTCTCCATGTCGATCAACGACTGCCTCAACTCGCGGTACACGGAGCCCAAGAAGTTTAGTGGCAGCGACAGCTGAAAGACAAGTTGGTTAACCATAACCAAATCCCCCACCGTCAAACTCCCATCCGCAACCCCCCGACACGCCAAATACATCATCAACGTCAACGCACTTGAAAAAATCACATTCTGCCCCACATTCAAAAACGCCAAACTCGTCGCAATCTTCAAACTGGCATCCTCATACTTCTTCAACGCCTTATCATACTGCCTGATCTCGTATTTCTCGTTATTGTAGTATTTGACCGCTTCGTAGTTGATGAGGGAGTCGACTGCCACGGTTGCGGCTTGGTTGTCTGCTGCGTTTGCTGCTTTGCGGAATTTTGTGCGCCAGGCTGTTGTTTGGATCGTGAAGAGGGCGTAGGCGATCATTGTTGCGAGCGTTGCGCCGGCGAAGGCGGGACCGAATTGGTAGGTTAGGATACCGCAAACCATGGTGATTTCGAGGGATGTGGGGATGACGTGGAATACCATACTCGTCAACAAGAACGAGATACCTTTCGTACCACGGTCGATTGCACGGCTGAGACCTCCGGTTTGCCGACTGAGATGGAATCCTAGATCCAATCGTAGGAGATGCCCGAATACGTTCCTCGCAACCTGCCTAATCGCAGTCTGCGCAACATTCGCAAACACCGCATTCCTCAACTCCTGAAAAGCCGTAGACCCAATCCGTGCGAGACCATACCCGAGAATGAGAGCACCAGCGGCGGTCGTCACCGTACCCCCGGTCGTCGAGAAGTCGACATTCATGGAATCCACAATCGACTTGAAATAGAACGGCACTTGGACGTTCAGCACTTTTCCACCAACGAGGAGAATGAGCGCGGTCACAACTCGGGCTTTCGTGCCGAAGGAGTCTTTGGGCCAGAGGTATTGCCCCATTTCTTTGATGATTGCGATATCTGCTCGGCGCTGTTCGGCTCTTTCCTCTTTTTCGGTCTTTGGTGGTGCGGTCTTGATTGTTTTGAGTTCCGTCGGGGTTGAGGGTTTTGCGGGGGTTACTGCTGTTGTTGCGTCCTTTGCGACGGAGGAGGTCGAGGTGAGCCATCGTGCTGCTAAAGGTGAAGGCAAGGATGGATCGAATGTGGGTATCGCGGTCTTGTGTAGTGTTGTGTTTGGTCTCATTCGTAAGGTCCGTCGTAATGATAAGGCGTCAGGTCGTAACAGCTATTCATCCACAGTTCAGGCTCCGTGGTATCCTCGATCGCAACGGGTGTAACATACGTGTTGTCTCCCATTCAACACACCCCGACATCCTCGAACGGCATTCGCGCGGATCCACATGATCCTCGAGTAATTACCAAACGTCGTACGCGTCTCGGAGAAAGTAACGAACGTTCACTGAGTTGACGTTTCTTGTCCTCGGTGTAAGCCCGGGAGACATGACGTGCTAGCGCCCCGCATCGAGATCTGATAAGGGGAGATAACCCATCGTCCTCACGACCTGCAAAAAAGATGAATGAAAATTTCAATCCTATCATACGGTCATGGCCGTTCTAACGATACAACCCTGCACTCGGCCAGGTAGACAGGCGTACAGCACGACTGCATCACCTCGTTCCCGCCGACTTACTGCTCCGAGTTATACTTCGCCGTCAACTCCGCCTGCAACTTCAACGCCCTCGGCGCATCCATCCTCGGCATAACAACCTCCACAACCTGAATCTTCCCTTCCCCACTCCCCGCCAAAAACTCCTCATCCCCAAACAACCTCTCCACCTCTCCCGGCGTCTTGACGAGCCAATTCCTGCTCTTCTCCGGAGACCCACCAAAGACATCGAGAAGTTGACGGAATTTCCAGGACGCGATGTCGTTGTACGAGGCGGTTTCGCCGTGGATGTAACGTTCGATTGTGTAGCCTTCGTTGTTGAGGATGAAGAGGATTGGGGAGAGGTTGTGGCGGATCATGGTTGAGATTTCTTGGACGGTGAGTTGGAGGGATCCGTCACCGACGAAGAGGATTACGCGACGCTTGGATTTGGGGTCTTTGTCCGCGTCGAGTTCTTTGGCGGCGAGAGCGGCGCCGAGGGTTGCTGGGACGGAGAATCCGATACTTCCCCAGAGAACTGTAATGTCTCGTTAGCCAACTCACACAGAACATGGTAGGTGAATATACCTTGCGAAACATGAATAACCCCATCCGGAAACCTCGCATCCAAAATCCCAAAATTGGCAGTACCAGTCTCGGTGACGACAACATCCCCCTCCCTCAAAAACTGCCCAACCTTCGGCCAAAACCACTCGTGCAAAATCTCTTTCTGCGGGGTCGTCGGCGTCGAATTCGAGAATTTGGGGACATCTTCCTTCGCAGTCGTAGTGGCACGGATCTTCTCGACGTCCATCTCGTCGATGATTCGCTCCAAGACATGCGTCATCCCGATATTCGGGAAAACAGCGTATCCGATCTTGATGTGGTCAGAGTGGAACTCGACTGTGTTAACCTGCCTCGTGTGATAACTGAAACTCCCGGTGTTGAAATCACTCTTTAACGCACCCACATTCAACACTAAATCCGCGCCCTCCACGAGTTCTTTGACTTCGGGGAGACTTACGGAACCGGCGTAGACACCGCCAAAGCGTTCGTGGGTTTCGTTGACGGAGGATTTCCCCATGGGGGCGACGAAGGCTGGGAGGTTGGTTTTGTCGAGGAGGGTGTGGAGGAGGCCGGTGACGCGATGACGAATCGCACAAGCGTCGGAGAGGATGATTGGGTTTTTGGCAGAGTGGAGAAGCCTATCCATGATCATTGTTAGCACATGTATCCAATACACGGGAGTGAGGGAGGTACGAACTTGAGGATCTCCTTGACGACATAATCTTCAGTCTCCTTATCATTCTCCGGCAAACTCAAATCGATCTTCTTCCCCAACGGCTTCGCCGAAATCTTCTTAAACGCAACATCCGTCGGCAACCCAACATAAACCGGCCTAGCCTTAACATAACACTCCCTCAAAACCCTATCAATCCCCTCCGCCTCACCCTCGTCCCCAGCTCCAAGCAGAACCTTTGCGCAACTAACCCCCGTACTCATTTTCTCAAACGTCCCAAAATCCCCGTTTCCCAGAGTATGGTGCAATAATGCTCCACTTTTTTGGGAAGAGGTGGAGGGTTGTCCGACGATGTGGACGAGGGGGACGTGTTCGGAGTATGCGCCTGCTACGCCGTTGAGCGCGGAGAGTTCGCCTACGCCGAAGGTTGTGATGAGGGCGGAGATGTTGTTGTGGACGCGGGCGTAGCCGTCGGCGGCGTAGGCTGCGTTTAGTTCGTTTGCGTTGCCGACCTATTTGTCACGAAGAGTCTTGATCAGTACTTGGAAGAGGAGGGGGAGGGGGAGGAGGTGGATGTACCCAGTAGAGACCATCGACGTTATCAATCAAGTCGAGGAAGGCGAGGTTGAAGTCACCGGGGACACCGTGGATAGCTCCGACGCCCAATTCTCTCAATCTCCTAAGGAGGTACTCCCCAACTGTGATCTGAGCTTCGCTTGACATGGTCCGTGCTTATTCTTCGTTGATCTGTGCTGTTCAGTTGGGGATGAATGGTGGTATAAATATCTCTGGGGCATGACTCGGGCTTCTCGGCACGGACGCGGTGTTGGATGGGTTTGACGTCACGTACGGTGCCGCGGGAGTGCGGGAGTGCGGAATTGGGCGCAGACAGCCGACACCCCAACAAGGCATTGTGGAAATGTCCGATTATAACGAGATCTCCGTTATTCTGTAGTTTCATGTTGCACTTCTTTAGGCTGAGCCGAGCCGGTCCTCGCGACTTTTACCACTCCCTCTTCCTCTTCCTCTGCAGAGTGTCTCCGCTTTCTGCTCTCCACGTCCCTCACTTCTGACCCCGACCCCGACACAATGCTAGCCGCACGGTCATAATTCGCCGTCCGTTCCCCTCTATTCCCACCCGCATTCCTCTCCTTCCACGCCTTCTTAATCTCCCAATCATGACTCTGCAACTCCCTCTCCGTAACCCCATCTTCAATACTCCTCAACACCTTCTCCACCACACTCTTATGATTCCCATCCTCCTTATCCGGTCGAAACCGGTTAAATCTCCAGCGTCCCCCTTTGTCTAGTCGGCATTCGACGATGAGGCCGGGCATGGGGTTATCGCCGCGTTCGCGCATCATGCGGTCCCAGTCGGATGTGTCGACATGGAGGGGTGCAAAGTAGGTATAGGAGGGCCCGCCTTCCCATTGGTAGAGGTGGAGTGAGGGGATGAGGTCGAAGTCTTCGTGGCCGTCAGGGGTTTTGGCAGGTTCGATGTCGAGTCTGAAGTCGATTGTGTTTTCGTGTGCTGGTTTCCACTTTAGACTACGACAAACTTAGCCCTCAATCTGTAGATGTGCATCACGTGCAGGACTTACATTTTGTCTGATGTGCCAAACTCGTATGGCGCGATGCGATTTGTGAAGATGAGGCCATCGTTCCCATGCGTCAGGTTTGGTAGCACGTTACGGAACATGTGCACCATGCCATACGCAAACTCAAACCCCTTCTCCTTAATGCTGTTTATCCAGATTAGTGACCATCGCAGACCACCAGACGGGAATACTCACAACAGTGGCGGCGGTCGTCTCTTCTCTGTGCGCATCTTCACACGGTATTGCTCATACGGCACGCCAATATTCTCTCTAAAATACTTTGCGCATGGAGGTCAGCGATGAAGACATACCAACAACGAGACTCTGCGCTTACCGCAAGCCTTTTATCATACGTGCGCTCCACGAGGCGCTTCCCATCCATCACCATACAATCAAAAACCAGGTAATTCAACCGCTTAACTTTGGTCTCCACACCATCCGCCCCCACCCTCTTCTCAAAATCATAAACAACCTCTCCATCAAGAAGTGTATCCCTATGCACTGCCTGTTCCAGCGTCCGGTCTCCCGCACAAGGAACGTGCATGCTAGGCGGTAGCTGATAATACTCGTTCTTCCGGTCAATCATATACACAACCTCACCCCCCCGTTCTTGCGTGATGTACATCAGCAACCTCAACCCATCGGATTTTTCGCAAACGTAGTAGTCCTCATGCTTTAGTTCGTCGAGGTGGTGTTTGCTGAAACTAACGGGTTGGGCACCGGGGAACCGTTGTCGCCGCCCGCGGTCTTCGGGGATGCCAAGGATTTGGCCAACGCGGTCGCGGAGACGGTGGAGTTCATCTCGGTCGCGGATTGGACGCCAGTCTAGGTCTTTCGTGCCGATTTCGGGGACTTCGACTCCCATTGTGGTTGGGGTGTGGTTCCTCGCGGGTGGTCTTTGGCGGGTGAAGTCGTGATGGGTATTGATAGGAAAATACAGGCAGGCGCTCTGCTCGAGAGTTATCGATTCCTCGACGAAGTGATCAAGGAGGTACCGATTGCGATTCAAATATTGGAGGTTTGTATTGTACGTACGCGAAACGACGTTGACGGGTCATGCACGGTCATGCACATGCCGTGCATCTCGAAATCCACACCCGCAAGTCCGCAAAAAGACATTGAAGATTAAATTCCAATTGATCAGCTATGGCCTCTCGATCTCTGGGCCTCGCACCGTCCCTCCGCTCCTCCCATATCATCCGCAGCTCTACGCTCGCTGCCGCTCGCTCCTTCCATGTCACCCAAGAAGCAGTGACCTCCATCGACGTCAACGAGTCCGTCCGCGCCGTACCGAAACTGAGCGGTGCCGGGCCCTTCGCGGCAGAGACTACAATGCAAGTCATCGGGAGTAGTGCGAGTCTGCTGAGTGTGAGCGTTCCGGCGAGTGCGCCGTTGTATACGCGACGAGGGACCTTGGTCGGCATGAACGGGAATCTGGAAAACGTTCGTCTTCATCACCCTAAACCATTTGATCCGTGATGCTGATAATGAAGGGTGTGAATAGACTACGAGTACATTGTCCCTAACCCAATCCCAAGGCCCTGCAACCCCCCTCCACCGCCTCTCCCTCGCCCAACCCTTCCTCTACCATAAACTCACGAGCACGGCCCCCTTCTCCGCACTCATCTCTACCAAATCACAGATCTCGTCGTTTTCGCTGCTCACGCTCGATGGACGCGTTGATTGGGTTGTTGCGAAGCGGGATGCGTTGTTGGCGTGGACCGGGTCGGCACTCGTTGTGAAGCCGAGGGCAAATCTGCGAGGTGTACGTTTCCCCCTGCCTCCCCTTCTCGCCCTTTTTTTCTTTCGAGTGCATTGTGCTAACGGGGTTCGATAGGGCATCGGAGCATGGTCCCAGACTCTCTTGACAGGCCGCGGCCAAGTCGCCCTCACAGCCCCCGGTCAAATCTTCCAAATCAACCTCGAAGCCGGTGAATCATACCTCCTCTCCCCCTCCAACCTCCTCGCATACTCCGCTACCTCCTCTTCCCCCTCCTCTCCAACTCCCTATCGTCTCCAATCGTCCGCCCAGCGAATGTTCAACCTCCAAGTTCCGTCATTGTCGGGCTTAGTCAAAATCCCCGAATCAGACTTTTTGTCACAGGTACAGACGAGCACTGCATTCAAGACCGCGGCGAAATTATGGACGAAAGCACGCGCGTGGACGCGGAGAACGATCTACGGCGACAAACAATTCCAGAAATTCGAGGGTCCGGCGACGATTTTGGTTCAGTCTCGTGCGAGGGGGTTTACCGACATTATCTCCACGCGTCAGGTTAGTGAGATGGCTGAACTCACGCCTGGGGCTGCACAAAGTCTCGAAGCACGATTCACTACCTCTGCTACTGGAAAGGATGAACTTGAGGAGAGCAATAGGGAGAGTGAGAGGGCAAATTATGCGGGGACTTTGAAGGTTGCGACGGTGAAGGATGGACGAGTGGTTTTGGAGGATACGCCGAATTTTGAGGAGTTTGTTCCGAGGCGGTAAGGGTGTAGGGCGTGGGTGGGATGTGGAAAAGTAAGATAAAGGTACGATTGAAAAAGCAAAGCAATATATATACCCATCTCACGTGCGTCTTTGAGATCGTTAGACTTTGTGCGGGAGTTGCGTGTTGCTTTGCGTGAAGACGTGGCCCTAAAGGGCGTGGGGATTCGGTCTTTGGGCGAGGAATTTACCAGTTTCACGAGCAGGTTTCCTGCTGTGTTGAAGGCCCTATAAGCATAGCTGATTGTTTTGGGATTTCTAAACCGTAGCCTCTTATGGTTCCTCGACATAGAAACAACTGCATTCGGCAGTCCATGTGGTGCATCAGCAGCAGTGATTGCCTCCAGTATCCTCCAATTTGTGACTATCGAGTACCTTTAATCATCATCGTCATCATCTCCCTTTGCCTTTCTTCGCCTCTTCTTCTTCTTCGGCCCCTCATCCTCATCACTCCCAAACTCAAAATCCGCATCATCCCTAGCCAACATCTCCATCCTCTTCCGTGCCTTGACCTCCTCCTCATCCTCGAGCTCCGTTCCTTTCTTTTCGGCAATTTGTGAGGCTTTTTTGAGGGCGGCTTTGAGAGTTGGGTCGTTGCGGAGGGATTCGGTGGTGATATCTCCGTCGGAGTCGGAGTCTGCGGTGGTGGATGTGAAGTAGTTTCGTCTTGGGGGTTCTGCTGGGGTTTCGCTTGGTTCTTTCGTTTCTTCCTTATCTGTCTTTTCGTCGTCGCTTGAGTCCATGCCGGCGAATGGATCGTATTCGCCGACGTCTGCGAAGATATCACCGTCATCGTTCATCGGATTCGCCACTGGTTCAGGTTCCGGCTTCTTCTCCTGCTGTGTCTTCTTCTTTTTCTTGACAAGTCTCTTGATCTTCCCGTCCGGTCCGACAACAATCTTGACTTTCTCTTCTTCTTCCTTTGGCTCCTCGGCCGGCGGTGGTGGCACGCCGATTTTTCTGAATTTAGACTTATCCAGTCCTTCCTCTACCGGTTTTGATGATTTTGCAACAGTTCTTCCCGCTCGCATCTTTGCTAATAGCTCGTCGCGTGTCATCTTCTTTGGCGGCTCTGCTTTGGCTGTCTGGAAAGCAGCTTCCAGATCTTCTTCCACGCCACCCTTGGGCCCCTCTTCCCGTGGTTTCTCTCCACTAAGATCCTCTCCTTGCTTCACTTTCTTCAACAAAGCAAAGTCTAGTCCCTTAACAAGATGCGTATGTTCCAGATCACCACCAAGTAGCTTGCTTTGCTCATAAGCTGTTCTTGCGTCTACATCCTTCAGCTTCTCCTCCTCTTTGTCCGCTTGTTGTTGTCGAAGTTTTGCCCGATCTACGTATCCTTCCGGCAGTATAGATTTCTCTTTCTTTTCCTTTCCTGGAGACTTAGGCTTCGCAAAGACATTAGTCGGCTTGACATTCCGAGGTGTCATACCAAGGGCCCCCGCCGGCTTTCCACGCCCAGGAAGCGCAAACCCACTCCGAGAGTTCGCGGAGCCCCCGGATCCAGGTCGAGGAGTTGCAAGTAACTTTCGGAAGTCCTGTTGATTCATTCTGCCCTTACCGAGGATTGCGACAGAAGGGGAAGGAGGTGTACGACTGGCGGGGTGCCTGGCAGAAAGCTTGCAGCGGCCTGCGTGCGGCCAAATATTATTTCGTAATTTCGAGTTTCTCGGCCAAAAAAGTTCAAGCTTTCGCGACCTTTCGATTTTTATTCAGCAATAATGTCTGTACCGAACGGAGCTCCCACTCAAGACGATGCTGCCAAGGCCGCTGCTGCGGTGCTGGTCAGGTCCACGCCCATGCCTTCCGACGCAAAGATCATTCGTGGTGTTGATTTCGAGGAGGAGAAGACACCAATCACGGTTCAGGAGCTGATGAGTCGCATGCCTCTTATCGGATTTCAGGGTACTGCGCTCGGTCGTGCGTGCGAGATCGTCAATGAGATGAGGAACTGGAGGCCAGAGCCTAAGGAGGAGACTGTGGAGACCGACGAGGAGGAGGAGGCTGTTCAAGATAGCAAGGAAGATGGGCCTGTGGATGAGGAAGCGGCTGCGGAGGCCAGCTCGTACCAACCGCCTCAGGACAAGACGACTATCTTCCTGGGATACACCTCGAACCTCATCTCTTCCGGTCTGCGTGAGACGATCAAATACCTGGCCAAGACGAAGCAGGTTTCATGTATTGTGACTACAGCAGGAGGCGTCGAGGAGGACTTCATCAAGTGTCTTGGACCGACCTACGCCGGAGACTTCAACCTCCCCGGAAAGGAGCTACGATCGAAAGGTCTGAACAGAATCGGCAACCTCCTCGTTCCCAACGACAACTACTGCAAATTCGAAGACTGGGTGATCCCAATTCTCGACACCATGTTGGAAGAGCAGAAGACGACCGGGCGCATCTGGACGCCATCCGCGATGATCCGTCGCCTGGGAAAGGAGATCAACAATGAGGAGTCAGTCTACTACTGGTGCTACAAGAACAACATCCCTGTCTTCTGTCCAGCAATCACCGACGGGTCGTTGGGAGACATGATCTACTTCCACTCCTTCCGCAACCCAGGTCTCATCGTCGATATTGCCCGCGACATCCGTCTCATTAACACCATGGCCGTCCGCGCGGTCAAGACAGGAATGCTTATCCTCGGTGGAGGAGTGGTTAAGCACCATATCTGTAATGCGAACTTGATGAGGAACGGTGCGGATTATGCTGTCTACATCAACACTGGACAGGAGTTTGATGGATCGGATGCTGGAGCGAGACCGGATGAGGCAGTTAGTTGGGGAAAGATCAGGGGTGACGGGGCTATGATGGAGAAGGTGTACGCGGATGCCACGATTGTTTTCCCGTTGATTGTTGCGGGAACTTTCGCGAGGCATGATTAGGAGTCAGGACGGTGGAGTTCGAGGTATGGAGGTGATGGCTTGGACAGAGCATCTGGCGTTCGCGGGTGGAGGAGGAAGTGTTAGTCACGGCACAGCCCCTAGAATACAAAGTAGATAAACACACTCAGTTCAGTCCTAGACGAATTATCTTCCCAAAGGCGGTTAGAATCGTGGCTCGCCTACACCGCCACCGTACGTATCGTAGACGCAGCTCTTCGCAGTGACGTAGACATCCACTCACTACAGGCGACAACTTGAAGAACACAAACAACATGAAGCAAGTCATCCGTTTCATCAAGGACGTTGCAAAAGATATTGATAGACCTGTTGGTGCTCGTGCGCTTGTCGTTGGTATACCCAATGTTGGGAAGAGCACGATTCTGAATGCGTTACGACATGCAGATGTGAGGAAGGAAAAGGTTGCAATCAACGATTGAATTGCCTATTAAGGGACCGTAATACATTCTTCAACCACACTACTCCCTGCCCGCTCAACCCATCGCACCCGTCGACGTCGCTTTCCCTCCACCGCCCTCACACTCCTCCATATTCCCACCATTAACGAACCTCTGATCCGCCTCGTATGCTCCCGCTTCGCTCGGTTCCGGTCCACCTGGGTACATCCCTCCCTGCCCAACATCCGACAACGCAGCCAACCTCACGCCTTCGGATCCTGGATGTCCTGATTGTGCCCTCATTTGGTGTTCTTCGGTATGGTAGGGACGGGTAGGGCTCGTGTCGCCTTTGTACTCGATGTCTGTGAGAAGCTCGTTAGCTGTTTGATTCTGATTAGATGAAGAAAGTAGAGAGAAGGGGTACCTTCGGTATGAAGACCACCTGAGCCGAGTGATTTGGGTTGGTGTGGGTGAGGAGCCATGTCGGTCGTGTCCTCCATCAATTCGTCGTGTTCATTGGTGAGGTGTGAGGCCATGCTGGATAGCTCAATGTTACTTGTGGTAGGGGGACAGACTCGCGTTCTTATAATGCCCTGCCTACGGTCATGTCATGGCAGGAGTACGACGATGCAACAGCTGATCAAGTCATACGTACGGCGGCGGGGTACGGCTGCAGCTGCAGTGCAATTGGCCGGCGTGCTGTAACCTGGTTGAAGTCATCTCGTGATTTTTCAGGCGGGATCAGCTGGGCGTCCTGCGGCACACGCACTTTCCCACGACGCCGGCCCTCGATGACATCACAGCAGCGCGCGCCACAACATCGCACGCTGGTCCCCCTCCTATATCTTGACAGGCGTTCGCGACTTCAACACAAACATACATCTAATCAACATGAGCTCTCAACCTGAAAAGAAGGGTAAGTCGTGGATCCGTCAGCTGCAGTGGAGCACTGCGATCCCTGTGATCTGCTGTCGCCTTCCTGCTTTCGGCGGTTTCGATGCTTTGGGATCGGATGGCTAAATTGTTGCTGGTAGACATCGTCGGCGGTGGTAACCAGGGTCACGACGCCGAGCACGAGCACAACCCCAGCTGGAAGCCCGAGGGTGTCACTGAGCGTCACGTACGGCTTCCTCCTCCTAAATCAAAATTATGTCGTCAACTAACACTCATATACACAGGTCGAGCAGCATGGTACGGAGAAGAAGCACGCTGGATCAGAGGAGGAGGGCATGGAGGGCGCTGATGCCAAGGATCTTGAGTAAGGGTTGGGAGGAAAGAGTATATGAAGGGTGTAGGATATGATGGATATGAGGTGAGAGTGTATGTTAATGCATATGGTGAACACATTCGTGTCTGGGTGTCAGTGATTCAAGAGCTCCTCGCATATCCACAACCTGGAGCAGTGCGCTGTCGCATGCCTATGGCAGGACAGGACAAGATCCCCCAAATTCTCCTTCACAGTGCTGTAGCTATATCGCATCGGTCATGGGACAAAACAGCAGCTGCAGATCCTGTTATCGAAAGTCCCATCTCGAGCTCGATTACCAGTCCTCCTCTCTCTTAGGGTTTAGCTCACTCGTATCGCTATCATGCATCAGCTGTCAGATTAGGCACACTAGAGTGAAACTGCGGTTAAGACTACGCTACAAGCCTCCCGTTTTTTTGCTCCGAGTAGAAAATTTATAAGGGGCCTGCCACCCCTTCAACCTCCTCGGCCAGCTGATCGCTAGAGGAATGGGTTCGCTGGAAGGATGTGGAGCGGCTGTTTGATCTGAACGCGAGCACATGTCAAATTTCGAATTCGACGCAGCCGGACGCGGAAGGACATGAGCACATCCCACGCTCCCCCCCCCCCCCTCGACAGACACCAAGTAACGCCCGAGAGTTCCCTCCGCCGCCCAAGATTGGATCAACATTACCACGTACGTCCGCCAACACGAGATTAGCCAAAACGATGGTCGACGCAAAATGCAAAAAAAGAATCGACGCCGACGCGATTCGAACGCGCGAAGGAAGATCCCACGGCCTTAGCAGGGCCGCCCGGTAACCACTGCGGCACAGCGTCAATTGGATATTTGCTTGCATTTTTCTTGGGTATATAATCTCCAGAATCTTGTTTACGCTGCGTTATTCTTCGTCCCCACCGCAGCCAGCAACTTCATCGATTGGGAGTAGACAGAAGCTCCGGATTTCGTGGTGTCTGATTATTGTTGATCTGACTAATATTGTATCGGGTACTTATGCTTCGATGTCGGGTAACGGAGATCTGCTAGTTTTTGATCGAGGAGAATCCACACGCACGTCTGTTCAAGTTGTCGGGACAGATGACAATGACCAAACAAGGGGAACTTATGTAATAATGTAATTGATTCCGTGAACCATGTTGCCTTCCTCACCAGCCATAGTCTATCATGCAATTGCAGCCTGGTAACCATTACGGCGCCTATACGCCGACGCCTGATATGAGTATACGCAGAAGTAGAAGTGCTCTCACCATCTGTCCTGTCGTCTACGAATACATGTGATATATCTCTTAAGGGGATTTTGTGATGGGTCTTCAATTGTCCAGGTTGATTCTTCAAGTTTGATTTCGTGGTGAAGGGAGCCCTATCCATCATGTCACGTCATTCTATTGCCAGTTGATATGTCTGTCCGTATATACCTCCAAAATTGGCTCTTGTCCTTTCAGCCCGATACTAATTCTCTGCTTCTCAACCACCACCTTCACAAACTTCCCTCTCGTTCCCTTTGGTATGGGAACATCAACATCCACATCTGCCAGCATTTGTCGCCATTGATACCACAATGTAGCCTGTTCTCCCCGTTCCCTCTGACAAACAGCGTCGTCCTGCACCTTTTTCTCTTCTGGAATCTGATTTGCCATTGTGTTCGTGTTGTTTCTACAGTTATTGAATTTCTGCGGGGTTCGATGAGGGTACGGCGTACGTTGACGTCAAGCATGTAGGACGGGAAATAAGGTTTAGACCGTGCACCAACATCCTTCTCCAGTATATCTATACATCAGTTCCAGTGGGTGCCTTGGTATTGATATGATACGCTATTCTATCCTTGTCTCAAATCATTGTCTATTCCCACCTAAATCTGGGTCCCAACTCCCGCAGCCTAACTTTCCCCACCTCCCGAAACATATTCCGATGCCATCTAAAGAACAAAAAGAAGCGGAGGTTGGGTGTAGTAGTTTCTTACAGCGGTGTGAGATTTTCTTGCGACATGCACCAGGCTCCCTAAACTCCAAGGAACCGCGACCACTAAAACACCAACCAACAAACCATTGTAAGGTCTAGGAAGCCCAGAAAGATCTCAAAATGCTCGGTGAAGTCACTACCGATGCAGAGGGACGCAATATTATCCTCCATTGGAAGGATGGGAAAGACCCGCACCAACTAGCTGACCTGGGAAAGAAGTCAGTGACTACAATTTACTGAACTGTCAAGAGATACGAAGCGGAAGGTACGCAGAAATGTCTGGGCAACCAGACCTGTGGTCGTAAGCCAGCAATGGATGCGTTTCTCGGAAAGGTTAGTCTTTTCTGTTGTCGATACAGCTAAACTGACAAATTTGCCAAGGTACAAGAACCTGTACAATCTGAATCCGACGCTCTACCAGGATGATTGTGTAGACTATGTCAACTACTACCACGCTACAAACATCAAGCGCTGGAACATCTCGACATTTCTCAAGCAGATCGGGTACACTCAAAAACAAGTCTCTGTTGAAGCTGCCCAGCGCAATCACCAGTTACGCCCCTACCATGCGGTCGAAATTAACCCTTCACTACCGGAACACAGATTATGCAGGGGAAAGTCGACGTCAAGAAACAACGTCCAAGCAAGAAATCTTCATTGTAGCAATGTTCAGTAACCAATGCCCAGCTTATCTCCTCTCATCTATCACTCCATCCGTCGAGCGGCGATCATATCCCCCAGAGTACCTCTGTCAACGATGTACTTCTTGTTTCCGCAAACCAAACCAGCGGCTGATCCACAAATCGTTGTGACATTGACCCATTCGGTCGGTCCAGGTCCCCCGTCAATGATAACCCCTTCAGGTCTCGTTTTATGTCGATGTGCAGTGACGTATGCCAATAGGAAGATCTTCCCCTGGAAGTCGGTTTGGAAGTAGAAGTGCATGATACCGTAAAATGCCTTATCCGCAAACTCAGGAGCTCGGCTCCACTGATTGGCATATCTGTCCACCTTTAGGATATATAAAAGACGAAGAAGTTACACCGTCCTGCGTCAGCAAGCAGCGTCACCGAGATCCTTGCCGAATTGCGCATAATCGAACCAGCGGTCCTCTCGCATATGACTGAAGAATTTCCCCTCCCAGTGATCTGCCATGATGGGCACGCTGCCTTGATAGATCAAGTGCGTCATGTCGATTGGGAAGGAGCAGGGAAAGTCAATCGTATCCAGTTTGGCGAGGATGGGAAGTCTGTTGAGACCCCTCGCTTTTGCAAAGGCTGCATTCAGCTCTGCTCGTCGTGCATCTATCCGATGACGTGCATTCGTACGCATATAGAGTGTGTCTGGAGGCAGACCTATCAGAGGGGGGGTGTTTGAATCAGCCGGGTGTACATGGCCTTTTGGCGGCTCCAAGGGATAGTAGTATGTCGTCTTCTGGTTCGGACGAAAGGGGACTTCAATGATATGACAGAACCGACAAGGAGAGATCGCATTGTGCCCCTTAGTCCCCATAACAGTGCTGATAGCAGGTGTATCGCCAGTCACCATAACCAGATGACAGCGAAGGTCGAACTTATGTTCGTTGTAACTATCCCAGCTACGAACGGAGGTCTGCAGGTCTAGGGAGACTCGATTGAACTCCTCGATAAGGAGTTGAAGGAATGTATCAAGCATGAGAGGTCTGCGTTTTCCGGGAACAATGCCAAAGGGCATGAGATTGGTCTCTTTAACCTGCACAGCAGGGGGAAGGCTGAGGTTGAGCAGGATGAGCCGCCAGAATTCATTCCCTTTCTGCTAGTGAATCTGGAAACCATCCAATGTTAATTGCATGATGACCTCGCTTGAACTCTGCGCATAACCTCGAGCTTTCATATCATCCAGCAGACTACCATCCAACACATCACAATATGTCTTATTCCCTGGGTTGACAGGTGCGGTGGGCTCAGCGAAGTGTGTCTAACATCGTTTTTGCCCCCTCTTAACCCTAATTGAAGAAAAAATGCGATGGATGAACGGCAGGCATGTGTACTTCGCCCGTAGCTTCACTTGCGCATCCCTCCTCATCTCTTGACAATCACGATTAGGACACTAGTCCAAGTTGCTCTACTCGCCGGTGTATGCGAGGCAATTGTTGACACACCGGTCCAAGACCAAGGGTTTCATAGCCAACAGATTCTCAATGAAAGTCTTGGTCTGCTCAATACCGACGGCATTCACTTCATCCTCCGTTGGAATCTTCTTCTCCTGCTCCAGTATGCTAAGGTAGCGACGAACGAGTTCGAAGATTGCTGTAATCGAGGCTTGGGGGAGACTGTGCTTGATCTGCAGCGGTAAAAGGTCTGTACAGGGTAACTTGCAACTTGTAGTTGTTCCAGAGATGATAGGGAAAACAGTCAATAAAGTCGTACGCATTGATAGCAAACACGGATTCACTGGTCGCGTAGGGGCCCAACAGTATCATTGTACTCGACCATTGTCGTATTCATCATGATCCAAGTGTTGCTGGTCTGCTAGTTCAAAGAGGAGGCTGTCGAATCCATTTCCTACCACCTTGCACCCCAGACCTAAATTCTATCGAGCTCTGTTTCAGCATGATGAAAAGCTGGATGAAGAGGGACAACGAGCATGAGTTTGCTAGGTCAGACCCTGAAGTCTTCATACGCTGCTCAGTCGATTATATCAACTCTGATCGATTGAAAATACCAAATCTTTTTTACGAACTGTGGGTATGCGCCAACACAGGAGACACTTGATTGGTATTTGCGCAATCACACTCAGCTTCACGAGGCAGCGAAAGCAGCTTAACTTGGAATCATGTGGTAGTTTGTACAATATTTGTCAGGGTGTTCTCATACCAATACGAACATAACTATCTTTGAAGCTTTCCTACATACAACTGCCCCACTAGCCCTAACCCTAAGACCCTTTTGTAGAGTTGTAAGGTGTTTGGTGTTTTGGTCGTGTAGTGACTTAGGGGGTGCTTAGGCGCGCTCTCGCAAGAAAACCTCACATGGCAGTATTGTCTGACTTTTCTTCGTTATCGGGGCCGGAGCGTAACCCGGGGTGCAGGCCGTTGCAGCCAATAAACAGCTGACGGTAAGGGACCTGCGAGCCTTCATCTTGAATAGTAAATAGTAAGCATCTAAAAGACTTTGATTATCTTCTTTTGATTCACTTGCTTCCAATATTACCATCACAAGGTTGTGCTCGGTAGCTGCTGCACCGTCCCTCTCTCCTGCGCGGTAGCTGATTAGGCGTATTGCCCGGGTCGCGACGTCCGACCGCAATAGCATTCAATCCCAGACGGTGATAGAATGGCAGAACAAGACCAAGCACCAACAGCTCCTCCGGCAGGCCTCGACTCCGTTGAGAGACCAGAACTTCTCAACCCGAACGCGGTCGCTGCGGAGAAAGACGCGAGCGCGATCAATGCGCCTGCCGCGGCCGCGGATATGAAGGACGGTCAATGTATGTCATGTGGTCTCTGCAATATCTTCTGAGAAGGCCAAGGGCTGATGTGTCTTTAATTCAGCTATGAATGCAGAATCGAACGCGGGGCGGCCGGCGGGTATTATGCCGTCGCCTAGGACTGTACATCGCCAAGGTCCGGCGGATGGGCATTCAGCCCCCACACAACACCCCGTCCATCCAACACCAACACCAGGACCAGAAAGACAGCATTCAAACCCGAACGAAATGCAACACAGACCTCAACACCCCCCATCGCCTTCCCACACCCGCCTCCCCTCCCTCTCCGCAACCCCCGACCCAACACGCGCACCACCCCCCGGACCCGGACCCAACGATCAGCAGCGCCATGGAGGTGGTGGATTACCGAGCATCTCATCTATGCCATTTCCAGGACAGCCGCAAGGACAGTCCGCACGACCGATGTCGATTATGGGCATGCTCGGCGCTGGAGGCGGTTCACAACATCAACACCTTGGGCAGCACCAACACCAACACCAGCATCCGGGACAACAGGGACCTATGCAAGGACCCCCCAAACGGAGTTTCGTGGACGAGGGACCGATGGGCGGATACGGGCGCGGTGGTCCTGGACACGTTACCTTCGATGCTTCTCGAGCAGGACCACCACCACCACCCCCAGGCTACGGCATGGGTCCCGCTCCCTCTACCGGCGGTATGTATGGCGGGCAGTATATGCACCAACAACATCAACATCAACACCAGCATCAACACCAACACCAGCAATATCCTGGCCCACCGCCGCCGCCACCACCTCCGCAGCAAAGTCCGTATGGTGGGATGGGTGGTGGGATGCCAGGGCCAAGCCCATATGGGCCTCCGGTACCGCCGCCCCAGCAGCAGGGCCCGGGGGTGTATGGTGGGTACAGACCCACACAACCTCAGCAGACTCCCCTCCCCGGTCCCAGTCCCATGCCAGAGAAGCGAGCGCCGTCGCCGCCGAGGGTGCATGCACAACAGCCCATGAGTCAAGCCCCCGGTTCCGGCTCCTTGGGAACGGCGCCGAATCCGACGTCCATCGGCGATGACGGACAAAAGAAGCATCATCACCACCATTACCAGCACCCGAGTAGTGCGGCGAGGCATCATCACCATCACCATACGCCTACGGGGGCTGTTGTGCATCATCACCATCATCACCACACGCATCCGAGACCTGAGCCTAGCCTTAGCAGTCCGGTACAGGCTATTCCCCCTCTGTCAGCGTTTACGCATGCGCCGCCGAGGCCGCAGGTTATTGTGAGGAATGAGAGGGTGGTGAAGCACCTTGATGGCTTGCCGTCGCAATTCTTGGGCACGCTGGTATATGAGTGGAAAGGTGACGGTCGCGCATTCCTCCCCAACCTACAGGGAAAGGAGAATTGTACACTTCAGGTGCGCATCGCGAAGAGGTATTTGCACAAGGACGGGGAGGGTGTCGTGAAGAGGTGTGTCTGGGGAACGGAAGTATACACCGACGACTCGGATTTGGTCGCGATGTTGGTCCACGCCGGCCGTATCTCCCTCGAGGACGGAGTGAAGAGGGATGTAGTTGTCACGCTGAGGGTTGCGCCGACGTTGGTGAGGTATGCCGGCTCTTTCCGGAATGGGATTAAGAGTAGGAGTTGGAAGGTCGAGCATGATGGTATGAGTGTCATGATTGAGGATGTACAGCACCTTCCCACCGGCGCGGCAGAAGGCGGCTTGAGAGGGAGGAAGAAGCGGATGAGGGAGTGGTGTACTATGCAGAAAGATGAGGAAAGTAAACGTGTTACGAGGACTTGGGGGACTGAGAAGGGGGTTAAGTTGGGAACTGGCGTGCTTCCGGAATTCTTGAAGCCGAAGCCGAGGGTTAGGGGGAGGGAAAGTAAGGATATTGAGGAGGAGGTTAAAGCGCGTGTTCAGGAATCTGAGCAACGCATTGAGGAGGCTAGAGTCGAGCGTGAACGTGCACAGGAAGAAGCTTCTCATGCCCACGCTCATGACAACGATCATGATGCGGAGGGCGAGGATAATGAGGGTGGGTTGGAGAAGGATACGACGATGGAGGAGGGTGATACGCTTGATGCGATCGAGGAGATGGAGGGGGATGTTACGATTGAGATGGGAGAGGACGAGGGTCATGGAGGGTTTGGAGGGCATGGAGAGGTTCTTGAGGAGTTGAGGGAGAGGGGTGGGGTGCTTGATAGGGGGGTTATTGAGGGGGCGCAGGTTCACGGGGTGTAGGCGATCAGTAAAGGGGAGGGAAAGATTGTGTCGATTGAGGAAATCTGGGTAAAATGGTTAGGGGTTTGGACTGGCATCAAGTTTTGAATGTTAATCAGTATTATTTCTCACGTCTTCATGCATGTTTCGTCCCGTAGCGCCCAATGTATCCAAATCCATTCTAACATGCTAAATCACACCTCCTCAACGCTGCCCGCACTCATCTCCCTCCCCCTATCAATCCTCCCTACAGCCCTCTCCACACTCTCACAAAACCTTCCACCCTCCCAACCGCCAAGCAAGCCGACAATACCACTCCTCTCACACAACGACCAAACCTCCCCTCCGCTCCTCACCCTCGCAAACCACACTCTGGATCCACTTTTCTCGTACTCGGTTACTACTTCGAGGAGGATTTGGATTGCGGAGGTGTCGATGTGTGACATTGCCCCGAGATCGAAGATAATGTTTGCGTTGTGGTGCGGGGAGCGGGTCGGTTCGTGGGATGGATGTGCGTGGGGGTGGCCATATAATTCCAGCCTCCGGAGTCGATCGCGGAGTTGTCCGGTATTTGCGAAGGTCAATGGTTCTGGGACTTTGACGATCAAACACCCCTCCACATCTTCGAGTTCGCAATCATCGTCCCTCGAATGCGCATCATTCTCAGCATTCGCGAATTGACCACTCGTCCCCCTCACCCGCCCCAAAATCTGGATCCGGGGAGATGTTGAATGCTTCACGACCAACACCAAACTCAAACCGACACCGACCGCGATACCCAACTCCAAACTCCAAAACACGCTCAAGAAGAACGTGAGCGCGATGAAAGCTAAATCCCTCCACCCACCAACTCTCACAAAAAACGCGATTTCATCAGGTGCTTCGACACAGAGGCCCCAAGCCACGACAGAGATGATCGCAGCGAGTACGCATTTAGGGAGATAGAAAAACATGGGCATCAAATACCTCGTCGAAAGCACCACCAAGATCGCGAGGATGACCCCGCACATCTGGGTGCGGGCTCCCGTCAACGCGTTTATCTTTGAGCGCCCATAACCGCCGAATGCGGGGAGAGTGCCGAACATCCCGCCCAAGACGTTTGCGGCGCCGAGGGCGACGAGTTCGCGGTTTGCGGAGACGGAGTAGTCGTATCGGGGACCCAGAGATTTCCCGGCGACGAGGGACTCGAAAAATCCGAGGGTTGCGCAGAGGAAGGACGTTGAGAGTACGGTACGGACGTGCTTGAAATTGTGTGCGCGGGGGGGGAAGGGATCGATTACGAGGTTCGATGACTTGACTTTTCCCAGGATGGAGACGCCTTGGGCATCCCAGTCGAAGTAGTCCGCGAGGAGGGAGAATGAGATAACGACCAGCAGGATCTCGGGGATGTAGACCATCCCTGGATACCGTGGTTGGAGCTTCGCCTTGATCACCCTCAACGTGACCAATATCGTAAACGCGGACAACGCGACGAGTGTAGTGAGGCGGTGCGCAGACCCAAGTGAACGCAAGACGAAGAGTCCCTTCGCCAGTGTTGATTTATGGTGGATATCGGATTGTTCGGCCAGCATTGTCAAGCCTGTACAGATGAGTGATTGATCGATAATAATCACCACCCCAACGGCGGAGATGAAACCCCGGAGGAGGGCACGAGAGAGTACACCATCGAGGAATCCGAACCGCATCACGCCCGCTGCCAACGTAATCGCTCCCGCAAGCCATGTGATAATCCCCGTCAACACAACCTTCTCATGCACCGTCGCATCATGCGGCAACTGCGTCCGAATCGCCTCCGCTACGAACAACGACAACGCAGCCTCAGGCGAAACATTCAGCTGCCGACAACTCCCAAAGACAGCATACACCAACGGCGGAATAACACTCCCATACAAGCCATTCACAGCAGGGATCTTCGCAATCACGGTGGCGTAGGATAAACTCATCGGAACGCAAATCGAGGCCAAGGTTAGGCCCGCGACGAGATCACCCCAGAATAGGGAGAGGGAGTATGTTGGAGCCCATGAGATTACGGGGACGTAGTAGGAGGTTTTTCGGAGGGTAGGGTTTTGGAAGGTTGGGCGGCGGGGTGATTTTGGGGGGGTGTCTGTGCCGTTGTAGAGGAGTCGGGGGGTTGATTGGCCGGAGAGGAGAGGTGTCGTTGCTCGGGAACCGGGGGAGGGGGGTGGCATGAGGTGAATCGGACGAGTTGCGTCTCCTTCTGTTGCTGTCCTTCGACGCGGTACGAGTAGATCTTCTTTTGGTTTTGCCATGATTGTGATGGCCGTCGTTCGTCGTTGTCGGTGTTTTTGTTACGCGACGGGATAACGAGCTCGCAACCGTCGCGATTGGCTTCGGTCTTGCACAAACTCGCATCGACCAACTTCCACCAAAAAAATCTCGATTTTATTTTATGCCTCGATCTATAGCTATACCTTCCCTACTCATTCTTCAATTCCTCAACCAACTCTCCCAACCTCTCATACTCGACCGTATCCTCCCAACTATCCTTTCCACGCCCCCTAAGCGTCCTCACCACACTCCTCGAACTAAACTTCCAATCCTTACACACAACCCCACCCATCCTCCCCTCCCTCGGTCCCAAACTCCGATACGCATCGACCAAGTCCTCGGCGGCTGCACATGCACCCCTCCACGCCCCAATCTCAGTCTCGAGATCAGGACGGTTCGTCCAGACCCGGTAGGCTTTGATGTGCGCGTCGAGTGCGTCGGCGGGTTTATCCCGCCAGAGGTGGAGTTTCGCCATGAGTTTCCACAACCGTGGATCAGCCGTAATAATCGGCTGCACGACATTTTTCATCAAGTCATTCACCTGTCTCGGTAATCCCCTATTCCTCGCCTCCTCCTCGCCCTCGGGATACGTAGCCCCGACGACCTGGTTAATGAGCACTTGGAGTACCTCGACATCCAAACACTCTTCCCCGATTTTCTCACCACGTAACTCGATGACCCTCTGGACAGCCCTACATACCTCCCCCCACTCCCCCACATCCGCACTCACGAGCATATAATTCTCCCACATTCTCCAGGAATCAAACTTTGCTCCAAGACCTTGCTTCAGCGCCATAAACGCATCCCGCTTCCTGGAGGGTACACTCCTCAAGAATGCAGAAGCGAGGTTATTCCATGATTCACCGTCTTGTTGGTCCATACCTACACAACGCGTGAATGCCTGGACCGCGATTTCCCAGTCCCCTAGTTCGAGGCCGATACAGCCGTAGGTGAACCAAGCGGGTTGGTTGAGTGGGTTAATCTTCAACGAGAGCGCGTATGCGTCCCTCGCCATCTCATACTCCCTCTTCGTAAACCAATGTCGACCCAATGCCCTCTGGGCCTTCGCATACCGCCCTCCACTCACTTCCCACGCTGTTTCCCAATGCGCAGGATTCCGCTCAACATCACCCAGCAACGTCCACAATTTCGCACTATTAGGGTTTACCTCGAGTTGAGCCCTCAGCACCTCAGCAGCCTTATCCTCCCTATCGATCGCACCATAACACATCGCGACCTCCGCCCACATCTCCAACCTCTCAAATATCTCGAGCGCGGATTTGATGGCGCCGAGGGAGACCCAGCGCGTGGCGAGTTCGGATTCGAGATCCCAGGATGCGGGGAGGTGGAGTTGCCATGCATACCCCAACCTCTGTCTCGTCGTCGCTGAATCCTCCCCATCCCCCGCCGCACCTCTCCTCAAAAAGGACGTATGCCCCGCCTGACTCGCCTCCGAACGCGTGTTGTGCCGCGAAGCATCGACATCATCCAACAACTGATCAACCAAAGCTTGTAACTGCAACGCACTCCTCTCCACCGTCCTCCCCTTCCCAGCCTCCAACCGCGTCCGAACAAGCAACGCATGCGAATGAACACTCCAATTCCTAGGATGAGCCAACACGCGCGCAGCGTAGGGGGACATTTCTTCCATTGTGATACCGTCGTCTGGGTTTGTGTTTTTGATGCAGATTGTTAGGCCGAGGAGGATTGTGGAGTCGAGGGGGTGGAGGGGGGATGGGGTGTTTGGATCTTCAGAGTGGAGGGTGGGGGGGAGGGAGGTGGGAGGGGTGGGAGTTGTGGAGAGGGAGGGGGGGATGCGGAGGTCGGGGTTTGGGATGGGGGTGGTGGAGGTGGAGGTGAAGGAGATTGCTTCGAGGAGGGTGTCGTCGTTCAAATCGAGCGTTTTGGGCGCTGGTCCCGTGGAAGGCTGCGCAGGCTTGTCCAATACAACGATCTTCTCACCATCCCTGATTCGTTCAGCCGTGGGTTGTCCGGAGTCCCGATCCCGCGATTTCGCAACAACAACCAACTGCGACGTATCAAACGTCTGAAACTTCGTCCTTCGTCCCATCCGTCCCGTAAGCGCCCACTCCAACCCACTTTCTTTCCCAGCTTTTTCAAACATCCCGAACGCTTCGCGATCATTCCCGTAATGCGTCATCGCAAGCCCTGTTTCAATGGAATGTCTCGCAAGGAGGTCGCGAGAGCCGTGGGATTCAACTAGGGGACGGATTGAGGTTAGGGAGGTGAAGATTGTGGTGTGGAGGGAGGCTGCGGGATCATCCAGGATTCGTTGGTGGATGAATGAGGCACGTGCGCGCCACCATGAGGTTGTCGCAAGGTGTTGGAAGGACAGTGTGGAGGTGTTGGTGTCGAGGAGGGTTAGGGCGAGGAAAAGGTAGTGCGGGCGGGGGGTAAGGTGGTAGGGGTCTTCGCCGTCCCGCGAGAGGTCGCGAAGGATTTGTTTTTGGAGACGGGTGTGGAAGGGGGTGTCTGTGGCCAGAGAGTCGGGAAGGAGGAGGGTTGGTTCGTGGGAGAGGTAAGGTCCTGTATAGTTCGATTGCACGAACGCATGCAACAATGCAATAGCCAGCATCAACACAGCAAACTCGTCCTCGGGGCTAGGATCATATCCGACAGTCTCCTTGACTGTCGATGCCACGAACGCTGCGTAATCGCATGATTCCCTCAATGCAGCGACGCGGGGATCGGAGGCTGGGAGATCAGTGCCGAGGAGTGCACGGGATTGTTGAGAGGTGAAGACGGAGGGGAAGTGGCCTTCGAGGACTTGGTGGGCAAGGTGGGTTGATGGGTCGTCGTTGGGGACTGAGCGGTCTTCGAGCAAGTCCCATTCGAGCGAGTTGATGTCGGCGGGCATCTTGGTGAAGGGATCGAGGAGGAGAAGGGGTGGATGGCACGGTGGACGCGTTTTGTTCGGGAGGTTTTTCGGCAGTTGAATTATTTTGGATTACATCAGCGTAATGCAGGTGCAGTGTACACAGGCTGTGATTAGTCACGACACAGCTAGGCAAAAGCCAAAACGACCCACCCAGGACTCGAACCTGGAATCTCTTGATTCGTAGTCAAGCGCCTTAACCATTGGGCCAGCAGGTCTCAATTTTGTTTGTCGACCCTAACCCTAAAAATATGATAGGTAATGATCGAGCACTACGCACGGTCTCGCACTTTATCGCAAGATGTCGACGGCACTTCCAGGAATTATCCTGGCCATGGTCTCCACTGTATCGGCAACACACCTTGGCATGCTATGAGTTACTATGGTACATGCTGGCATTTGACCTGACTGCTTAGGGTACGCACGGTATATCGACGGCACTTCCACCGAAGGTGATCCCAGAACGAAAGCTCCGTGTCGCCTGACATCACCCGCGGGTCGAGAAAGGAGGTAACAAACACATGTCGATCTCAACAGACTCGCGTTACTATCATGAACTCCTGAACGTGCCTGTCGTCCTTATAAACGGGCCCTCCGCCCTCCGCCCTCCGCCCTCCTCCTTCCCCTTCCTCCACCTCGGTCAACGCGACCACTACAGTCCCTTCCTACACTCTCTACGATCAACAATGAAGCTCAAACCCGACATTATCTCCTACATTCTCTTCACCACAGCCGCGGTTGGTGGTGTCCGTGCACTCAAGTTCCCCCACCGTGACCTCCCGTGTGGAACTGTCGATGGAGGCGATACCGTCATCTGTCCCCGCGGCCAAATCTGCGAACTAGGTCCACACAAACCACCATCCTAGATTTCCACTCCACCGCTAACTTTCTTGCACAGCTCTCTCCCCCAGCCTCAAAACCTGCCACCCCTCCCCCCCAACTCTCCTCCAACCCCGCTCAGCCCCCGTGACATACTCGACCGACGGCTCCTGTGGCCCCGCGAATGGAAATACGGTATGTGATCCGAACGCGATGGGATACACTGGCACGTGTTGTTCGGAGTATGGATGGTGTGGGGATGGGGATGCTTATTGTGCGGTGTCGAATGGGTGTCATACTGGGTTTGGGACGTGTACGATGGTACCGACGACGGATGGAACTTGCGGGCCGGAGGTTACTTGTCAGGGATGGCCTCAGGTATGCTTGAGGCATGTGGTACTTTACGAGGTCCGGTGCTAATTGTATACAGGGCGAATGTTGTTCTGAGTATGGGTGGTGTGGGGATACGGATGCTCACTGTCTTGTCGCGAATGGATGTCAGAGTGGGTGTGCTGATGGTTCGTCGCCCACTTCGACTACGACCATGAATATGCCTCCGGCTACCTCGACGGCTGCTGCTCCCGCTTCTACGATGAAGGCTACTACTGATGGTACCTGTGGACCTGATGTTTCTTGCGAGGGATGGCCTCAAGGAACATGTTGTTCAGAGTACGGCTGGTGCGGCAACACCGACGCTCACTGCCTCGTCTCCAACGGTTGCCAGAACGGATGCACCGATGGTTCTCTTACTACGATCTCCTCGACGTCGACTGCGCCTGCGACTACTATGGCGGTGACTACGGATGGAACTTGTGGTCCTGATGTTTCCTGCGAGGGATGGCCTGAGGGGACTTGTTGCTCTCAGTATGGGTATTGTGGGAACACGGATGCACACTGTCTCGTCTCCAACGGATGTCAAAATGGATGTATCTCCCCAAGCTTCACCTCGACCAGCCCTACTACATCTGCGTCATCGATTAGTGGGAGCACGGCGCTACCGAGCGGGTACACGTATACTACTGATGGTTCTTGTGGTGGTACTGTTATGTGCGGTGATTGGCCTCAGGGAGGGTGTTGTTCCCAGTACGGATACTGTGGAGACACGGATTTGCATTGTCTTACCTCGAATGGATGTCAGTTGAACTGCACGGACTCGACCACTTCTGGTCCTACCTCGTCTTCCACCGCAACTGGCGGCGAAGGCACGATCTCGGGTCCGCAGGGAAGTGGTGAAAGTGCAAGCCCTGATGCTTCTGTCACCACTGACGGAACTTGTGGTGCCATGTACAACTACACCGTCTGTGGCGACTGGGCCGGTCCGGGAAGTTGTTGTTCCATGTATGGTTTCTGTGGTGATACCTCCGCTCACTGCGGTGCTGGTTGTCAATCCGGAAACTGCACCAGCGAACCCGATACATTTTACCAGCCTGTTCCTGCTCCTCAAGCCACCGGTGCCGCTGCCGGTTCGTTCGAGATTGTTGGGATGAGTGGAGCACCGGCGATGCATGCGGGTGTTATGCCGAACGGGAAGGTTATTTTCTTGGATAAGGTTGAGAATTATACGCAGGTCAAGTTGAGTGATGGGCAGTATGCGTATTCGACCGAGTATGACTTGGAGACGAATACGTATTTGCCGTTGCAGTATGAGACGAACGCATTTTGTTCTGGTGGTGCGTTCTTGCCGAATGGTGTGTGGGTCTCCGTTGGTGGTAATGCGCCGTTGTCTGATATTGACCCTACCGTCGGTGATGGATTCACAGGTATTAGGTATCTCGACCGCACGGATGATTCGCATGCCGGTCAGCCCTGGTCTGAGCCGGGAAACAAGTTGAGTACGGCCAGGTGGTATCCGACGGTTCAGACACTTCCAGATGGGAGGTTGTTTGTCTGTTCTGGGAGTTTGAATGGACTTGATCCAACTGTCTCCAGCAACAATAACCCGACTTGGGAGGTTTTGAGTGCGGAGGGAATCAGTACTGGCGAGTCGGTTCCGATGGATTTGTTGATCAAGGCTCAGCCTTATTACATGTAGGTTTTCGTGACTCTCACCTCAAGAGAGGTGAAGCTAATATGCGTGACCTACAGGTACCCATTCATCCACGTACTCAAGAGCGGAAACCTCTTCGTCTTCGCCAGCAAATCCAGTGAGATCTTCGACGTCGACACCAATGCCACCGTCAAGTCCCTCCCTGACCTCTCTGGCGACTACCGCACCTACCCCAACACCGGCTCTTCCGCCCTGCTCGCGCTTTCGTCGGCGAATAACTGGGAAAGTGAGATCGTTATTTGCGGTGGTGGAGCGTATCAAGATACTTCGTCACCGTCTGATCCGTCATGTGGTCGTATCAAGCCTGAGGATGATGTTCCAGTTTGGGAGATGGATTCCATGCCCGAGGGACGTGTGATGGGTGAATGGGTTATGTTGCCAACCGGCGACCTCATCCTCCTCAACGGCTGCAAACTTGGCGCACAAGGGTTCGGACTTGGTCGTGCTCCAGACTATGGCGCCTTGCTTTACCAACCCAGCAAACCCCTTGGATCCCGTTGGACCAGTTTGGCGAGTTCGACGATCGAGCGATTGTACCACTCCGTTGCTCTGTTGTTGCCCGACGCGACTGTCATGGTGTCCGGTTCAAACCCAGTTGAACAGCCGATGTTGGAGCCGGATGCCGCGAATCCGTATGTTACGCGTTTCGAGGTCGAGATTTTCACGCCCTTCTACGGTATCACAACGCGCCCCGTCATCAACTCTCTCTCATCCTCCACCATTACGCCAGGCGGCGATAACTTCACCATGTCAGTCAACGTCCCCGCCGGCGCCAGCCCAGCAGATATCAAAGTCTCCTTGTACCACGAGGGCTTCGTGACGCACAGCGTACACATGGGTACGAGATTGTTGTTCTTGGATATCACTGTCAGTAAAGATTTGAGCACGATTGAGATTGCGCCGCCGCCGAGTTTGAATGTCGCGCCCCCGGGACCGTATATGGTTTTCTTGATCGTGGATGGGGCGCCGAGTGTTGCTGAGATGGTGATGGTTGGATAGGGGATGGAGGAGCTTGACTGGGGGCGTTTTTGTGCTGATCTACGTGTTGCGAGATACACCCTCGTTTGTACTTTTTTGTGCGGTGCTCTTGGATAAGCAGTTATGTTTTGCTACGGCGGATCTTGATATCATTTGGGATAACATAAACATAGTGTAATCACTTGCTGTATAGCCGTGTCACGGCGGAAGTGTAAATCATATGGGTATTCACTATCCTATCAGATCGTAATCGTACACTCTCACAATCTCGCAATCTAACAGCCGCGAACTCTTTAAGAGTTAACAACCTTACCGCCGTTGACGTGAATGGTCTGTCCAGAAATGAAGGAACCATCCTGACTAGCCAAGAAAACATACGCAGGCCCCAACTCACTCGGCTGTCCAATCCTACCCATAGGAGCAGGGGACTTATGCCACTCGCTCAAGGTCTCCTCATCCATCGCCGCAGGCTGGAGGGGAGTCCAAACGGGTCCGGGCGCAACACCGTTTACCCTGATTCCCTTCTCCAACAAGTTCTGCGACAAAGAGCGGACGAAAGCGACGCCTGCGCCCTTGGTCATGGAGTAATCGAGGAGGGTTGGGGAACCGGAGTATGCGACTTGGGACACTGTGACGATGATGTTTCCACCCTTGGGGATGGAAGGGAGTGCGGCACGTGTGACGAAGAAGGTTCCGTAGACGTTGGTTTTGACCGTGCGGTCGAATTGGTCGGTGGAGATGTCGGTTAAAGCCTTGGTGTCGTACATGACCGAGGCGTTGTTGACGAGGATGTCGAGGGTTCCACCGAAGGCGGAGATGATGGAGGCGATAGTGGTGTTGACCTCAGTCTCGGAGCGGATATCGCAGGGTTTGCAGATCGCGGGCTTTCCGCCGAATTTCTGGCAGAGACGGGAGGTCTCTTGGGCATCCTGCTCTTCCTCGGGCAGGTAGATAATGGCGACGTGAGCACCCTCCATGGCGTACATCACGGCGACAGAACGGCCGATACCGGAATCACCACCAGTGACGAGGGCGGACTTGCCGGCGAGTTTGCCGGCGGCTTTATAGTGGGTGAAACCGTCCTCGGCTTCTTGGAGGTTGGTGGCGGGCTGCTTCTTCATGTCGGATTGGAGACCGACGCCGCGGCCGCGCTGGGTTTCGGTGGGGAACTCGGAGGGTTTGGAGAACTCGCCCTTTTCGGTTGAGGCGGTGGCCTGGCCGGTGAGGGAGGAAGCGAAGTCCTTGACAGTGTCGAGGGGCCCTGACATTATTGTCGTTTGGTTGTGTATTTGGTCGAGGAGAAGAAAGGAGAAGGACAGCTGCTAGCCTTTATATCGCAGCTACAATGCCTTGATCGATTATTCGGCGAAGCATGTGATCCCATCGAGAGGGATTGGTAACTCCGTGGGGGTTACCAATTCCCGCGATTCTTGACGTCATGCCCGAGTTCGAGACCGCGGTTAATTCATCTCTCATATCCGGGTCGAGGTAACCCTACTGGTGATGAATAACTGAGAGAACCGACCGTTGCCCATGAAGCAAAGTTTGCTGACTTGATCGTGGACTGGATCTCTCGGCTGAACTGAGTTGCTTCGTTTCTGCACTTTCCTGGTCGTCGGTGCGTACGCATGCACGTGCACGAGGCGAGCGCCATTCAGCGCGATAAGCGCGTTCTAGAAAACCGCCGGCATGGTTGACCGTCGACGGACGCGGGCCATAGCCATGGCTCAACGAAATATGATCACCACGGTGATGGCTCTCACCGCAAATGTCGCCGCTGTCCGCCGGTGCTCGAACTCGGTCTTGTCGTGTGACTGCACGTGACCTGCCTGCGTCGATTCGGGATTCGTGGAGGCTAGTGACCAGTCTGCAGCCTAGCGTGTTTGTTCCTTTGCTCGGCGCTCGAGTGCATCTCCAGATTCCACCATGTATCACGCCTAGTCCCGACCTCGTGATTCGTCGAGCGTTGTCATCCGTGGAACCGAAATAGTAGGCCAGCTGTGCTGTGTACATTCATCACCATTGCAGGCTGCCTTTTGCTATCAAGAATTCCAGAGTTGAATCAGGTGTGGCCTGTGTCATCTGTGCAGGGCGGCCTTGGGGTCGTGTAGTCGACCGCCCGTCTGCGTCCTGTGAAGCAAGCGAAGCTCAAGTCCGACCGGCGGGTGGGCAGCGATGCCGTACGTAGTCCGAACCGTAGAGTTTGTTCTTCAACACCTACCGTGTCTACACCTAACTTAACAACATTGATAAGAGCTGCGGGACAACGAGACGTAAAATTTTACTTTCGAAGACGCGGCCAAGCTCGGTGTACCGTGTAGCTGGGCAGCGCAGGGTGCGTGGGACTTCGGAGTTCAGCGGAAGCTTCGTTCCGATGACACTACATTTTAGACGGAGGTTGCTCCGACTCGTACAGGGTCGGAAGTATGTAGCCGTCCCCAACATCCGGTGGGGGTTGGTAATAGCAATTCAGTCTTTGAGTGTTTCCTTGCAAAGAAGGGGTCGCAACCTTCAGACCTAGTGAGGATGAGGGTGCCAGGAAAGGAGGTGAAAGACAAGTGTGCAGGGGGCATTAAAGTGCGTGTGTGAAGAGAGGGGAGGCTAGAGATGAAAGTGAGGGGGATCAGTTAGCGACTACTTCGGGAGAGAGACTCCCGTGCTGTCGAAGTTCATCCAGGGCCACGAAAGTGTACACCCTCGAAGGCAGCCCTCTTGCCCCAGCAGCCCACTCAGTTTGGGCTTATACACCTGGTGAATTCGGGGGAGCACCGCCGCACGACGAAGGCCGTGCCACTGTATCCAGGGTTGAACCGGAATGGCGTGGTTGACTGACGGAGCGGGCGGTGTAGTCATAGTGAACTTAGTGTCGTCGCGTGCTGGCTGGTCGTGGGGGTGAGGGTTGCTGAGAGCGAAACTGGTGGCAATCGAGGATGTTCGGAAAAGACTACTAGAAGACCCGACTCGGCCACCAGGGTAATACCATAGCAGGGCCGGTACATCTTTCGCCTTTCCTTGCACTTTCAAAGCCAGGTTGGATTGCTTCCCGTCGAAAGGGTTGTGGGGGCGAAGCGGGTAAGCCCGTCCGGATCCGGTCAGCGTCGAAAAAGACAGAGTGTGTTAGCGAGTTCTTGAGAACCGAAGCTGCAGCTAGTTTACTCACATAAGATACGGAAGTGTTGGGCGTATGTTGTCGACACGGTCAAGAGCCCTACTACCAGCATACATCAAATATGCGCTACCTGTGTCCGAAGACTTGTATCCATGGGTAATGCCAGGCGAACCGAATCCGACATTTCGCAGCTCTTGACCGAAAAAGGCTGACCGGGGAAGGTCGTTTGGGGCTCGCTCGGGAAGACACTCCGAGTCACGCGGATCGTAGGGCGGAGGGCTGGGTGACGGTTACCGAAGACGGTCAAGAACCCTACTTTGGCGTCGACACCCGGTTCACATGCATCAAACATGCATATCTGTGCAACGAAGACCTGTGCCCGCTGAGGTAGCACCAGACGAACCGAATCCGGCATTTCAATACCCCGGGATGGCCTCTGACAGCGAGAGAACTGTCAGTATCCTCGTTGGGGATGATGGTGGTGGTTGGTAAGTGGGAAGCCCGAGAGGGAGACGACGGAGGGGTAAAAATCGTGAGAAATTAGCGCGAAACACTGGACGACGTTCGATTGGCCAGCTTGCGCGCTAGGGTCAGCACCTGTATCTGACCGGATCCGGATATGGCCAACGCAGTTGAGATAATTAATAGATATCCCGAAGCACAGAAAACTTGATATCGATGCATCATCCATTGCAATAAGAACATTTATTCAGCGTCTTGTGGTTCCTGTGTTGACATAGCTGCTTGCAGGGGGCCTGGCATTTACTGCGAGCCTGACCGATCCGGCTGCAGACATGTCGCTGCGCAGGCATCTACGAGACGACACTAATTGAAATAATGAGGCAGACATCTTGTAGGTGCTGATTGTATAGAATTACCCATGCGCTCAGCCGCCCAACCTCCGTCTCGGAGACCTTGCGCGAGTTCCCACGCTCCCCAGTTCAATCTTGACAATGTTCACACTGTCGCGGTTCACATTTGGCATTTGATACATATCTGCCCCCGAATAGGTACCTTCTTGTTAAAGTGGGGGGAGGCTTCCTTTCTGCGTCGTTCAAAAGAACAAATGTTGAAGTTCACTTGGCCGCAGGCTGAAATTTGCACAATCGTAAGGAAAAGCGCGGAGGTTTCGAAAACATCGCGCCATTATTATATACCTCCGACGTTACACGAATGTGGTGTCGTGAGATATAATTCTTCACCAAACATATGCTAGCTTCAGCCAATGCAGCCGAGGGCTACAATGACTGCTGTGAACAATGAGTAAGGCAGTAATGGCCGGAAAAATGTCCAGGGTTAAGGATGAACATCTACGTTGCACGAGGAGAGTTGCACAGGATTAAGCCGAAGTATGTATACCCATTCACTAGAAATGCGTTCAACTTCGAAGGGTTCCTTAAAGGAATAACACGTTTCATTACGAACGATCTAACTACCAATAGAAACCTATAGCAAAAAACGTCTAAAACACACATCTAACCACAAACCAAATTCCAATACTCTTACAAAGTCCACCGCACAACCCTAAACATCACTAAACTTCTGATGCTCAACATCCGTCCGCCCCGAAGTCGCATCAGCAAAATCAGGCTCATCGTCGTCAGCCGAACCATGTGTCTGCGTGACACCCTGCAACATCTTATTGATCGCCTTGAACGGGTTCAGCGAGTGCTTCGAGGCTCTCTGCTCTTCCTCCGCCAATGCCTCATCGTAATTGGTCTCATCCTCCTCATCATCCATCATATCCCAACTCTCCTCACTCGAGCCCTCGGCATGATGACGCTGAGGCGTCTTGATGAGCGACTTGGCATACTCCAACTCACGATAGATCGCCTGAATCGCATTTTGGCATCCATTCTCGCTGCGGATCTGCTCGCCGAGAACCTTGGCGCGAGCGATCATCTTCTCATCATTCGTCGCCTCGACAAGCGCCTTCGTAAACTGCGTAACATTCAACTTCTTCAGACCAATACCAACACCCAAATCCTCCACCCGATTCGCAAAGAAGAACTGGTCACCAAAGAATGGCTTGATGACAGTCGGGATACCCGCACGCAGAGACGCGCCGGTCGTTCCAGATCCACCATGATGTACCGCCACATCAACACGAGGGAAGAGCCAGTCATGCGGCGCACTCTCGATCTGATGCATACTATCCGGCAACGGCACCTCCACCTCATCCTTATCCTTCTTCTCCTCACTTCCACCACGCTCGGACCACCCCTTCGACAAGATACACCTCACGTCCGCATTCACTACACTCTCCACAACACTCTTCGTCAACGCCTTCGGGTCCGAGACAGTGATACTCCCGAACCCGATGTACACCAATTTCTTCCCATCACTCCTCGCCTTCTCGATGAACGCCGTTAACTCCTCCGGCGGCTCCCACTTCTTCTTCTTGTTCGAATCCGGATCATCGAGGAACCAGTATCCCGTGACCTTAACCCACTCCGGCCAATCAAGCGGCGGGGGCACGACACTCGGACTAAAATTGTACAGAAACGGAACTTTCTGTACATCCATCTTATCCCAACTCGTCGAACCAAGATTCAGCGTCCTCTTCCTCCACCGATTAACCTGGCCCGCCGTCGCTTTCCAAAAGAGGTTGTCAAACATGACATACGTAAAGTAATTATAACTCCCACCCATCTTATGATCCGGCACCACGAACGCATGGGGATACGTCCGCGTCCTCGTCCACGGCATCGTAAAAGCCCTGAAATACGGAATCCCAAGTGCCTCGGCGATATGAAACCCAGCCATCGCACTCGGACTCTCGATCAACACATCACTCCCCTGACACGCATCCCACGCACTCTTCAATAACCCATCAATCCAGTCCCTAAACTTACTCGAAGCTTCCTTGAGGAAAGAGTATGTAAACATCCCATTCTCCACACAAATCCTCATGAGTTCCGCTGGATCCCCTTCGACGGGCATGAACTCAATCCCATGTCCCTCGACCCAGTCTTTATACTCCGCATGCGACGCAATACGCGGTTTATGCCCCTCTTTGAGGAGTTCCTTGCACAGCGCGACATACGGCTGTACATCCCCCCGACTCCCAATCGTCAAACACGTAACCCTCAACGCCCCCTCCGGCTTAAACGTCACGAAACTCGTACCAGGATCATCAAAGATAATCGGCGGAACATCATTTCCAGCACCCTCGTTCTCGGGCGGAGGACGGGCGTCATGCGCCTTCTGGTGTCGTTCGGCGAGGAAGAGATGTTCCTCCTTATCCCGATTCGCCTGATCCATCTCCTCGACCGTGAGTCGGGAGCGTGTACGATCACGGAGCGCCTCATCGACTGCATCCTCGATAACACGTCTCGCCTCATCCCTCCCCTCCTCACTCGCGAACTCCAAAAACAACTCCTCATGTCCACGAATCAAGACTACAAGTCCCGAGTATAGGACCTGAAACCCCTTCTCCGGCTCCACAGTCTCCACATCCCGCAACGGCACGATCATCCTCGTTTTCGTTCCCGGGAGGGTCGATCGGAAACAGAGATTGCGGTCACTCGCGTATAACTTTCCATATAACGGGATGGAGCGGGTGATGTAGCACTGCCAAGTCCCCAAGAGGACTTCCGCAGCGGGTAACGCGAAATGTGACCTGAACTTATGACTTTCCTCCACCACATCACTTACACCCCCTCCCCCAACCCCCCCATCCTGCCTACCCTCCATCGGCGGCACAGCCCCACTCACACTCGCCCCACCCCCACCCATAATCTTCCCAACCCCCTTCCTCAACAACCCACCCAACCCCCCTCCCCCATGCTTCCCAACAAACTCCTCCCTCCTCGCCCCCAAATCATCACCATACCTCGAAGACGTCTCACCCTTCGTGATAGCCTCCTCGACATCGCGTTGGAGCGCGGGGTGTTGGACGGGTTCGGAGGGGTCGGTTGTGTGGGTCCCTTGGTGGCCTGTGCGTGTGCGGCCGAGGAGTTTCATGCCGGGGAATTTAGGGAGGGGAATCGTGTGCGACTTCTTCGTCGGGAGGGCATTCGTCTTTGCCGCGTCGCCCTCGGTGTCGTCATCATCGTCGTCAGCCGAAGACGAGGATGAATCATCATCACCCCCCAACGTCGTGGGCGTCCCAGCCTTACTCCCCAAACTCGCCGTCGTATCTCTAACACTCTCTCTCAACTTCCTCTCCCCCACCCCCGCACCATCCTCCCCGTTCACCTGCCCCCCGTTGCTCCTCTCCACACTCTCCCCAATCATCTTGACAGCCTCCTCCCACCCCCCAAAAAACGCAAAGAAATATTCTTCGATGAGGAACGTCTCATCATCGAGCACGACCTTAACCCTAATCCCATCCGACCCGAACGACGCACCACTCACGCCCTCCGTCTCCTCCGAAGAGGTCGACGCGGGTACGGATTCCGTTTCGAGGATGTTTGGGAGGGGAATAACGATTTTGACCGCATCCCCCGGATTATGCGCACAAAACACGACTTTCTGCATTGCCTTGACCCACTCTTTCGCCCCCAACTCCGAATCCGCACCAAAAACATGTTCCTTCCCACCCTGCATCGTAACCCGAATCTCCTTCCCGTCACCACTGACATGTACGGCCCTCGCGACATCCACTAAATGCGTCGGGAAATACAAATCGGAACTCGATGCGAATCCGGATAAGACGCCATCTTTGAGCAGGACGTATTCCCGTTTCCAGCGGAGGCCGCGGGAGGATTTGCGGGAGAGGGTGCCGGATTTGAGGATTGTGTCGTCTTTGCGGGGGAGGTAGGCGTGGAAGGAGAGGTGGTGGGGGGTGAGGTAGAGGTAGCCCTGCAATAGAACGCTCTTCAACAGATAACACGGAAACTCGACGACGGACTGCGGTACTGAAGGCCAGCCGAAGATGTTGGCGAGGCGGGTGCGGAATGCGGTGTCTGTGTCTGTGTCTGTGTCTGTTTTGGGAGGCGCGGAAGTGGTGGGACTGCAGTTTTCGGAGAGTGCGAGGTCACTCATGCGTGAACGAAGCGTTTCGAATCCTGAAGTGGAGGTGTATGCGGCTTGCATCGGTTGTTGCGGTGGTGGGATGGAGGAGGAGAACGTCGCTGTCGAGAGAGGAGCTGTCGCAGAAGGCGCTGTGACGGGTTCTCCTAGATTCAAGTGGTCCATGCTGTTCGTCTGTCGTTCTTGGTGGTCGGTTACGCAGAGTGGACGGCGATCTGTGCATGTGGGAAGATGACGTCATGTGCCTGACCAGCCACAGCCGGCAGACGGACAACCCTCTTGCAACACCCCTCCACGCAAGCGCAACTCTTTGATCTTCACCATCGCAATGGCCGGCTGCCCCTACCTCGCCCTCAAACAAGGCTCTCCCGCAGACATCAAGGCCCGCCCCGACATCACCCCCGAACACCCCCTCACCCTCTACACCTCTCCCCTCTGCCCCTACGCCCACCGCATCCACCTCGCCCTCCTCGAATGTAACATCGCCCACACCCTCATCGAAATTGATCTCGAGAATCCAAGACCGGAATGGTATTTGGAACTGAATGCGGAGGGAAAAGTTCCTGTGATGAAAGTCGGGGATGGGGAATGTGTCCTGAGGGAGAGTTTACTCATTTTAGAGTTTTTGGCGGATTTGGTTCCGGGTGTGGGGATTTTGAGGGGGAGTGCGGTGGAGAGGGCTCAAGCGAGGTTGTTTGTCGATGTTTTTGGGAAGGAGGTTATCGCGCCGTACTACACCCTCTTCACCCACCCCTCCCGCGCACCCCAAATCGCAACCCAAATCCTCACCGCGCTCAAAACCAAGATATCCCCATTATTGGCGAAACACCTGAGTACGAGTTCGGGAATCGGCATCGGTCCCTTTTTTAATGCGGCGATGTACCCGACGTACGTCGAATACGCCCTAACACCCTTTATCCTCCGTCTCAAAGTCATGGAAGCAAACAACCTCATCGAGGGTCTCGTGATTAATTCCGAGACTGCTGGACACGAGTTCGCTGGTTGGTGTGCGGTTTTGATGGGGAGGGAGGGAGTGAGAAAGAGTTTTGAGGTGAGGAGGGTTGTCGAACGGATGGTGAAGAAACTCGAGGAGGGGAGGGCGAAGGAAGCTGAGGAGGGGGTTGCGCGGTGAGGAAGGAGACCATTAGCGGGGTGAATCAAAAACAAGAACATTACCTAAACAGATTCCTCGTCGCGATTCGTACATTTCAAGTACTCAATTTCCAAGTCTGAGAGGCAACAAACAAAAACCACGGGGTCAAGAAGCTTCGGTGTATGTATGTAGCCTGAGGGTACGTAGTAGGGTACTCTTTCAGTTTCGGTGCATACCTCAGGGCGCACGAATCGCGATCGTAGCCTGAACGGCACATCCACGCTAGCGCTCGGGCCTCCCGCACTGAGACATGTCATGTCAAGCGGCGTCGCAAAATGTTCATCAAACGGCCAGGTTAGGAAGGGTGTTGTATGTACATATTGTACGTTAACGTTAGACGATAAGAAACTGTTCGCCGTCAATCCCGTTGTGGAATCCCCAGCACAATTGTATTATTTCATGATTTATATTTGAGGCTGTGTGCTGTCACCATGACCGCTGCCAACGGGCACGGTGACTGCCCTCGTTCCTTTCACGACCGTTAAGGCTACTGTTGCGTGCGTTACTACCAGTCGAACGGGAGCCCTCCAGACTTGTCTCTACCCGGGCAGGGGTATTGCGATGTGGGCCAGTTGCAAGAAGAAAGCTGATGAAACTGCTAAGTGTGTGAAGACCTGCAATCTGGGACTCAGCCTGGAGAGCCGTACGCCTATGCTGTTATCAAGGAGAACTAAGAGACGTGACAAGGGTGGTGCGTTTTTTAATGGGCGAGTAGTGCAATCTAGGGACATGTACATCACTCAGTGCCATACTTTGTGCCAAGTTACAGACCTCGCTTCGACTAACCCCCCCCGTGCTTAGGTTTTCTGCTTCTTTAAATCAAAACGACGGCCACGAATGTGAAAACGCCCAGACGGTTTCGAGGCCTTGTACACCTCGAAGCACGCCTTACACTCCCTCACTTGCACACCATGACAGCACAGCTTCTCATAATCCAACGTAAACAGCACCCTAGAATCCCATCCCTTCTCGTCCTTGAACCTCGCAACGAGCTTATCTTCTGGCTGCGTTCCAGCGATGGTGACACTCCCACCATGCCTGATAATGGCGTCCGTCATGGGGAGCCAGTCCCCTTCATATTCTCCCGTGATAACATTGATATTGTCGAGTATGGCGTTCAGGTGCCCGGTCTCTTTCCCGGAATGCACGACGAGGGTGCTTGGTGAGGTTTCGTGGGCGAAGTGGGCTGTGACTTGGATGGGGGAGTGAGTATGGTTTTTGATGATACAGTCACGGAGGAAAAGGTGGGTCACGTAGGTAGACATTCGGCTCTCTGTACACACGTAGGGTCAGTCATATTTGAGGACGGTGATGAAGGTGCGGCGACATTCAGCTTATTTCGGGAGACTTTACGTGAGTAGTCAGAAGTGCAGGGGGCGCTCAGGCTTTCATGGAGCTTTGGGAACTGTTAGGGTCGGTTGGGATCATGAGTTCAAGCCCGCGCCGACTCTCAGGCCTCGGGCCGCGTCCACAGTGGCCATCGCCAAAGGGCAACAAATGCTCTTTAGACGTCAAGCAAATAGATATTACGCTACACCAAGGCGACTTCCCTCGGTCGTTCACGTCTTAGCACTGTTGCGCATGCGCGAGAAACCAGGATCGCAGCGAGGTTGGCAAGAGGTTATTGCGGTTTGCAAAGGAAGAAACCTGGTAAGCTGGTGTCCAAGACTCGACTCGAGTACGAAGAAGACGACTATGGTTATGACGTCATCGCACGACCTGACTTAACGTCGCATTGCTCTGGAGCTCCCTGTCACGTCGCAGACACCTGACAGCCTGAGTATCGAAGAATGACAGTTACACTTCCACCATCCTTACATGAACATCTCACAGACGCGCACTGTCATCCCCACGATGACCACGATCACCTCTCCGACATTCAACGCTTGCGAACGGGTCACGTCAACCTGATGAGCGTACACATGGCAGATTGGGATGTTGTCGAGGGAGTTGCCAAAAAGAGCAGAGCCGCTACAGAGGGAAGATGTGAAAGCGAGAATCCCAAGTGTGTGCCGAGTTTTGGAATACATCCTTGGTATTGTCATCTCTACTCTACGGAGGAAGAGGAAAGAGGGGAAGACAAGGAAGCACACTACCAAGCAGTACTGTCGTCGAAGGATTCGCCTGATTTTGAGCCTACTGTTGAAGGCCTGCCATCACCAATACCGGCTACGACGTGGCTGCCCGCTCTACGCGAGCGGATATCCGCACAACTCGCCTCCAACCATCCCGTTCTGCTCGGCGAAGTAGGACTCGATGCATCGGCCAAATTGCTCCCTGCTGGTGTTGAACATTGGTCGGGCACTGCGCGCACAAGTTTGAAGACGAACATGGCACATCAGGTAGAGATGCTGTCCAAGCAACTGGATTTGGCCGAGGAATTGGGGGTGGGCGTGAGTTTGCATTGCGTGAACGCGTGGGGTCCGTTACAGGCCTTGTTACAAGAAAAGGTGAAGAAGTGGAAAGCTGGTCGAGGCAAAGGCGAAGAGAAGAAACCAGTTAGGGTATGCGTACACTCGTTTCTTGGATCCGTCGAGTCGCTCAAGGTTCTTCTGCGGCTCCCGGCGAATGTGATTGAAATTTACATTTCGTTCTCAGAGACGCTGTCGGCGAGAAGTCCGAGGATTGATGACTTGATTCAGGCAACACCGAAGGACAGATTGTTGGTTGAGACGGATATGGACAGTGCGAGGGGGATGGATGCGTGGTTGAACAAGATTCTGGAGCGTGTTGGAAGGGTATGGGATATGGAAGTGAAGGAAGTGGTGCTGGGCACCGAGGCGAACTGGAAGAGCTTTGCGAATTGGAGAATGCGCGAGAGAAGATGTAGAAGGACGTTTTGAATGCGTTATGGGATGCCAAGGCTGGGCAAGAATGCGGGTCCTATACCACGATAAAGAAGTCGAGGACCACGAGACCTAATCCCGAATAGTACGAAGTCTGAGGTATTGTTCAACTAATCTTCGACCAAAATTCGCATCTCGAGTGAAGCTCCGCTCTTCAGGTGGTTGGTACGTAACGTAGACATGCATTTGCCAATTTCGGGATTTGACGCGCTTTGCTGCGCCTTGACGTCGAGCATCGCGACTTTCTCCCGGCAGCAACAGAGATACCCAGTACAGCTTCAAAACGGTAAGGATGGCGTCCTCGTCACCGGCACCAGAGGATACACAACATGACTTCACCATGAACGCCTCGCGTCTCTCGCTCGGTTCGTTCGAGGAGAGCTTTCGCCCGGATAGTTATTTACCAGTGGATTCGGAGACCGATCCAGCGAGTGTGCCGCCACCGGAGGGGAATGAGGAACAACATGAGGATGCGGTCGTAGAGGAGGGGAACGATGATCCGTTTGCGGACTTAGGGTCTCCACTGGCACACAAGCAACAGACAGCACCGCGAAGACCAGGGAGTGGACACGCGCGGAGGTTGAGCTCGTTTCGAAACGAAGATTTCCTCGCAAGTACCCCGCGTATCGAAGAACAACCGGAGTATGGGGACGTGAACGACATTGACCCGGCTGCCGCTGAGGTGGTACAGCGCGCGGAGGAAGAGGATGAGGTTTCGTACGAGGAGGACACCATCGCGTCCCTACCATCACGAACACCGAGTTTGCAGTCCAGACAGTCGTCGTACAACTTCCCCTCGCGACAAGCTACGACGTTGGAGACGCCACTTCGGCCGGCGATGGGGCGTGCACCCACTGATACCGCGATTGCCGAACGCGTCCGTAATATTTCGATTCCAGCATCCGCTATGAAAGAGCTTCAGACAAGGTCTTATGCGGCTTCTGATGCGGGTGGCTCTATCAACGGCGGCGGAGGGCTGACGTTGAAAGAGCAAGGCGGTGTTATTGATAAGCTGCGGAAGGACAACTTCGGACTCCAGCTTAAGATTTACTTCTTAAGTGACATGCTCGAGAAGCGGAATGAGGACAGTGTGAACGAAGTCCTGAACCAGAACATTGAGTTGAAGACGGCGCTCTTGAAACTGAATCGCACGTTGCAAGAGCAGAAGCGGTTGATTGCACAGCTTGAGAAGCAACTTGCCGGGCGAGGGGAGTCCCCGGTTGCGATGCAGAATGAGGGCCTGAATGACGAGGAGTACGAGGAGCTGTTAACCATGAGAGAGCAGATCACGACGTACGAATATGAATTGGACCGCTTGCGCAGACTTCATGTTCAGCATGAGGAGGATATGGAGGAGCTCCGAAACTTGGCGAAGAAAACTTCTGCTGATACTGGCGTTGACGCACGGTTATGGGAGGAAATCATCGAACGCGAACGGAGTGAGAAGGAGATGTATCAACGCGAATGCGAGGACCTTCGTCGACAACTTCAGGAGGCGAGAACACAGCCTCAACCGAAGAGTGAGCACGAGGAACTCGAGGTCCTGGTGGAGAATTTGCAAAGCGATAACGATGATTTGAGGCGGGATTTGACTGCGCAAGTGGCGCGGTTGACGGCGCACCAGATGGAGAAGGAACAGTTGTACCAGGAGTTGGAAGAGGCGAGGTTAAATCAACGGGCTGGTACGCGGAGTGGAGGACATGAGGAGTATGAGGAGCAGATTAATGAGCTGAGGGATCGCGTGACGGAGTTGAGGGGGGAGAACGCGGAGCTGCGGAATGAGTTGGATAATGCACTGAAGGATTTGGATGATATTCGGGAGGAAGGGAGGAGGGAGATCCAGATATGGGTTGAGGAGAACCAGCTTTTGTCGGAGGATAAGGAAGCTATTCTGAGTTATCAGGAGGAGTTGGAGAATGCGTTTGAGACGTATAAGGCTGACGCTGTTGACGAGAATGGGCGTCTGAAGGAGGAGATCATGGCTTTGGGTGATGAGATTGAGTTGATTCAGAATGACCTTACGCATTTCCAGATGGAGCGTGACGATGCGCTAAGCCGGATGCAAGGTCTCGAAGGGCGTCTCCAAGAGCGCGAGGAGAGGTGCGAGAGAATGCGTGTCTTGCTCGAGGAGTCTGAGAGACGAACTAGGGGTATCGTGGATATGGAGGAGAATAAGGTGGATGATCTGCAGCGCCGCGTCCAGGAGTTGACACAGGATAAGATGAGGCTCGAGGCACAACTCGAGCGGACGAATTCCGAGGTCAGGAATTTGAGGGAGCAAGCTGATGGTGCGGCTGTTAATGTTGGTGATTTGGAGCACCTTCGTCGAACGACGGAGAGGAAGTTGGCGGAGAAGCAGAGAAGGCTTGAGGAACTCGAAGACGAGGTCGAGCGGGTGCGGAAGAGCGGTGGCGCTAGTAAGGAAGACATCGAGAAGAGGATCAGGATCGCGTTGGAGGACAAGGAGGAGGAGGTTGAGGGGCTCAAGAAGGAGTTGTGGGCGTTTAGGCAGAAGTTTGCGAAGAAGGATGAGGAGTTGAAGGGGACGCAGAGTGATTTGTCGGTGTTGGAGAGAGCTGTGCGACAAGCGCTTGGTGATACGGAGAGTGATCGTGTTGCGCTGGCACGGGTTATTGGACGTTTGAGGGAGGATTATGAGCATACGCTGGCTGAGTTGGATGAGGCGCGTCAGGATATCGCGCAGCATGAAGATATCTTGAAGGGCAAGGAGGGTCAGTTGGAGCTCATTGCCATTGAGACGAGGAAGTTGAGTGAGAAGTTGATTGCAGAGACGAAGGCGCGGAAGAGCGCCGAGAGCAAGTTGAGGGAGGTTGAGACGGGTGATAACATGGCGAAGAACCGACTTGTTGACAGGCAAGGCCGTGTCACGGATTTGGAGAGGGCGCGCGAGAGGGAACACCAGTCATTCAAGTTGATGGAGTCACAGTACCGCGAGCAGATGAACGAGCGGAATAAGCTTTTGGCTGATCTCTACGAACGCATCTCCTCTATCTCCGGCATCCGCGGCGACGAAACCGGAGGCACCGTCCTCCCCACCACGAACTTCCCTAAATTCTCCCGCAACCTTTCCGACTCCCTCAAAAACCTCGAAAAAACAATGAACGCCACAACCGAGAAATTCAAAAAGGTGCAGCAAGAACTGTGGAAGGAGTATAAGAACTTGGAGCAAGCTTTGGAGCAGAGGACGAAAAGGTTGTCGAAGCTTGAGCATGTTGTGAGAAGTACGAGTGCGGATGGGGAGGGGGTTCGGCAGGAGTTGGCAATGTTGAAGTTGGAGAATCGTAGTATGAAGGCGGAGATGAAGGATAAGGCTGCGCGTTCCCCTGCCAAAGAACGAGCAAAGGGAGAGGGAAGTGGGAGTGGGAGTGGGTCGGGTGATAGTGAAAGGGATAAGATGTGGGAAGCGAGATTGAAGGAGTTGGAGAGTCGGTTGAAGGCGGAGAAGGAGGGGAGGATCAGGGATCATAGGGGCGCGAAGGAGAAGTTGAATGCGTTGTTGAAAGAGAATGAGGAGTTGAAGAAGGGGAAGGATGCGCCTCTCTTGGAGGAGTGATTTGATGAATCGGGCTCTCTGTTTGGTTTGTAGTTATTGGGATCTATTGGCGTTAGACGGTAGCGGGTGTTTGACTATTTAACGAACTACTGAGGAAAATCGTCGTCTTATCTTCGCGTCCTCCTTTGCTTCGAGTTCAGACTTACGGCAACTGGTGGACCGGGTGTATGAGCCTTCTGCAGCATGAGTGTAGATCACGTGACGACGTACAATCGACGACCGAATAGACCGCGTAATTCAACTACAATGGACTCTGTAGACAGGAGCCGGGATCACAGATCCTCGAGGAGAAGGAGTCGGTCATCAAAAGACCGTCGTCGTGATGAACGTCCCGACAGAGACGAAGAAGTGAAGAAAGGGCGGGTCGCTGAAGCCGTAGATCGCAACCCACTGGATGACCGTGAACGTGATCGCCGCGATAGAGATCTTCGAAAGGAGGGCAGGAGTCGGAGTCGGGAGGGGGATGGAGATAGAAGAAGACGACGTGATCGCGACTCGAGGTCAAGAGAACGGAGTCCCAGGCGGAGAAGGGACGACGGTCGCATGTTAGGATCGAGGGAGCGCAGTTCTCGGCACAGGCGAGACGAGGACCAATACCGTGAACGCTCTTCTGACCGGCGTCGAAGCTATCGCGACTCGAGGGACCGCAGGGACAGAGAAAAGACTACGGATAAGGATAGTGTAAGGGACAGAGGCGACGACAAATCCCAGCAGTCCGGGCGTTCTTCCCGTCAGGCATCACCACCAACACGGCCTATCCGCCCTCTGTCTGATCAGGACACTCTCAGACCCGGCCCCGGCGACAGGGGGAGGGAAAGAGATGAAACCAGGTCTCGTCGTTCTGATCGCTCATCCCGCCAGCCATCTCCGCCACCATCCCGCTCCGTCCGCTCATCCAATCCGCTCCCAGATCAGAATGCCCTCCGCCCCGGCGCAAGCGCTGAAGGCACCCCAGCCGTCGATGACGAACCGAAGGAGAAACCAAACTTCAACGCCTCCGGCCTCCTCGCCGCCGAATCCAACACCTTCCAAGGCGTCGTCCTAAAATACCACGAACCCCCCTCCGCCGCCAAACCAACCAAAAAATGGCGTCTCTACGTCTTCAAACCCCCCGCCTCCGCCCCCGTCGAAATCCTCTCCCTCCACGCCCAATCCGCATTCCTTATCGGCCGTGACGCGACAATCTGCGATATCCCGCTTCTCCACCCCTCTATCTCCAAACAACATGCCGTTATCCAGTTTAAGTGGAGGGAGAGGGTGAATGAGTATGGGGATAGAAGGAGGGATGTCGTGCCGTATGTGATTGATTTGGAGAGTGCGAATGGGACGAGTGTTAATGGGGAAGTTGTGGAGGGGGCGAGGTATGTGGAGTTGATGGTGGGGGATTTGGTGAGGTTTGGGGAGAGTACAAGGGAGTATGTTGTTATGTGTGAGGATGTGGTGGTGTAGGTGGAGGCATAAGAAGAAGATGGGGTTGGGATTGGAGGTGTCTATGGTGCGTCTATAGATGGGCGTATTGGTCATGCTTGAAATGGGTTGAAGTCCGTGCGTGGATATAGAACACAGTTGGTACCAATAAGCCATCTCGAGTAGAAAGGTGCCTCCGCCGTCGTCTCGTTGAATTCTACTCAACCACTCACCGATCAAGACCCTCCCTTGTCAACACCCGGCATCTCATCCATAGGGTTAGGACTGGCCGCGGCTGCGCGCAGGTGACGGTCCCATGACGTCAACATCGCAAACCTTAAATCGACCAGCTGGAATGCAACACCGATATCAATTGTAACCAAATCAACAACCAACTGAAAGCTCATCATGACCGCCGCTTCCTATTCTAAGGCTTCCGACAGGCCCATCACGTTTCAGACACTTGGCACCACCATCCTCTACGGTTGTATTGCCGGCGCAATCGGTGTCGGAGTGTACGTAGTTCTTGTTCTACTGCTCCCGTCTACTGATTACTGATCGAGAAGTCGCACAGTATGACTGCCGGTGAAAAGATCGAACAACTCATCTCCAGCCGTCCCGACTCCTACGTCCCCGCTCACACCCTCGAGCGCCTCCTCGGTCTCCCCGACAAGCCTGATTCGGAGCGTTGGGGTCTCAATCATGTCATGCACTACGGGCAGGGAGCTTGCGCTGGTGCGTTAAGGGCTTTGATGAGTCTGTATGGGATTAGGGGACCTTTCGCGAATTTCATCTTTACATGTATGCGGTTGTGCGTTGATCAGACGTTGGAGAACCTTACCGGTGTTGGTGCGCCGCCGTGGTACGTATACGTCTGGGTACTTTGCTGACTTTGTTTTGTTAACATTTATACACAGGACTTGGCCTGTTTACGAGCAGTGGATCGATGTGTTGCACAAGGGCGTATACGCTTTCGCTACCGGGTACATCACCGACACCTGGTTCCCTGGCCAGTGGGTCGTTATCGACGGAGACAAGAGGTGAGGTGATGCGATTTCACAAGAGATACCGTGAAACCCACGTAGGGCAAGAGAGTGTACGATAAGCATGACAAGAGTATTAATATACCCGGAGTCAGTCTTGGTGAGTCCCGACGAGGTCCGCCACGGCGATGCCAACTACAAAGGCGTACCGTACTAGTACTGTGATGATAGCAAGAAGTTCATAGTAATATTCCAAGGTGAATAATATCGTCCTTCAACTATTATAATGATCTTCGGGTTCCCCCATGCTTCCAGTACATCACCCCCCTTAGGGTTAGGGTTAGGGTTAGGGTTAGGGTTAGGGTTAGGGTTAGGGTTAGGGTTAGGGTTAGGGTTAGGGTTAGGGTTAGGGTTAGGGTTAGGGTTAGGGTTAGGG